>NC_086449.1:394618542-394969167 GCF_028390025.1 Pseudophryne corroboree
TCTTACTTTTTTTGTCTTAAGTTAATATACATTTTACTGTATGTCATTTGGACATTAAAGGAGCTAAGGGAAGTGATGTGAAGTGGTTATTGTACAGTAAATTGGACCTCATTCTGGTCCAGTTGATGTTGCTACTTATTATTAGTGATGTGCACCGGACATTTTTCGGGTTTTGTGTTTTGGTTTTGGATTCGGTTCCGCGGCCGTGTTTTGGATTCGGACGCGTTTTGGCAAAACCTCACCGAAAAATTTTTGTCGGATTCGGGTGTGTTTTGGATTCGGGTGTTTTTTTCAAAAAACCCTAAAAAACAGCTTAAATCATAGAATTTGGGGGTCATTTTGATCCCATAGTATTAGTAACCTCAATTACCATAATTTCCACTCATTTCCAGTCTATTCTGAACACCTCACACCTCACAATATTATTTTTAGTCCTACAATTTGCACCGAGGTCGCTGGATGGCTAAGCTAAGCGACACAAGTGGCAGACACAAACACCTGGCCCATCTAGGAGTGGCACTGCAGTGTCAGGCAGGATGGCACTTCAAAAAAATTGTCCCCAAACAGCACATCATGCAAAGAAAAATGAAAGAAAAAAGAGGTGCAAGATGGAATTGTCCTTGGGCCCTCCCACCCACCCTTATGTTGTATAAACAGGACATGCACACTTTAACGAACCCATCATTTCAGCGACAGGGTCTGCCACACGACTGTGACTGAAATGACTGGTTGGTTTGGGCCCCCACCAAAAAAGAAGCAATCAATCTCTCCTTGCACAAACTGGCTCTACAGAGGCAAGATGTCCACCTCATCATCATCCTCCGATTCCTCACCCCTTTCACTGTGTACATCCCCCTCCTCACAGATTATTAATTCATCCCCACTGGAATCCACCATCTCAGGTCCCCGTGTACTTTCTGGAGGCAATTGCTGCTGGTGAATGTCTCCACGGAGGAATTGATTATAATTCATTTTGATGAACATCATCTTCTCCACATTTTCTGGAAGTAACCTCGTACGCCGATTGCTGACAATGTGAGTGGCTGCACTAAACACTCTTTCGGAGTACACACTGGAGGGAGGGCAAATTAGGTAGAATAAAGCCAGTTTGTACAAGGGCCTCCAAATTGCCTCTTTTTCCTGCCAGTATGCGTACGGACTGTCTGACGTGCCTACTTGGATGCGGTCACTCATATAATCCTCCACCATTCTTTCAATGGTGAGAGAATCATATGCAGTGACAGTAGACGACATGTCAGTAATCGTTGGCAGGTCCTTCAGTCCGGACCAGATGTCAGCACTCGCTCCAGACTGCCCTGCATCACTGCCAGCGGGTGGGCTCGGAATTCTTAGCCTTTTCCTCGCACCCCCAGTTGCGGGAGAATGTGAAGGAGGAGCTGTTGACGGGTCACGTTCCGCTTGACTTGACAATTTTCTCACCAGCAGGTCTTTGAACCTCTGCAGACTTGTGTCTGCCGGAAATAGAGATACAACGTAGGTTTTAAATCTAGGATCGAGCACGGTGGCCAAAATGTAGTGCTCTGATTTCAACAGATTGACCACCCGTGAATCCTGGTTTAAGCGAATTAAGGGCTCCATCCACAAGTCCCACATGCCTAGCGGAATCGCTCTGTTTTAGCTCCTCCTTCAATGTCTCCAGCTTCTTCTGCAAAAGCCTGATGAGGGGAATGACCTGACTCAGGCTGGCAGTGTCTGAACTGACTTCACGTGTGGCAAGTTCAAAGGGTTGCAGAACCTTGCACAACGTTGAAATCATTCTCCACTGCGCTTGAGTCAGGTGCATTCCCCCTCCTTTGCCTATATCGTGGGCAGATGTATAGGCTTGAATGGCCTTTTGCTGCTCCTCCATCCTCTGAAGCATATAGAGGGTTGAATTCCACCTCGTTACCACCTCTTGCTTCAGATGATGGCAGGGCAGGTTCAGGAATGTTTGGTGGTGCTCCAGTCTTCTGTACACGGTGCCTGAATGCCGAAAGTGGCCCGCAATTCTTCGGGCCACCGACAGCATCTCTTGCACGCCTCTGTAGTTTTTTAAATAATTCTGCACCACCAAATTCAATATATGTGCAAAACATGGGACGTGCTGGAATTTGCCCAGATGTAATGCACGCACAATATTGCTGGCGTTGTCCGATGTCACAAATCCCCAAGAGAGTCCAATTGGGGTAAGCCATTCTGCGATGATCTTCCTCAGTTCCCGTAAGAGGTTGTCAGCTGTGTGCCTGCCTAGGAATGAGTTGGCGTTTTCGAGATGCTGCTACTGGTGCCGCCGCTGCTGTTCTTGCTGCGGGAGGCAATACATCTACCCAGTGGGCTGTCACAGTCATATAGTCCTGAGTCTGCCCTGCTCCACTTGTCCACATGTCCGTGGTTAAGTGGACATTGGGTACAACTGCATTTTTTAGGACACTGGTGAGTCTTTTTCTGAGGTCTGTGTACATTTTCGGTATCGCCTGCCTAGAGAAATGGGACCTAGATGGTATTTGGTACCGGGGACACAGTACCTCAATCAAGTCTATAGTTGCCTCTGAATTAACGATGGATACCGGAACCACATTTCTCTCACCGCCCAGGCTGCCAAGGCCTGAGTTATCTGCTTTGCAGCAGGATGACTGCTGTGATATTTCATCTTCCTTGCAAAGGACTGTTGGACAGTCAATTGCTTACTGGAAGTAGTACAAGTGGTCTTCCGACTTCCCCTCTGGGATGACGATCGACTCCCAGCAGCAACAACAGCAGCGCCAGCAGCAGTAGGCGTTACACTCAAGGATGCATCGGAGGAATCCCAGGCAGGAGAGGACTCGTCAGACTTGACAGTGACATGGCCTGCAGGACTATTGGCTTTCCTGGGTAAGGAGGAAATTGACACTGAGGGAGTTGGTGGTGTGGTTTGCAGGAGCTTGGTTACAAGAGGAAGGGATTTAGTGGTCAGTGGATTGCTTCTGCTGTCACCCAAAGTTTTTGAACTTGTCACTGACTTATGATGAATGCGCTGCAGGTGACGTATAAGGGAGGATGTTCCGAGGTGGTTAACGTCCTTACCCCTACTTATTACAGCTTGACAAAGGCAACACACGGCTTGACACCTGTTGTCCGCATTTGTGTTGAAATAATTCCACACCGAAGAGGTGATTTTTTTTGTATTTTGACCAGGCATGTCAATGGCCATATTCGTCCCACGGACAACAGGTGTCTCCCCGGGTGCCTGACTTAAACAAACCACCTCACCATCAGAATCCTCCTTGTCAATTTCCTCCCCAGCGCCAGCAACACCCATATCCTCATCCTGGTGTACTTCAACAGTGACATCTTCAATTTGACTATCAGGAACTGGACTGCGGGTGCTCCTTCCAGCACTTGCAGGGGGCGTGCAAATGGTGGAAGGCGCAAGCTCTTCCCGTCCAGTGTTGGGAAGGTCAGGCATCGCAACCGACACAATTGGACTCTCCTTGGGTATTTGTGATTTAGAAGAACGCACAGTTCTTTGCTGTGCTTTTGCCAGCTTAAGTCTTTTCATTTTTCTAGCGAGAGGATGAGTGCTTCCATCCTCATGTGAAGCTGAACCACTAGCCATGAACATAGGCCAGGGCCTCAGCCGTTCCTTGCCACTCCGTGTCGTAAATGGCATATTGGCAAGTTTACGCTTCTCCTCAGACGATTTTAATTTTGATTTTTGGGTCATTTTACTGAACGTTTGTTTTTTGGATTTTACATGCTCTCTACTATGACATTGGGCATCGGCCTTGGCAGACAACGTTGATGGCATTTCATCGTCTCGGCCATGACTAGTGGCAGCAGCTTCAGCACGAGGTGGAAGTGGATCTTGATCTTTCCCTATTTTAACCTCCACATTTTTGTTCTCCATTTTTTAATGTGTGGAATTATATGCCAGTATCAATAGCAATGGCCTACTACTATATTTACTGCGCACAACTGAAATGCACCACAGGTATAGATGGATAGTATACTTGACGACACAGAGGTAGGTACAGCAGTGGCCTTCCGTACTGCTATATATAGTATACTGGTGGTCACTGTGTCAGCAAACTGCAAAACTAAAATGCACCACAGGTACAGAATGTAGATGGATAGTATACTTAATGAATGACGACACAGAGGTAGGTACAGCAGTGGCCTACCGTACTGCTATATATAGTATACTGGTGGTCACTGTGTCAGCAAAACTCTGCACTGTACTCCTCCTATATAATATTAATTATACTGGTGGTCCCCAGTCCCCACAATAAAGCAGCACACTGAGCACAGATATGGAGTGTTTTTCAGGCAGACAACGTATACTGGTGGTCACTGTCAGCAAAACTCTGCACTGTACTCCTGCTATATAATACAGCTGCTCCCCAGTCCCCACAATTAAGCAGTGTGAGCACAGATATATGCAGCACACTGAGCACAGATATGGTATGGAGCGTTTTTTTCAGGCAGAGAACGAATAAAACTGGTGGTCACTTATCAGCAAAACTCTGCACTGTACTCCTCCTAACAGCTGCTCCCCAGTCCTCCCCACAATTAAGCAATAAAGCAATCAAGTTCAACAATAAACGGAGAGGATGCCAGCCACGTCCTCTCCCTATCATCTCCAATGCACAAGTGAAAATGGCGGCGACGCGCGGCTGCTTATATAGAATCCGAATCTCGCGAGAATCCGACAGCAGGATGATGATGTTCGGGCGCCCTCGGGTTAGCCAAGCCAGGCGGGAAGGTTCGAACCTGCCTCGGACCCGTGTAAAATGGGTGAAGTTCGGGGGGGTTCGGTTTCCGAGAAACCGAACCCGCTCATCACTACTTATTATCGGCACTTTGCTCATGCGCAGGACCCGTTGAGTGCGTGCACAAATGGGTCCTGCAATGTAGGTAATAAGATGGCAGCAGATTGTCAGTGATAGGCAGTTTGCTGCCATTGTGGGGCGGGAGGGGTGGCAACGCCCTCAGTTTCCCATAACAGAGGAATGTCGCTGCTGTTTAGAGGGAGAGAAGAAGCCTGGGATCTCTGCAAGCTGCCCGATGGGGAATCAGTGATGCGCTGCCTGCATCCTAGGATGCAGGTCAGATCACTACTGCAGCAGGAGACGCCTGCTGCTGCATCACCATACAGCGCTATCACTACTGCTTTCAGGGAAATGACAGACACTCCATCCACATCTGAATTATGCCCATTGTTTCCTACGTTTTATATCAGTCATTAGAGTAGTTTCTGTTTGTCAAACAGGGCTGGTAGGTGATGGCTTTGATTATTGTTCATAATGATTTTTCAGATATTTCACTAGACATTTAAACTGCATCCCCATTAGATAAACCACGTCTGCAGTTTTTTATCTGCCACGTCCATTTTGCCATTGCCGTGCGCTGGTAGAGAAGCCGGGGTTACTTGATTGCATTTGACCCCCAGGCTAAAAGTTTCCAGCCCGCCCCTGCTCATGAGCAATTAGTGTCAAAGATTTAGTTAAGTGTATGTGTGGAGAACATTGCCTTTATAAAGATTAATATTTAAAGCTGGCAAGGCACCCCTGCACCTTTATACCGTATGTTCATGGATCACACAGGTCAAGGAAAGAGCAATGATACAGTGGTATATTTATTAAAAACTACACATGCATATTATATAATACAGTAACAGAACTATATACGGGTGTGGTATATTTTGTTGTTACATCAGTGTCAACATGATTATAATGTTGACAAAACATTCCTGATGGTCTAACGGTGACTAAGCAAGTATGAAGGGTACGGTGTTGAAGTCATGATGACATCTGACTCATCCTGTAGCGGTTCTGGGGTGAGTATCCCTAACCCTTAAACCCCCCTTTCCATAGCCAAACTCTAGCCCTCTGCTGCCTATCCCTCTGTACCATGCAGAATGTTGACATTTCAGGTGTAGACATTCAGGGGTCTATTTACTAAGCTTTGGATGGAGATAAAGTCGCTGGAGATAAAGTACCAGCCAATCGGCTCCTAACTGTTATTTTTGAAACCCAGCCTGTGACACGGCAGTTGGTAGCCGATTGGCTGGTACTTTATCTCCAGCGACTTTATCTCCATCCATGGCTTAGTAAATAGACCCCTCAGACATGTAAATATAAACTGAATACAAACAAATTACTGACAGCGCCTAAATAAATAAACTACCAAAATGCAATCACACCTGAGCGCTGACGATGATTGGCACTGTGCATGTGCCTGTGGATACAATAGTAAAAAAAGAGAAGAAAAACAGCTGCGCTTAGGGTGTTGCAAATGGGTGTAAATCACGGAGAGTTGACAGTCTTCTATATAAAATTGTTTATTATAGTGTTAAATACATCAACAGCAAATAAAATTAACCATCTGTAAAAAGATGAATATCTATACTCTAAAACACCGTTATATGAACACACAGTATCAATCAAAGCTTGTGTATAGTATTCCCCTGATTCAGGGTATGAGGTTGATACTCTTTGAAATTGTGACAATAATGTAACTAAATAGTTACAATTTTACTCTCTACAGTTTATTGTAACTGAAATATATAAAAGCAACAGAACTTTTTCTCTAGTAATAGGAGAAGAAAGGAGGGCCCAGCGGTCAAATATACAATGAGCAGTATGCAATATTACCTCTCCTAGGGGCTGGTATTACCGAGCGTCCTCGGTAAAGTCCTATATAGAGCCCACAGTGTGATGCTAGGGAATATACATGCATCTGTCCTGCATCCAGGATTTACAGATTAAGGAGCAAGCTTGAATAATCACTCCCTCATTGAATTTCTCTCTATATAGGACTTTACCGAGGACGCTCGGTAATACCAGCCCCTAGGAGAGGTAATATTGCATACTGCTCATTGTATATTTGACCGCTGGGCCCTCCTTTCTTCTCCTATTACTAGAGAAAAAGTTCTGTTGCTTTTATATATTTCACTTACAATAAACTGTATCAACCTCATACCCTGAATCAGGGGAATACTATACACAAGCTTTGATTGATACTGTGTGTTCATATAACGGTGTTTTAGAGTATAGATATTCATCTTTTTACAGATGGTTAATTTTATTTGCTGTTGATGTATTTAACAATATAATAAACAATTTTATATAGAAGACTGTCAACTCTCCGTGATTTACACCCATTTGCAACACCCTAAGCGCAGCCGTTTTTCTTCTCTTTTTTTACTAATGTAAATATAAACATTTCAACAATGTCGACATTTAACTATCGACGACGTAAATGTCAACATAATGGGGTAAATTTACTAAGATGGGAGTTCTATTTCAGATGGGATGTTGCCCATAGCAACCAATCAGATTCCAGGTATTATCTTCTAGATGGTGCTACATAAATGAGAAGTAGAATCTGATTGGTTGCTATGGGCAACATCCCATCTTAAACAGAACTCCCATCTTAGTAAATTTACCCCAATGACTGCAAGCCCTTCACCTCCCAACAGAGTGTGCACTTCCAAAGTGCTAACAGCGAGTCCCAATCCTAGTTACCCTGAAGATTACTTTTCAGGAAGTGGACGCAAAATTGCTTTGTGGGTGTCTGTGATGTTCCGGTTCTTGTTTTCTTGGACTTTTTGAGGAATTCTAATCTTTACAAACATGGTAGGGAAGGACAAACAGTCACCCCACTCAGGTAGGCACACTGGATTAATCAAATCAAGTTTCTTCTGATTGGGATAGTATAATAAAACTCAAGCCAAACTCTCCTTTTCTGACAGTCCCACCCTGGCGGCTTTCCTGAATCATGTCTCCTGGAGCTAAAGTGTTAGGAAGAGAGATTTCTCTTCCAGGTTATCTGCTATCAAGAGCTGCCTAAAAAGCTCTCTGTTCCCTCTTTTAATTACTGGCAAAGGTGACACCCTCCCAGGCAAACGCAGAGGAGTAGCCATTTGCCTGAAACTCAAGCTTTGGCCCAGCAGATAGCTTGTATCATGACTATAATAGCAGTAGTACATAAAATAATTTTACTTGAGCTGTGGCCAGGGCAGGTTGTATAAGGGACTGAACAGAACTGCTGCACATGCCCAGTGGCAGCAGCTTCTCTTACTAAATATGCTGTATGTGTAGCTCTGAGTGCTCAATCAGTACCCCAGACCAAAGAGCAGCTGACGTCAAGATGAGTCAGGCATCTTGGGAGAGCGTGTGTGTAAAGCTGGGTATACACCTAAAGATATTTCTCTAACGTCCTAGTGGATGCTGGGGACTCCGTAAGGACCATGAGGAATAGACGGGCTCCGCAGGAGACAGGGCACTTTAAGAACGAATTTGGATACTGGTGTGCTCTGGCTCCTCCCTCTATGTCCCTCCTCCAGACCTCAGTTTGAATCTGTGCCCGGACGAGCTGGGTGCTACTTAGTGAGCTCTCCTGAGCTTGCTATAAGAAAGTATTTTGTTAGGTTTTTTATTTTCAGGGAGCTCTGCTGGCAACAGGCTCTCTGCTACGTGGGACTGAGGGGAGAGAAGCGGCCCTACTCTCTGAAGATAGGTCATGCTTCTTAGGCTACTGGACACCATTAGCTCCAGAGGGATCGTACACAGGATCTTACCCTTTGTCGTCCGATCCCGGAGCCGCGCCGCCGTCCCCCTCGCAGAGCCGGAAGACAGAAGCCGGGTGAAAGAAGCAAGAAGACTTCGAAATCGGCGGCAGAAGACTCCAGTCTTCAAACTGAGGTAGCGCACAGCACTGCAGCTGTGCGCCATTGCTCCCACACTACACCCACATACTCCGGTCACTGTAGGGTGCAGGGCGCAGGGGGGGCGCCCTGGGCAGCAATTAGGACCTCTTGGCAAAAGTGGGCATATATACAGTTGGGCACTGTATATATGCATGAGCCCCCGCCAAAAATTGTACATGAAAGCGGGACAGAAGCCCGCCGTTGAGGGGGCGGGGCTTCTTCCTCAGCACTCACCAGCGCCATGTTTTTCTCCACAGCACCGCTGAGAGGAAGCTCCCCAGCCTCTCCCCTGCAGATACACGGTAGAAGAGGGTGAAAAGAGAGGGGGGGCACATAATTAGGCGCAAAAATCAATATAAACAGCAGCTACTGGGTTAACATTAAGTTACTGTGTTATTCCTGGGTTAATAGCGCTGGGGTGTGTGCTGGCATACTCTCTCTCTCTGTCTCTCCAAAGGGCCTTATGGGGGAATTGTCTTCAGATGAGCATTCCCTGAGTGTGTGGTGTGTCGGTACGTGTGTGTCGACATGTCTGAGGTAAAAGACTTCCCTAAGGAGGAGATGGAGCAAATATGTGTGTGAGAGGGTGTCTCCGTCGACAACTGTTTGGATATGTGTAATTAAGTGCTAAGGTGAATTTATTGCACAAAAGATTAGAGAACAGATAGGGAATCTACCCATGTCTGTCCCTATGTCGCAGAGACCTTCAGAGTCTCTCAATGCTCACTATCCAAAATAATAGACACTGATATCGACACGGAGTCTGACTCCAGTGTCGACTACGATAATGCAAAGTTACAGCCAAAATGGCAGAAAAGTATTCAATATATGATTATTGTAATAAAAGATGATTTGCATATCACTGATGACTCATCTGTCCCTGACACAAGGGTACACATGTTTAAGGGGAAGAAAGCTGAGGTAAATTTCCCTCCTCTCATGAGGAAAAAGAGCGGGAATCTCCAGACAAGAGACTGCAGTTTCCCACAAAGAATTTTCAGGGAGTATCCTTTCCCCACTAGGGCAAGGATACGATGGGAATCTGCCCCTAGGGTGTCACGTTTGCCCAAAAGGTAGCCCTGACGTAACAGCTATTCTCAGGGATCCTGCAGATAGCGTGCGCATTCTGGTACACTACTCAGACCGGCGATTGTGTCGGCATGGGTTTATAGCGCTATGGCAGCGTGGACAGGTACCTTATCAGCAGAGATTGAGACCCTAGTATGTATATATAGTAAGATACCTGTATTTTTGTTTTGTTTTTTTCACTATGCTTTGAATACAAAAACAAGTTTCTACACAAGTCCTTGGAGTGCCGCCTGTTTCCTTTGCCGCACAATACCTGAGCCACAGGTTGGGAAGGATACTTTGTCTATGTATATATAGAGATATATATATTAAAGATGCTGTCTTAAGATATATATATATATATATATATATATATATATAAAACATGCCCAAAGAGACATGAGTCTACTGGGTCCTAGAGACAAAGCTATGTCGATTTCGGCTTGACGTGTCCTGTAGAATATGCAATGGACAGATGATGCCGACTTAAGAGGCATATGGAAGGCTGAGGATTGTGTGGAGAAGGGTTCTCGGACCTGGTCTCCACAGCTATAGCTGGTAATTCTGATATTTTGCCTTATATTCCTGCACAGCCTAGGAAAGCACGGCATTATCAATGCAGCCATTCGAACAAAGAAACCAGAAAGTCCGAGGTGCGTCCTTTCTTGCCAGAGGCGGGGGCAGAGGAAAGAAGCTGCACAACACAGCTAGTTCCCAGGAACAGAAGTCCTCCCCGGCCTCTACAAAATCCACCGCATGTCGCTGAGGCTCCACAGGCGGAGCTAGGCCCGGTGGGGACAAGCCTTCGTAAGTTCAGCCACAAGTGGGTTCACTCCCTGTTAGATCCCTGGGCATAGATATTGTGTCTCAGGGATACAAGCTGGACTTTGAGGAGATGCCCCCTCACCGACGGCCCTGCCGGCTTCCCCCCACGAGAGGGAAACAGTGTTAACTGCAATTCACAAATTGTATCTTCAACAGGTGGTGGTCAAGGTTCCCCTCCTTCAACAAGGAGGGGGTTATTATTCGACCATGTTGTAGTCCCGAAACCAGACGGTTCGGTCAAACCGATATATTGAATTTAAAATCCCTGAACATATACCTGAAAAGGTTCAAGTTCAAGATGGAATCGCTAAGAGCGGTCATTGCAAGCCTGAAAGGGGGAGATTTTATGGTGCATACCTTCATGTCCCCATTTTTCCACCTCATCAGGCGTACCTCAGAATTGCGGTACGGGATTGTCATTACCAATTTCAGACGTTGCCGTTTGGTTTCTCCACGGCCCCGAGAATATTCACCAAGGTAATGGCGGAAATGATGGTGCTCCTGCGGAAGCAAGGTGTCACTATTATCATGTACTTGGACGATCTCCTCATAAAAGCGAGATCAAGAGAGCAGTTGCTGAACAGCGTATCACTTTCTCTGGAAGTGTAACGGAAACACGGCTGGAGTCTATATATTCCAAAGTCGCAGTTGGTTCCTACAGCTCATCTGCCTCTCCTAGGCATGATCCTAGACACAGACCAGAAAAGGGTTTATCTCCCGATAGAGAGAGCTCAGGAGCTCGTGACACTGGTCAGGAATCTATTAAAACCAAAACAGGTGTCAGTGCATCACTGCACTCGAGTCTAGGGAAGGATGGTGGCATCATACAAGGCCATTCCCTTCGGCAGGTTCCATGTGAGGACCTCCCAATGGGACTTACTGGACAAGTGGTCCGGATCACATCTTCAGATGCATCGGTTAATCACCCTATCCCCCAGGGCCAGGGTGTCTCTCCTGTGATGGCTGCAGGGTGCTCACCTTCTCGAAGGTCGCAGAGTCGGCATTCAGGACTGGGTCCTGGTGACCACGGATGCAAGCCTCCGAGGGTGGGGGGCAGTCACACAGGGAAGAAATTTCCAAGGGCTGTGGTCAAGTCAGGAGACTTGCCTTCACATCAACATCCTGGAACTAAGGGCCATATACAACGCCCTACGTCAAGCGGAGTCCCTGCTTCGCGACCAACCGGTTCTGATTCAGTCAGACAACATCACCGCAGTGGCTCATGTAAACCGCCAAGGCGGCACAAGGAGCAGGGTGGCGATGGTAGAAGCCACCAGAATTCTTCGCTGGGCGGAGAATCACGTAAGCGCACTGTCAGCAGTGTTCATTCCAGGAGTGGACAACTGGGAAGCAGACTTCCTCAGCAGGTACGACCTCCACCCGGGAGAGTGGGGACTTCATCAAGAAGTCTTCACGCAGATTGCAAGTCGGTGGGAACTGCCACAGGTGGACATGATGGCATCCCGCCTCAACAAAAAGCTGCAGAAATATTGTGCCAGGTCAAGAGACCCTCAGGCGATGACTGTGGATGCACTGGTGACACCGTGGGTGTTCCCGTCGGTCTATGTATTTCCTCCTCTTCCTCTCATACCCAAGGTGCTGAGAATCATAAGGAAACGAGGAGTGAGAACAATACTAATTGTTCCGGATTGGCCAAGGAGGACTTGGTATCCAGATCTGCAAGAAATGCTCACAGAGGACCCGTGGCCTCTATCTCTAGGACAGGACTTGTGCAACAGGGGCCCTGTCTGTTCCAAGAGTTACCGCGGCTGCGTTTGACGGCATAGCGGTTGAACGCCGGATCCTAGCAGAAAAAGGCATTCCGGATGAGGTCATTCCTATGATGATAGAGGCTAGGAAGGATGTGACGGCTCAACATTATCACCGTATATGGCGAAAATATGTGGCTTGGTGTGAGGCCAGGAATGCCCCTACGGAGGAATTCCAGCTGGGCCTTTTCCTTCACTTCCTACAGTCGGGAGTGACTTTGGGCCTTAAATTGGGTTCCATTAAGGTTCAGATTTCGGCTTATCCATTTTCTTTCAAAAAGAACTGGCTTCTCTGCCTGAAATTCAGACGTTTGTAAAGGGAGTGCTGCATATTCAGCCCCTTTTGTGCCTCCAGTGGCACCTTGGGATCTTAACGTGGTGTTGAGTTTCCTGAAATCACACTGGTTTGAACCACTCAAAACCATGAAAGTAAAATATCTCACGTGGAAGGTGGTCATGCTATTAGCCTTGGCTTCGGCTAGGCGTGTGTCAGAATTGGCGGCTTTGTCACATAAAAGCCCTTATCTGGTTTTCCATGCAGATAGAGCAGAATTGCGGACCGCCCACAATTTCTGCCGAAAGTGGTTTCATCCTTTCATATAAACCAACCTATTGTGGTGCCTGTGGCTACTACTGACTTGGAGGATTCCGAGTCACTAGATGTAGTCGGGGCTTTGAAGGTTTATGTTAGCCAGAACGGCTAAGGTCAGGAAAACAGAATCTTTGTTTATCCTGTATGCTTCCAACAAGCTTGGGGCGCCTGCTTCAAAGCAAACTATTGCTCGCTGGATCTGTAACACGATTCAGCAGGCTCATTCTGCGGCTGGGTTGCCGCTGCCTAAATCAGTTAAGGCCCATTCCACAAGGAAGGTGGGCTCTTCTTGGGCGGCTGCCCGAGGGGTCTCGGCATTACAGCTTTGCCGAGCAGCTACTTGGTCAGGTTCAAACACCTTTGCAAAGTTCTACAAGTTTGATACCCTGGCTGAGGAGAACCTTGTGTTTGCTCATTCGGTGCTGCAAAGTCATCCGCACTCTCCCGCCCTTTTGGGAGCTTTGGTATAATCCCCCTGGTCCTTACGGAGTCCCCAGCATCCACTAGGACGTTAGAGAAAATAAGATTTTACTTACCGGTAAATCTATTTCTCGTAGTCCGTAGTGGATGCTGGGCGCCCGTCCCAAGTGCGGACTTCTTCTGCAATGCTTGTATATAGTTATTGCTTAAATAAGGGTTATGTTATGGTTGCATCAGGGTTGATCTGATGCTCCGTTGTTGTTCATACTGTTAACTGGGTATGTTTATCACAAGTTATACGGTGTGATTGGTGTGACTGGTATGAGTCTTGCCCTGGATTCCAAAATCCTTTCCTTGTACTGTCAGCTCTTCCGGGCACAGTTTCTCTAACTGAGGTCTGGAGGAGGGACATAGAGGGAGGAGCCAGAGCACACCAGTATCCAAATTCTTTCTTAAAGTGCCCTGTCTCCTGCGGAGCCCGTCTATTCCCCATGGTCCTTACGGAGTCCCCAGCATCCACTACGGACTACGAGAAATAGATTTACCGGTAAGTAAAATCTTATTATCTGATACACACTGACCAACCACCACTGCCATCTGCAGATATATCTGTTGTTGAAAACATTGGCTAATTAATCTTTCCTCTGTACACACTGGCAGATTGTCAGTGTCATCAAGAAATGTGCCAAATCTTCCTGCAATTTAAGTAATGGGCTAGCCCCTGTCCAGGACTCACGCTTGCCAGGTCAACTGCACCCGCTGACCTAGACTCCCATTGGTGGTCGAGGCTCCTGCTTTTGTGTCCCTCCCAGGGCCAGCAACAGAAATTTTGGGGCTCGGTACTCTCATGTCTCTAGGGCCCCCCTTCGCAAACCGCCAGCACCCACTTAAATGGTTACTTATAACAATATACATGTAATTGTCAGACAGATTAGTTACCGTATATGTAATAAACTTAATACAGTATAACATTTATTACATATAACTAATGTACACACCCCTTCTTAGGGTTGGACCCTGTTAAATAGTGGCTCAGCTGTTACCTGTAAACTAGTCAGTGATAGAGCCAGGAGGTGCAGCAAAGTAAGTTGTGGATAAAGAAAACACATGTACTGTAAATACAAGGGTGTGTGCGTTTTGCTGGCTGTGTGTATGTTTAGCTGTTTGTGTGTTTGTTTTGCTATGGGTGTGTATGTGTATATCTGTTTTCCTATGGGTGTGTGTGACTGTGTATGTGTTTTGCTATTGGTGTTTAGTGTGTGTATGTGTTTTCCTATGGGTGTGTGTTTGTGTGTATATATGTGTTTTGCTATGTGTGTTTAGCTGTAGGTGTGGGTGTTTTTTCTCTATGGGTGTGTGTGTATATATGTATTCTAATGTGTGTGTTTTACTATGTGTGTGTATACAGTACATATATCAATATCTACAGATATAGCCATGCTCATGACTAGTGTGCCCATGTCTGAGGCATAGGGGGATATTTAATTAGTGCCGAGTTTTCCAACAGTCGGAAAATCGGCACTAATTCGCCCGTTTGGTAGCCAATAGCGGGAGTTTTCGACAGTGTTTTGCACCGTTTTCTCCGTGCCTTTTTTTGGGGGGGGTCGAATAGACCAAAAAACTGTGAAACGCACGGACGGCTCAGCTGTCCAATAACGTATGAGTGAAGTAGGCTGCCCCAATGGCTGAGCGGCAGGCTGCTTCATTCATACATGATTGGAGAGCTGATCCGTCGCTCTGCTGTCTGTGCGGTTGGCGGGGACGGGAGCGCAATTCGTTCACTGGATGGTATGTGAGTGACATCCCCCCCCCCCGGTCCTCCTCCTCCTCTCTTGAATAGGGGCCCCACTGTTTTAAGTACCCCGGGCCCCCCAGCGACTTAATCCGGCTCTGCCCCTAGTCCCACCTTATTGCTGGGCCTAGTTGGGCTCCCGCTGGTGTGTCCCTCCCACTTGTGTCTTACTCTGATCAAGCCACACTGAGGGAGCAGGTTGCTCCCTTGTGTTGACTGCAGAGTCACGAATACAAGCTGGCCAGGGCCCACGTTGATCACTGCACCTGCATCCCCCCCAGTGTCCCAGCTCCCCCCCTCCTTCCCCAGCTGTGAATCACATGATCCTCATCCAACAGCTGCTGTGGGCTCTGTCTGCTCTCTACCATGCTGAAGCCAAGCTGCTGCTGCTCGCACATAGACACCAGGGATAATATTCATAATGCCCATCCAAGGTGACATGCTGTATAGCCGACCAATTGCACATCAGAGGGTCGGCTGTACACCCAGAACGATGAACCAATATATCTGCAGATATATCGGTCATCGTGTGCGCTGCAGGGCTGTCGCGATGCATATAGTTTGACTGGTGTGTACAATCACTTAACAATATATTAGCTGATCAACTGATCAGCCAATATATCTTCCAGTGTGTACCCAGCATAAGTGCAGTGTGTGTAATATATATATATTATAATAAGAATTTATTCACCGGTAATTCTATTTCTCGTAGTCCGTAGTGGATGCTGGGTACTCCGTAAGGACCATGGGGAATAGACGGGCTCCGCAGGAGACTGGGCACTCTAAAAGAAAGATTAGGTACTATCTGGTGTGCACTGGCTCCTCCCTCTATGCCCCTCCTCCAGACCTCAGTTAGGGAAACTGTACCCGGAAGAGCTGACACTACAAGGAAATGATTTGGAATCCCGGGTAAGACTCATACCAGCCACACCAATCACACCGTACAACTTGTGATAACTATACCCAGTTAACAGTATGAACAACAAATGAGCCTCATTAACAGATGGCTCATAACAAAACCCTTTAGTTAAGCAATAACTATATACACGTATTGCAGAGAGTCCGCACTTGGGATGGGCTCCCAGCATCCACTACGGACTACGAGAAATAGAATTACCGGTGAGTAAATTCTTATTTTCTCTGACGTCCTAGTGGATGCTGGGTACTCCGTAAGGACCATGGGGATTATACCAAAGCTCCCAAACGGGCGGGAGAGTGCGGATGACTCTGCAGCACCGCATGAGCAAACTCAAGGTCCTCCTCAGCCAGGGTATCAAACTTGTATATTTTTGCAAACGTGTTTGACCCCGACCAGGTAGCAGCTCGGCAAAGTTGTAATGCCGAGACCCCTTGGGCAGGCGCCCAAGAAGAGCCCCCTTCCTCGTGGAATGGGCTTTTACTGATTCAGGATGCGGCAGTCCAGCCGCAGAATGTGCAAGTTGAATCGCGCCACAGATCCAGCAAGCAATAGTCTGCTTAGAAGCAGGAGCACCCAGCTTGTTGGGTGCATGCAGGATAACAGCGAGTCAGTATTTTTGACTCTAGCCGTCCTGGAAACATAATTTTTCAGGGCCTGGACTACATCCAGCAACTTGGAGGCCTCCAAGTCCCGAGTAGCCGCAGGCACCACAATAGGTTGGTTCAAATGAAACGCTGATACCACCTTAGGGAGAAATTGGGGACGAATCCTCAATTCTGCCCTGTCCCTATGGAAGATGAGATACGGGCTTTCACATGACAAAGCCGACAATTCTGACACACGCCTAGCCGAAGCCAAGGCCAAATATATATATGACCACTTTCCACGTGAGATACTTCAACTCCACGTTCTGAAGTGGCTGAAAACAATGTGATTTTAGGAAATCCAACACTACGTTGAGATCCCAAGGTGCCACTGGAGGCACAAAAGGGGGCTGAATATGCAGCACTCCCTTAACAACGTCTGAACTTCAGGCAGCGTCTTTCCTAGCCTTTAACAGTGTAGGAATCACTTCATCTGGAACGCCCTTTTCCGTTAGGATCCGGCGTTCAACCGCCAAGCCTTCAAACGCAGCCGCGGTAAGTCTTGGAACAGACAGGGCCCCTACAGTAACAGGTCCTGTCTGAGAGACAGAGGCCATGGGTCCTCCGAGATCATTTCTTGTAGTTCTGGGTATCAAGTTCTTCTTGGCCAATCCGGAACTACGAGTATAGTTCTTACTCCTCTCTTACTTACTATCCTCAGTACCTTGGGTATGAGAGGAAGAGGAGGGTACACATAAACCGACTGGTACACCCACGGTGTCACTAGTGCGTCCACAGCTATCGCCTGAGGGTCTCTTGACCTGGCGCAATACTTTTTTAGCTTTTTGTTGAGGCGGGACGCCATCATGTCCACCTGTGGCCGTTCCCAACGGTTCACAATCTGCGTGAAGACTTCTGGATGAAGTCCCCACTCTCCCGGGTGGAGGTCGTGCCTGCTGAGGAAGTCTGCTTCCTAGTTTTCCACACCCGGAATGAACACTGCTAACAGTGTTAGCACGTGATACTCCGCCCATCGGAGAATCCTTGTGGCTTCTGCCAACGCCATCCTGCTTCTTGTGCCGCCTTGTCGGTTTACATGGGCGACAGCCGTGATGTTGTCTGACTGAATCAGCACCGGCTGGTTTTGAAGCAGGGGTTCTGCTTGCCTTAGGGCATTGTAAATGGCCCTTAGGTCCAGAATATTTATGTGTAGGGAAGTCTCCTGACTCGACCATTGTCCTTGGAAATTTCTTCCCTGAGTGACTGCTCCCCAACCTTGGAGGCTTGCATCCGCGGTCACCAGGACTCAGTCCTGAATGCCGAATCTGCGGCCCTCGAGAAGATGAGCACTCTGCAGTTACCACAGCAAAGACACCCTGGCCCCGGGAACAGGGTGATCAGCTGATGCATCTGAAGATGAGATCCTCACTTGTCTAACAGGTCCCACTGAAAGTTCCTTGCATGGAACCTGCCGAAGGGAATTGCTTCGTAAGAAGCTATCACCTTTTCCAGGACTCGCGTGCAATGATGCACCGACACCTGTTTTGGTTTTAGGAGGTCTCTGACCTGAGAAGACAACTCCTTGGCCTTCTCCTCCGGGAGAAACCCTTCTTCTGTTCTGTGTCCAGAAACATGCCCAATATCAGCAGACGCGTCGTAGGAACCAGCTGCGATTTTGGGATATTCAGAATCCAGCCGTGCTGTTGTAGCACTTCCTGAGATAGTGCTACTCCGATCAACGACTGCTCCTTGGACCTCTCCTTTATAAGGAGATCGTCCAAGTACGGGATAATTATAACTCCCTTCTTTCGAAGGAATATCATCATTTTGGCCATTACCTTGGAACACACCCTCGGTGCCGTGGACAGACCAAACGGCAACGTCTGGAATTGGTAATGGCAGTTCTGTACCACAACCTTGAGGTACTCCTGGTGAGGTGGGTAAATGGGGACATGTAGGTAAGCATCCATGATGTCCAGTGATACCATGTAATCCCCCTCTTCCAGGCTTGCAATAACCGCCCTGAGCGATTCCATTTTGAACTTGAACTTCCTTATATAAGTGTTCAAGGATTTCAAATTTAGAATGGGTCTCACCGAACCCAGTGAATTGCCGCCAGTACTACCTCCCTGTCCTGGGGAGTAGTTGGCAAGGCTGATTTGAGGTAACGGCGAGGGGGAGACGCCTCGAATTCCAGCTTGTATCCCTGCGATACCACTTGTAGAACCCAGAGATCCACCTGTGAGCGAACCCACTGGTCGCTGAAGTTCCGGATACGCGCCCCCACCGCACCTGGCTCCGTCTGTGGAGCCCCAGCGTCATGCGGTGGACTCAGTAGAAGCAGGGGAGGATTTTTGTTCCTGGGAACTGGCTGTCTGGTGCAGCTTTTCCCTCTCCCCCTGCCTCTGGGCAGAAAGGAAGCACCTTTGATCCGCTTGCCTTTCTGAGGCCGAAAGGACTGTACCTGATAGTACGATGCTTTCTTAGGTTGTGAGGGAGCCTGAGGTAAAAATATCGATTTCCCAGCTGTTGCTGTGGATACGAGGTCCGAGAGACCATCCCCAAACAATTCCTCACCCTTATAAGGCAAAACCTCCATGTGCCTTTTAGAATCAGCATCACCTGTCCACTGCCGGGTCCATAATACCCTCCTGGCAGAAATGGACATTGCATTAATTCTAGATGCCAGCCGGCAAATATCCCTCTGTGCATCCCTCATATATAAGACTACGTCTTTAATATGCTCTATGGTTAGCAAAATAGTATCCCTGTCGAGGGTATCAATATTATCTGACAGGGTATCAGACCACGCTGCAGCAGCACTACACATCCATGTTGAAGCAATTGCAGGTCTTAGTATAGTACCTGAGTGTGTATATACAGACTTCAGGATAGCCTCCTGCTTTCTATCAGCAGGCTCCTTCAAGGCGGCCGTATCCTGAGACGGCAGTGCCACCTTTTTTGACAAGCGTGTGAGCGCCTTATCCACCCTAGGAGATATCTCCCAACGTGACCTATCCTCTGGCGGGAAAGGGTACGCCATCAGTAATTTTTTTAGAAATTACCAGTTTCTTATCGGGGGAACCCCACGCTTCTTCACACACTTCATTCAACTCATCTGATGGGGGAAAAAACACTGGCTGCTTTTTCTCCCCAAACATAATACCCTTTTTAGTGGTACCTGGGTTAATGTCAGAAATGTGTAACACATTTTTCATTGCCGTAATCATGCAACGGATGCCCCTTGTGGATTGTGTATATGTCTCATCCTCGTCGACACTGGAGTAAGACTCCGTGTCGACCTCTGTATCTGCCATCTGAGGCAGCGGGCGTTTGTGAGCCCCTGATGGTCTTTGAGACGCCTGGGCAGGCACGGGCTGAGAAGCCGGCTGTCCCACGGCTGTTACGTCATCCAGCCTTTTATGTAAGGAGTTGACACTGTCGGTTAATACCTTCCACATATCCATCCACTCTGGTGTCGACCCCGCAGGGGGTGACATCACATTTATCGGCACCTGCTCCGCCTCCACATAAGCCTCCTCATCAAACATGTCGTCCCAGCCGTACCGACACACCGCACACACACAGGGAATGCTCTGACTGAGGACAGGACCCCACAAAGTCCTTTGGGGAGACAGAGAGAGAGTATGCCAGCACACACCACAGCGCTATATAATTAGGGATTTACACTATTACAGAAAGTGATTTTTCCCTATAGCTGCTTAACATGTATAGTTTGCGCCTAAATTTAGTGCCCCCCCCCCCCCTCTCTTTTTAACCCTTTGAGCCTGGAAACTGCAGGGGAGAGCCTGGGGAGCTGTCTTCCAGCTGAACTGTGAAGAGAAAATGGCGCCAGTGTGCTGAGGGAGATAGCCCCGCCCCTTTCACGGCGGACTTCTCCCGCTCTTTTATTAATATTATGGCAGGGGATTTTTACACATATATAGTTTATTAGACTATATTATGTGTGTCACAACTGAGGGCCTGAGCTGACGGGAGGCAGCCTCAGTTGTAGGGGCTGAGATGTACCGGAACCTGGGAGGTTGTATCAGACCCCTGGACATGTAAGTAACATGAATAATAACTGCCCGAAGGCGTGACCACGACAACTTGGATAAAAGTCAATGATGTTTATTATGACAACTCCGCAACACAGCAGCAGTAAAAGAAAACGTAAAAGTCAGCAAAGAATAAATACAGTTCCTGGGTACTACAGGATGGCAGGAGCCACAGGGCACTGGTAGTGTGAGATAGTTCTTATGATCTTCTAGATGGAAAGTCCTTACCAGGCCCGACTGTAGCAATGGAGATAACCCAGGATTGTGCCAGCTGGTGTTCCAGGAAAAGCTGGGTTGCTGAAGATAAAACAGCTGCTGTGGATACTGGCTGGAACCAGACTGTTGTTAGCACGGAGTGGATACTGGCTGGAACCAGTTAAATAATAAATGAACTTGGGAGCGATGAAATATGAACTGAAATGTAGAACTTGAGAGCGGAGAAATAATAATACCGGTGGAGAGTGGTAAAGTGTAGAAAGGACACCGGCCCTTTAAGGGAAGCTGTACTCTGCTGGAAGCTGAGCTGGAAGCAGGTAATGTTGTAGCTGGAAACAGATGAATCCACAATGGATTGGAGAGTCAGGCTACACCGCAGGTGGAATGCTGGTGCGGGTCTCTATGGTGGAAGTCTTGAGACAGGAGCTGAAACCTGGAAGACAATCACAGGAGAGAGACAAACAGGAACTAGGTTTGACAACCAAAGCACTGACGCCTTCCTTGCTCAGGCACAGTGTATTTATACCTGCAGCAAGGAAGGGATTGGCTAGGCAATTATGCAGATTAACAATACTGACAACAGATTGGAGGAAATGATCAGCTGACAGAATCCAAGATGGCTGCGCCCATGCAGACACTTGGAGGGAAGTTTGGTTTGTAATCCATGTGGTAATGAAAACAGTAATGGCGGCGCCGGCCACTGGAGACAGGAGACGCCAGGCTGACAAGTGCACATCCAACCACGCGGACACAGCGGAGGCCGCGGCTGACGTAATCGCCACTCTGACACTCTGCATGCAGAAGCTCAGGGACGGCGGCGGAGGCCGCGGGAGACGCCATGCCAGATGTAATAAGGCGTTACTGTGACAGCGTCTCAGAGAGACAGGAGAGGATGCAGGAATGTGAACATTAGGATAACAGATGGGATCCGGTCCTGGAGCGCTGAGCCAGCCTTAGGAGGCATCTGATGGGTAAGAAATGGCGTCCAGATACCCGGATCGTGACAGCACCCCCCCTTTAGGAGTGGCCCCAGGACACTTCTTTGGCTTTTGAGGAAACTTGGAATGGAATCTCCGGACCAAGGCAGGAGCATGGACATCAGAAGCATTGGTCCATGAACGTTCCTCAGGGCCGTAACCCTTCCAGTCAATAAGATACTGTAGTTGACCGTAACGGTGACGTGAGTCCAGGATCTTGGCCACTTCATACTCAACGCCTCGTTGAGTTTGGACTTTCGGAGTTGGAGGAAGTGAGGAATGAAACCGATTCAAGATCAGCGGTTTCAACAGGGAAACATGGAATGTCCTGGGTATTTTTAAGAAGGGAGGCAACTGGAGTCTGTAAGCAACAGGATTGATGACTTGTTCAATCTTGAAAGGACCGATATAGCGAGGTGCAAACTTCATACTGGGAACTCTTAACCTCAAATTCTTCGTGGATAACCATACCTGATCACCCACCTTGAGAGCAGGAACTGCTCGACGCTTCTTATCCGCAAACTTCTTGTACCTGAACGATGCCTTGAGCAGAGCTGATCGTACGCTCTTCCAGATATTGGCAAACTGATGCAAGGTGATATCCACTGCGGGAACAGAAGTTGCTGGAAGCGGTTGGAACTCAGGAACTTTAGGGTGGAATCCAAAGTTAGTGAAGAATGGTGTTGAAGCAGATGAAGAATGATACTGGTTGTTATGACAGAACTCGGCCCAGGGAAGTAATTGAACCCAGTCATCTTGAGAGGAGGACACATAGATGCGGAGGAAGGCCTCCAAGTCCTGATTCACCCTCTCGGTTTGACCATTGGTCTGAGGATGGTAAGCCGTGGAAAACTTTAGCTTGACTTGGAGGACTTGACATAAACTTCGCCAGAATTTGGCTGTGAATTGAACTCCTCGATCTGAGATAATTTCTTCAGGAAGACCGTGGAGTCGGAAGATCTCTTGTATGAATACTTGAGCCAACTTGGAAGCTGACGGAAGACCGGTGAGAGGAATGAAGTGTGCCATCTTGGTGAACCGGTCAACTACCACCCAGATGGTATTGAACTTGTTGCACATGGGTAAGTCTGTAATGAAATCCATCGACAAGTGGGTCCAAGGTCGACGGGGAACGGATAGTGGAACCAGTTGCTCCGCAGGCGACTGGCGGGATACTTTATGTTGGGCACACTTTGGGCAAGATGCAATAAACTCCAAGACGTCCTTTTTCAGAGTTGGCCACCAATAGGACCTAGAGATAAACTCCAGGGTTTTTTGGATACCTGTATGTCCGGCAAAACGGGAAGCATGGGCCCAATGCATGAGCTTCTTCCTTAGCATCGGCTTCACAAAACTTTTCCCTGATGGGGGCGTAGAGTCCATCCCTACCGTGGAGAATGCCAACGGATTTATAATAGGATGCTTGTCTGAAGACTCTGACTCATTTTCTTGCTCCCATGAGCGGGAAAGGGCATCGGCCTTGCGATTCTGAGAGCCCGGACAGAACTGGAGTTTAAAGTCGAACCTGGAAAAGAAAAGTGCCCATCTGGCCTGACGAGGGTTGAGACATTGTGCGCCCTTCAGGTATAAAAGGTTCTTGTGGTCTGTAAGTATGGTGATTGAATGAGAAGCTCCCTCCAACAGATACCTCCACTCTTCTAGAGCGAGCTTGATGGCTAGCAACTCCTGGTCGCCAATGGCATAGTTGCGCTCAGCTGGGGAGAACTTCCGGGAGAAGAAACTGCAAGGGTGTAAATGGCCATCTTTAGCCCTCTGAGATAACACCGCTCCTACTCCAACGGAGGAGGCATCCACCTCTAAGATGAAAGGAGAGTCGATGTCAGGCTGTTTCAGAACAGGCGCAGAGATGAACTTTTGTTTTAAAAGATGAAATGCTTGCATGGCTTCTTCAGACCACTTGGACGGGTTAGCACCCTTCTTAGTGAAAGCAGTAATAGGCGCCACAATGGTGGAAAAGTCTCGTATAAACTTTCGGTAATAGTTGGCGAACCCTAAGAACCTCTGGACCCCTTTGAGGGTTAAGGGTACCGGCCAATTTTGGATTGCTTGTAGTTTCTCAGGATCCATCTCTAGTCCGGAACCGGACACAATGTACCCTAGAAACGGAATGGACTTGACTTCAAAGACGCATTTTTCTAATTTGCAATAGAGATGATTGACACGGAGACGGGACAGAACCTCTTTAACCCAAAAACGATGTTCCTCTAAATCGTTGGCAAAAATGAGGGTATCGTCTAGATAGACCACGACATGACGGTATAGAATGTCTCTGAAGATCTCATTGACAAAATGCTGGAAGACAGCTGGAGCATTGCTCAATCCGAAGGGCATGAAGAGGTACTCATAATGTCCGTCACGGGTGTTAAAGGCGGTCTTCCACTCGTCACCCTCACGGATCCGGATGAGATTGTATGCACCTCGCAAGTCCAGCTTTGTAAAGATGGTAGCTCCGCTAACTCTGTCAAAGAGCACAGTAATCAGGGGTAAAGGATAACGGTTCTTGATGGTAATGTCGTTCAAACCTCTGTAGTCGATGCACGGCCGCAGACCACCATCTTTCTTTTTTACAAAAAAGAAGCCTGCGCCGGCTGGAGAAGAAGAAGGTCGAATGAACCCCTTTGCTAGGTTCTCTTTAATATATTCCTCCATAGAATGCGTCTCAGGCAGAGACAATGGATAAGTTCGGCCTCGAGGTGGAACCTTCCCTGGAACGAGATCAATCGGACAGTCCCATTCTCTATGAGGAGGAAGGATATTCAGCAGAAGCTTTACTGAACACATCCGTGAAATCTTGATATGGAGGAGGTGGAACATCAGACGACCTGGGGGAGGAAGAACAGACAGGCAATACTTTAAACAAACATGTCTCAGCACAGGAGGAACCCCATGCCAGGATTTGCGTAGTCGTCCAATCAATTGTAGGATTGTGAAGACGGAGCCATGGAAGGCCCAGGACCACAGGATGTGTGGCTCTTGGAATCACTAAAAAAGAAATAAGTTCGGAATGAAGAACTCCCACTCTCAGACGAACTGGTAAAGTCCTTAAAGAAATGACTGCATCAAAAATTTTGCTGCCATCCACGGCAGTTAAAGAAATGGACGAAGGAAGTCTCTCGGTGGGTAGGGACCACCGTTTAACATAGGCTTCGGTAATAAAGTTCCCAGCTGCTCCGGAATCAAGGAGGGCAATGACGTTCCGATAACGTTGAGCAACTTGAAGCGAGACTGGGAGATTACAATCTTGAGGAGATGGAGAGGAGATCATTACTCCTAGCCGGCCCTCTCCTTGGCGAGCTAGGATTTGGAGTTTCCCGGACGTTTGGGACAGGCATTAATGGTGTGAGACGGAGCTGCACAATAGAGACAGAGAAACTCGGAGAGACGTCTTCGGCGCTCAGCAGGAGTTAAACGGGAACGGCCAAGTTGCATGGGCTCATCTTTAGATGGTGACAGTTGACGAGGAGGAGGAGCAGAAGATTTTGGAGCAGATGATCTTCCACGCTCAGTTGCTCTCTCTCTGAAACGTAAATCAACTTTCGTGCAGAGTGAGATTAGCTCATCTAACTTAGAAGGTAAGTCTCTGGTAGCTAACTCATCTTTAATACGCTCAGATAAGCCATGCCAGAATGCAGCATACAGGGCTTCGTCGTTCCATGCCAGTTCGGATGCCAGGATCTGGAACTGTATCAGATATTGTCCTACAGTACGTGACCCCTGGCGTAAACGGAGAATCTCGGATGAAGCTGAGGTTACCCGGCCTGGCTCGTCGAAGATGTGCCTGAATGTTGACACGAAGGCAGTGTAGGAAGATAGCAGGGTGTCGGACCTCTCCCATAACGGTGATGCCCAATCAAGGGCTGAGCCACTGAGAAGAGAAATAATGTAGGCAATTTTTGTACGGTCACTGGGAAAATTGCCAGGTTGTAGCTCAAACTGAATCTCACACTGGTTGAGAAATCCCCTGCAGAATCTTGGAGATCCGTCAAATTTTGCTGGCGTTGGAAGATGAAGACGTGGAGCAGAAATGGGTAAGGTGGGTGGGGTTATAGCTGGAGTCACTGTGGTTGACGCACCAGACGCGCCTGATCCACGGAGAGTTGTCTGAATCCCATCCAGCCGAGTAGAGAGATCCTGGAGACAGTGGATGATGTGGCCCTGTGCAGCCTCCTGATGTTCTAGTCGGGCTGCCAGTTCTTGCATCGGCCTGGCCGCTTGATCCTGGTCTCCGGCTGGATTCATTAGGTCAGTGCTTACTGTCACAACTGAGGGCCTGAGCTGACGGGAGGCAGCCTCAGTTGTAGGGGCTGAGATGTACCGGAACCTGGGAGGTTGTATCAGACCCCTGGACATGTAAGTAACATGAATAATAACTGCCCGAAGGCGTGACCACGACAACTTGGATAAAAGTCAATGATGTTTATTATGACAACTCCGCAACACAGCAGCAGTAAAAGAAAACGTAAAAGTCAGCAAAGAATAAATACAGTTCCTGGGTACTACAGGATGGCAGGAGCCACAGGGCACTGGTAGTGTGAGATAGTTCTTATGATCTTCTAGATGGAAAGTCCTTACCAGGCCCGACTGTAGCAATGGAGATAACCCAGGATTGTGCCAGCTGGTGTTCCAGGAAAAGCTGGGTTGCTGAAGATAAAACAGCTGCTGTGGATACTGGCTGGAACCAGACTGTTGTTAGCACGGAGTGGATACTGGCTGGAACCAGTTAAATAATAAATGAACTTGGGAGCGATGAAATATGAACTGAAATGTAGAACTTGAGAGCGGAGAAATAATAATACCGGTGGAGAGTGGTAAAGTGTAGAAAGGACACCGGCCCTTTAAGGGAAGCTGTACTCTGCTGGAAGCTGAGCTGGAAGCAGGTAATGTTGTAGCTGGAAACAGATGAATCCACAATGGATTGGAGAGTCAGGCTACACCGCAGGTGGAATGCTGGTGCGGGTCTCTATGGTGGAAGTCTTGAGACAGGAGCTGGAACCTGGAAGACAATCACAGGAGAGAGACAAACAGGAACTAGGTTTGACAACCAAAGCACTGACGCCTTCCTTGCTCAGGCACAGTGTATTTATACCTGCAGCAAGGAAGGGATTGGCTAGGCAATTATGCAGATTAACAATACTGACAACAGATTGGAGGAAATGATCAGCTGACAGAATCCAAGATGGCTGCGCCCATGCAGACACTTGGAGGGAAGTTTGGTTTGTAATCCATGTGGTAATGAAAACAGTAATGGCGGCGCCGGCCACTGGAGACAGGAGACGCCAGGCTGACAAGTGCACATCCAACCACGCGGACACAGCGGAGGCCGCGGCTGACGTAATCGCCACTCTGACACTCTGCATGCAGAAGCTCAGGGACGGCGGCGGAGGCCGCGGGAGACGCCATGCCAGATGTAATAAGGCGTTACTGTGACAGCGTCTCAGAGAGACAGGAGAGGATGCAGGAATGTGAACATTAGGATAACAGATGGGATCCGGTCCTGGAGCGCTGAGCCAGCCTTAGGAGGCATCTGATGGGTAAGAAATGGCGTCCAGATACCCGGATCGTGACAATGTGTTTTTTTGCCATTTTAAGGTACTCTAATTGCAGCCCAGGGCGCCACCCCCAGTGCCCTGCACCCATCAGTGACCGGAGTATGTGGTGTGCATAGGGAGCAATGGCGCACAGCTGCAGTGCTGTGCGCTACCTTAATGAAGACCGGAGTCTTCAGCCAACGATTTTCAGGACGTTCTTCTTGCTTCTGGCTCTGCAAGGGGGACGGCGGCGCGGCTCCGGGACCGGACGACCGAGGCTGGGCCTGTGTTCGATCTCTCTGGAGCTAATGGTGTCCAGTAGCCTAGAACCCCAAGCTAGCTGCAAGCAGGTAGGTTCGTTTCTCTCCCCTAAGTCCCTCGTAGCAGTGAGTCTGTTGCCAGCAGATCTCACTGAAAATAAAAAACCTAACAAATACTTTCTTTACTAGAAGCTCAGGAGAGCCCCTAGTGTGCAACCAGCTCGAGCCGGGCACAGATTCTAACTGAGGTCTGGAGGAGGGGCATAGAGGGAGGAGCCAGTGCACACCAGATAGTACCTAATCTTTCTTTTAGAGTGCCCAGTCTCCTGCGGAGCCCGTCTATTCCCCATGGTCCTTACGGAGTACCCAGCATCCACTAGGACGTCAGAGAAAGTATGTTTAACCTTTTCTTGACATCTTGTTATTTATATAAGTTTGATAGACTCTCTCATAACTATATAGTTTGCTCCCCCCTCCAAAAAAGTTTCTGCTTTCTTACCTCACATTGCCACCAGAGACTGCAGTAGAAAATTGGATTTTAATTACCTTTAATCCTTTTCTCGTAGTCCATAGAGGATGCTGGGGTCCATATCAGTACCATGGGGTATAGACGGGTCCACCAGGAGCCATGGGCACTTTAAGACTTTGATAGTGTGGGCTGGCTCCTCCCTCTATGCCCATCCTACCAGACTCAGTCTAGAAATTATGCCTGAGGAGACGGACAACTTCGAGAGAAGGATTTTACACAGATAGTGGCGAGATTCACACCAGCTCACACATACAAGGCAAATCAAGCTAACCAGCTCGAAAACTCAGCAACGGCTGAACAATGTTACTTAACCAAGTAACCAAAACAGTACTTAACCAAGAACAAAGCAGTACTGAATGAAATGACCAAAGAGGAAGAGGCCTTGGATCTTCCAGCAATAGATCCAGAAGATCCGCGTACCAAGCCCTTCTTGGCCAGTCCGAAGCAATGAGGATTGCCTGAACTCTTGTTTTCTTTATGAGTTTTAGAATCCGTGGAATGAGTGAAAAAGGAGGAAACATGTACACTGACTGGAAAACCCACGGAGTCACCAGGGAGTCCACCGCCACTGCTTGTGGGTCTCTTGACCTGGAACAGTACCTCCGAAGCTTCTTGTTGAGACGGGAGGCCATCATGTCTATTTGAGGTACACCCAAAGACTTGTCACCTCCGTGAACACCTCCGGATGGAGGCCCCACTCTCCGGAATGAAGATTGCTGACAGCGCCAACACATGCCTTTCTGCCCAGAGGAGGATTCTTGTTACCTCTGACATTGCAGCTCTGCTCTTCGTTCCGCTCTGTCGGTTTATGTAGGCCTCCGTCGTTACATTGTCCGACTGCACCTGAATGGCTTGATCTTGGGGTTCCATCTGGGAAGGTAACAGAAGTCCTCCACATGTCTGCTGCTATGCCACACTTTGGAGTATTTTAATATGCTTGATTCTGTTTGTTTGTAAGTGCATTTAGTATTAAAACTTTGATTGTGTTTAAAAACTACTGCACTATTATTCTTTACCTCTTGAACCCGGATATGCTGACAAGCATCTAGGGATAAGAGGTTCATATTTTCCCAGGTTTATGGTCTGGTGTAGATATTAGAAGCAGAAAGGAATTATCGATTGGGAGCAGAAACGCCTTGGATATTTATGATACAAACGCTAATACCCTTCTTACGTTTTGTAAGTGCAATATGAGCTTTTAAATTTTTTGTTTCTAAAAGGACTATTACACTATATGGTAAATTGTGTTTCTCTGACCCGGTTTTTAAAAAACAAACTTGGGGGGCAAAGAGAGACACTTGTTTTTTCAGATCAGGATTCTTGATGACGTCTGAACAGATTGATTGGCCAGTTTGAAAAATTGGACAAATAAAGGGTGAATCCTTTTGTAATTACTTGGTGAAAGGACACATGGTCCCTTAGAGTGCGCTGTATTTCTTTGTACTATTCTATCTATTTTGATCTTGTAGAAGATGCGCCGCTTGTAGGAAGCCGTTGTACACGGCTCTTAGCTCCAGAATGTTTATTGGAAGAATGGATTCCAGTCTTGACCACCTTCCTTGGAAGGTTTCCCCCTCTGAGACTTGCATCCGTGGTTAGAAGGATCCAGTTCTGAATCCCGAACCTGCGACCCTCGAGAAGGTGAGGCAGCTGTAGCCACCACAGGAGTGAAATCCTGGCTTTTCGGGGGACAGACACATCCTCTGGTGCCTGTGCAGGCGAGATCCTGACAACTTGTCCAGAAGATCCAGTTGGAAGGACCGTGCATGAAATCTTCCGTACTGTAGAGCCTCGTAGGAGGCAATCATCTTCCCCAGAAGGCGAATGCACTGATGAACAGATACCTGGGCAGGTCTCAAGACATCCCGGACCATCGTTTGTATCACCAACGCTTTTTCCACCGCAAGAAATACCCTCTGCACCTCCATGTCGAGGATCATCCCTAGGAAAGACCAACTCCTTGCCGGCTCCAAATGTGACTTTGGAAGATTCAGATCCATCCGTGTTCCCTGAGCAGTCGAGTCGTGAGAGCAATGGACTGCAACAACCTCTCCCTGGAAGCTGCCTTTATCAGCAGATCGTCCTGATATGGAATTATATTCACCCCCTGATTGCGGAGGAGAAACATCATATCTGCCATTACCTTGGTGAACACCCTCTGTGCTGTGGAGAGGCCGAATGGCAGTGCCTGGAACTGATAGTGACAATCCAACAGTGCAAATCTGAGATAAGCCTGGTGTGGCGGCCAAATCAGAATGTGGAGGTACACATCCTTGATATCTAGAGATACCAGGAACTCTCCCTCCTCTAGCCCTGAGATCACCGCTCTCAGAGACTCCATTTTTAACTTGAATTCCCTCAGATAAGGATGTAGTGACTTCAGGTTCAAAATTGGCCTGACCGAACCATCCGGCTTCGGTACTACGAAAAGGTTTGAATAGTAACCCTGATGTACCAGATGAGGTGGAACTGGAACAATAACAGCAGACCTTTCCAATTTGTGAATGGCTTCCTGAAGGAAAGCCCTTTCTGTCAGCAAAGCTGGCAGTCCTGATTTGAAAAACCTGTGGGGTGGGAGCTCTTGAAACTCCAGTTTGTATCCCTGGGACACAATGGGGGACATTTTGAGTTGTTCGCTCGCTAGCAGTTTTTACCAGTTTTTAGCAGTCGTGCAAACGCTAAGCCGCCGCCCTCTAGGAGTGTATCTTAGCTTAGCAGAAGTGCGAACGAAAGGATCACAAAGAGACTACAAAAAAAAATTGTGCATTTTCAGAGTAGCTCCAGACCTACTCCTAGCTTGCGATTACTTCAGACAGTTTAGTTCCGGATTTGACGTCTCAAACACACCCTGCGTCTCCCAGCCACACCTGCGTCTTTTCGAACACTCCCTGATAACAGCCAGTTGACACCCAGAAACGCCCCTTTCCTGTCAATCACTCTGCGGCTGCCATTGCGACTGAAAACTTTGCTAGACCTTGTGTAAACATACTTCGCCCTTTGTGAAAGTACGTTGCGCGTGCGCACTGCGCCGCATACGCATAAGTGACACTTTTTCACTTAATCGCTGCGCAGAAAACATTTTTATCTAGCGATCAACTCGGAATGACCCCCAATATCCAGTACCCAGGGATCCAGACAGGACGACACCCAGACGTGACTGAAACGTTTGAGCCTCGCTCCCACCTGCCCGTTCTCCAGGCAGGGAGGTCCACTGCCATGTTGAGGATTTTGAGGACACAGAGGCAGGTTTATGTTCTTGGGAACCAGCAGGTGCTGGCTATTTGGATTTTGCACGCCCACCTCTGAAGAAAGAGGTAGGAGCCTTGGACTTTTTTTGTTTTTGCAGACCGAAAGGACTGCACAGAGGACGTAGAAAAAGGTTTCTTCGTCGTCGGAGAGGCTGAGGGAAGAAAGGTTGACTTACCAGCGGTTGCCTTGGAGATCCACGCATCCAATTCTTCCCCAAATAGAGCCTGACCTGTGAAGGGTAGGTTCTCCACACTTCTCCTGGATTCCGCATCTGCAGACCATTGGCATAGCCAGAGTCCCCTGCGTGCTGAAACAGCCATGGATGACGTCCTTGCAGTCAGATTACCCAGGTCCTTCATGGCCTCCACCATGAAACCCGCAGAATCCTGTATGTTACATAAAAACAATTCAATGTCACTTCTATCCATAGAATATAATTCCTCTAGTAACGTGCCTGACCACTTTACTATGGCTTTAGAAATCCATGCACAGGCAATAGTGGGCTTTAATGCCATTCCTGAAGCAGTGTATACGGATTTGAGCGTAGTTTCAATCTTGCAGTCTGCTGGTTCTTTCAAAGCAGTAGACCACGGGACAGGTAAAACCACCTTCTTAGGCAGTCTAGATACAGAAGCGTCTACAATAGGCGGGTTATCCCACTTTTTCCTATCATCCTCAGGGAAAGGGAAAGCTACAAAAACCAATTTTGGAATCTGGAATTTTTTCTCTGGATTTTCCCAGGATTTTTAAAATAATGCGTTTAATTCCTTAGACGCAGGAAAGGTCAGGGAGACTTTCTTATTGTCTGTAAAGTAAGCCTCCTCTACCTGTTCAGGTGGTTTGTCAGTAATGTGTAACACATTCCTAATAGCCTCAATCATGAGTTGCACCCCTCTTGCCAGGGAAGCCTCACCCCCCCCCCCCACACACACACACACGTATCCGCATCACCCTCTGCCGTGTCAGAGTCGGTGTCCGTGTCGACCTGCATAATTTGAGCAAGCGCACGTTTTTTGGATACACCAGGAGATTTTGTGGTAGTGGGGACAGAACTAGACAAAACCTCCACAGATTGTTTTAAAATCTGTGATTCAGTCTCATAATGTGCAATCCTAGTAGAAATCTGGGATATCATTCCCTTAATAGAAGCCACCCACTGGGGCTCAGATTCGGAGGGCTGAAACAAAATATTACATTCCTGAGTACATGGAATGGATTCCTCTGGAGAAGATACATATTCTACCGCACAAGAGACAGAGTCCCTGGACATGGTTATGTGGGAATTTGCATACACACACGAAAATGTCAGACACAGTTTCCCCCCAAGTACCTTCAGAGAAACACAGAGCTTGGAGCCAGCACACACAGCGCCCCAATAGGCAGTTATAAAATAACTGCCTGGCGCTGACTGTGTACCCTTAATAGAAATACACAGCAAAATACAGCCTCCCCCCCTTCTACCACCCCCTGGTACCGCACAGGATAACTGGAGTCGTGGAGGGTCAGCGCTCCCTGTCAGCGTCGCTGCAGGGAGAAAATGGTGTCTGATTCCGCTCAGAGAAGCTCCGCCCCCTTAACATGGCGCGTCTTCCCGCACAATTTAAATCTTTATACTGGCCTGAGGTAGCGGCGCTAGCAGCGCAACCGAAGTCCCTGCTAGCTGAGTGACCAGTGAATAGGGTATCGTCGCTGGCCCAGGGCGCCCCTCACAGCGCCGCATCATTACTGCTGAGCCTTCCGGAGCACAGTGTTAGTACTGCGCTCCACAACCTGATGCCACCATTTATACCGGCTCCCCGCTTGTCGGGTCACCGGTGTTACACTCACCACCACAATCTTCTGGCTATGTTAGGGGGTGGCGGTAAGCTGCGGCAGTGAGCGGTCGCCTCAGGGGCTAACGATCATCACCCTCAGGAGCTCAGTGTCCTGTCAGCAGAGATAGTGGCCATTAACCTCAGCGGGTTGGACACTACTCCCCCCCTAAGTCCCACAAAGCAGGGAGGCTGTTGCCAGCAGCCTCCCTGTGCCTAACCGGTCTTAAAAAAAAAAAAAAAAGCAGCTCTAGGAGCTTCCCTAGCTGTGACCGGCTCCTCCGGGCACATTTTTAGCTGCTTCATAGAAGTGAACAAGCCCGTGACCGAGAGAAACGCGTTTTCCCCTCTTTCCTGCGGACCCCCTTCCACCTGAAGACTGCATGGGTGATATTCGACATTTACCTGCATTTAACTAATTATTTTTTTGCTCCAATTTATTTATCATTAGCTTAAGTGAGACCTCTTTGCCGCATACTACTACTGGATCTTTCCAGGGGCATCATAATTAAGCTTCAAGTGATATGTAACCATGTTTTGCTTCACCAATATTATTTTTGATATTTCATCTTTACTTTGTTAGATGCGGGTAAAACCCCTCATTGAATGAATGCAGGTTTCCTCAGGTACACACATATAATTTTGTGTGGTCACGCAGCCATATCTGCTCTAAAATCTCAAACTGTGTGTTTTTTCATGATTTCACTTCGTTATAACCCTGTTGAATCCTGTGTATATCATATTTTTCTGACTAATTGCATATATGTCTGAAGACTGAAATCAGTATAAATAGGTCTTTGATATATGACCTATTGTGTTGACAATTTGATAAATTACAAACTGCATGTGGTTCTATTGACTGAATTCAGTATAACCTAATATGCCTTTGGGCGTATGATCTAGTGTGTTGAAAGTTGACTATTGGCGTCTTACTGTACAATTTAAGGTACATATTTAGGACTAGCAGTGGTGTGTGATTTTGCACCAAGTCCTCCGCCGGTAATTTGACCATAAGCAGGAGGTCTTTTAATATCTCTTTTCCTCCTGCCCAAATATCCTCAGTGTTAATATTCTCAAATTTACACACGGCATGATTGGTTCTTGCCCGATATTGCTATATTTATCACAGTGATTCCCATGTCCATGCAATTCCCTCTCTTTCTCTTTCTTCATCCAATTCTTTTTTCCGTGAACTCTCATCCACGATTCTGGTGAACGTGTCCCCTAGGAGACACGTTTCTCCCGTCTAACGAGGACAGCAGATTCACGCTCTAATATCTATCCTTTTCTTCTTTTCCCCTCCATCTTCTTTCTTCCATTCCCCCCTCAGAGGGCAATCCATTTTCTGTTTCGGTGCACTCTCATTAGTGGCACAGGGCAAATCTTCCTACTACCATACCCCTACGCTCACGCCCAATCTCGTCTGATCTTGGAAGCTAAACGAAGGTGGGCTAGGTCAGTACCTAGTTGGGCGACCACTAGGGAATACCCAGTGCAGTAGGAAGGCCGTATTCCCTGTGAGATAACACTAACAGCAGGATCACCATTTTCACTTATTCTCAGCACTTCATTGTGTTCATATCTCACCTCTATCTCCAAGACGGACTCGAACTATCAGGGCTAGATCTCAGTCAGGGGGTAGTCCCTCACTTGAAATCATCCCTATTTAGGGCTTTATTAATACAAACACAGTTTGTACAGATCTTTAGCAGACGGAAGCAGCATGGTATGTAGCTATCTTCCAATATGCATTTATCTGAGCATAAAATAAGATCTGACCATTTCTAATTTTTTTCAGAAAATACATTTTTTGTTTCATTTTTGGAAGGCTATTATCCATTTATGTTAAACTTAATTACTGATTTTTTTTTTTCTTGTGCTGAGTTCCCATTTATTTTATGAGTAGAAAATAAGATTTTACTTACCGATAAATCTATTTCTCGTAGTCCGTAGTGGATGCTGGGACTCCGTAAGGACCATGGGGAATAGCGGCTCCGCAGGAGACAGGGCACAAGAATAAAAGCTTTAGGATCAGGTGGTGTGCACTGGCTCCTCCCCCTATGACCCTCCTCCAAGCCTCAGTTAGGATACTGTGCCCGGACGAGCGTACATAATAAGGAAGGATATTGAATCCCGGGTAAGACTCATACCAGCCACACCAATCACACCGTACAACTCGTGATCTGAACCCAGTTAACAGTATGATAAAACGAAAAGGAGCCTCTGAAAAGATGGCTCACAACAATAATAACCCGAATTTGTGTAAAAATAACTATATACAAGTATTGCAGACAATCCGCACTTGGGATGGGCGCCCAGCATCCACTACGGACTACGAGAAATAGATTTATCGGTAAGTAAAATCTTATTTTCTCTGACGTCCTAGTGGATGCTGGGACTCCGTAAGGACCATGGGGATTATACCAAAGCTCCCAAACGGGCGGGAGAGTGCGGATGACTCTGCAGCACCGAATGGGAGAACTCCAGGTCCTCCTCAGCCAGGGTATCAAATTTGTAGAATTTAGCAAACGTGTTTGCCCCTGACCAAGTAGCTGCTCGGCAAAGTTGTAAAGCCGAGACCCCTCGGGCAGCCGCCCAAGATGAGCCCACTTTCCTTGTGGAATGGGCTTTTACCGATTTTGGCTGTGGCAGGCCTGCCACAGAATGTGCAAGCTGAATTGTACTACAAATCCAACGAGCAATCGTCTGCTTAGAAGCAGGAGCACCCAGCTTGTTGGGTGCATACAGGATAAACAGCGAGTCAGATTTTCTGACTCCAGCCGTCCTGGAAACATATATTTTCAGGGCCCTGACAACGTCAAGCAACTTGGAGTCCTCCAAGTCCCTAGTAGTCGCAGGTACCACAATAGGTTGGTTCACGTGAAATGCAGAAACCACTTTAGGTAGAAATTGAGGACGAGTCCTCAATTCTGCCCTGTCAGAATGAAAAATTAAGTAAGGGCTTTTATATGATAAAGCCGCCAATTCTGACACACGCCTGGCTGAAGCCAGGGCTAACAGCATCGTCACCTTCCATGTGAGATATTTTAAGTCCACAGTGGTGAGTGGTTCAAACCAATGTGACTTTAGGAAACTCAACACAACATTGAGATCCCAAGGTGCCACTGGAGGCACAAAAGGAGGCTGTATATGCAGTACCCCTTTTACAAATGTCTGAACTTCAGGCACTGAAGCCAGCTCTTTCTGGAAGAAAATCGACAGGGCCGAAATTTGAACCTTAATGGACCCTAATTTTAGGCCCATAGATAGTCCTGTTTGCAGGAAATGGAGGAAACGACCCAGTTGAAATTCCTCTGTAGGGGCCTTCTTGGCCTCACACCACGCAACATATTTTCGCCAAATGCGGTGACAATGTTTTGCGGTTACGTCCTTCCTGGCCTTGACCAGGGTAGGGATGACTTCATCTGGAATGCCTTTTTCCCTCAGGATCCGGCGTTCAACCGCCATGCCGTCAAACGCAGCCGCGGTAAGTCTTGGAACAGACAAGGCCCCTGCTGGAGCAGGTCCTTTCTCAGAGGTAGAGGCCACGGTTCGTCCGTGAGCATCTCTTGAAGTTCCGGGTAGCAAGTCCTTCTTGGCCAATCCGGAACCACGAGTATAGTTCTTACTCCTCTCCTTCTTATGATTCTCAGTACTTTTGGTATGAGAGGCAGAGGAGGGAACACATACACTGACTGGTACACCCACGGCGTTACCAGAGCGTCCACCGCTATTGCCTGAGGGTCCCTTGACCTGGCGCAATATCCGTCTAGTTTTTTGTTAAGACGGGACGCCATCATGTCCACCTTTGGTTCTTCCCAACGGTTTACTATCAGGTGGAAGACTTCTGGGTGAAGTCCCCACTCTCCCGGGTGGAGGTCGCGTCTGCTGAGGAAGTCTGCTTCCCAGTTGTCCACTCCCGGAATGAACACTGCTGACAGTGCTATCACATGATTTTCCGCCCAGCGAAGAATCCTTGCAGCTTCTGCCATTGCCCTCCTGCTTCTCGTGCCGCCCTGTCTGTTTACGTGGGCGACTGACGTGATGTTGTCCGATTGGATCAATACCGCCTGACCCTGAAGCAGGGGTTTCGCTTGACTTAGGGCATTGTAAATGGCCCTTAGTTCCAGAATGTTTATATGAAGAGATGTTTCCATGCTTGACCACAAGCCCTGGAAATTTCTTCCCTGTGTGACTGCTCCCCAGCCTCTCAGGCTTGCATCCGTGGTCACCAGGATCCAATCCTGATTGCCAAATCTGCGGCCCTCTAGTAGATGAGCACTCTGCAGCCACCACAGAAGAGACACCCTTGTCCTTGGCGACAGGGTTATCCGCTGATGCATCTGAAGATGCGATCCGGACCATTTGTCCAGTAGATCCCACTGAAAAGTTCTTGCATGGAATCTTCCGAATGGAATCGCTTCGTAAGAAGCCACCATTTTTTCCCAGGACCCTCGTGCACTGATGCACTGACACCTGGCCTGGTTTTAGGAGGTTCCTGACTAGCTCGGATAACTCCCTGGCCTTCTCCTCCGGGAGAAACACCTTCTTCTGGACTGTGTCCAGAATCATTCCTAGGAACAGTAGACGTGTCGTTGGAATCAGCTGCGATTTTGGAATATTTAGGATCCACCCGTGCTGACGTAACACTACCTGAGATAGTGCTACTCCGACTTCTAACTGTTCCCTGGACCTTGCCCTTATCAGGAGATCGTCCAAGTAAGGGATAATTAAGATGCCTTTTCTTCGAAGAAGAATCATCATTTCGGCCATTACCTTGGTAAAGACCCGAGGTGCCGTGGACAACCCAAACGGCAGCGTCTGAAACTGATAATGACAGTTTTGTACTACAAACCTGAGGTACCCTTGGTGAGAAGGGTAGATTGGGACGTGGAGATAAGCATCTTTGATGTCCAGAGACACCATATAGTCCCCTTCTTCCAGGTTTGCTATCACCGCTCTGAGTGATTCCATCTTGAATTTGAACCTTTTTATGTAAGTGTTCAAGGATTTCAGATTTAAAATTGGTCTCACCGAGCCGTCCGGCTTCGGTACCACAAACAGCGTGGAATAATACCCCTTTCCCTGTTGTAGGAGGGGTACCTTGATTATCACCTGCTGGGAATACAGCTTGTGAATGGCTTCCAAAACTGCCTCCCTGTCGGAGGGAGACTTTGGTAGAGCAGACTTCAGGAACCGGCGAGGGGGAAACGCCTCGAATTCCAGTTTGTACCCCTGCGATACTACCTGTAGAATCCAGGGGTCCACTTGCGAGTGAGCCCACTGCGCGTTGAAATTCTTGAGACGGGCCCCCACCATGTCTGAGTCTGCTTGTAAAGCCCCAGCGTCATGCTGAAGACTTGGCAGAAGCAGGGGAGGGCTTCTGCTCCTGGGAAGCGGCTGCATGGTGCAGTCTTTTTCCTCTTCCTCTGCCCCGGGGCAGAAAGGAGTGGCCTTTAGCTCGCTTGTACTTATGGGAACGAAAGGACTGAGTTTGAAAAGACGGTGTCTTTTTCTGCTGATGTGAAGTGACCTGGGGTAAAAAGGTGGACTTTCCAGCCGTTGCCGTGGCCACCAGGTCCGATAGACCAGCCCCAAATAACTCCTCCCCTTTATACGGCAATACTTCCATATGTCGTTTGGAATCCGCATCCCCTGACCACTGTCGCGTCCATAACGCTCTTCTGGCAGAAATGGACATAGCACTTACTCTTGATGCCAGGGTGCAAATATCCCTCTGTGCATCACGCATATATAGTAATGCATCCTTCAAATGCTCTATAGTTAACAATATATTGTCCCTATCCAGGGTATCAATATTTTCAGTCAGGGAATCCGACCACGCGACTCCAGCACTGCACATCCAGGCTGAAGCGATTGCTGGTCGCAGTATAACACCAGTATGTGTGTATATACTTTTTAGGATATTTTCCAGCCTTCTATCAGCTGGTTCTTTGTTTATCACACACCTCATTTAATTCATCTGACTCAGGAAAAACTATTGGTAGTTTTTTCACACCCCACATAATACCCTTCTTTGTGGTACTTGTAGTGTCAGAAATGTTCAATGCCTCCTTCATTGCCGTGATCATGTAACGTGTGGCCCTACTGGCCATTACGTTTGTCTCCTCACCGTCGACACTAGACTCAGTATCTGTGTCTGGGTCTGTGTCGACCCACTGAGGTAACGGGCGTTTTAGGGCCCCTGACGGTGTCTGAGACGCCTGGACAGGCACTAATTGATTTGCCGGCTGTCTCATGTCGTCAACCGTTTTTTGCAAAGTGCTGACATTATCACTTAATTCTTTAAATACGATCATCCAGTCAGGTGTCGACTCCCTAGGGGGTGACATCACTAACTCAGGCAATTGCTCCGCCTCCACATCATTTTCCTCCTCATACATGTCGACACACACGTACCGACACACAGCACACACACCGGGAATGCTCTGATAGAGGACAGGACCCCACTAGCCCTTTGGAGAGACAGAGGGAGAGTCTGCCAGCACACACCAAGCGCTATATATATATACAGGGATAACCTTATATAAGTGTTATTCCCTTATAGCTGCTGTTTATATTATTTTTAGCTGCCAATAGTGCCCCCCCTTCTCTTTTTTACCCTGATTCTGTAGCAGGTCTGCAGGGGAGAGTCAGGGAGCCGTCCTTCCAGCGGAGCTGTGAGGGAAAATGGCGCTTGTGTGCTGAGGAGATAGGCTCCGCCCCTTCACGACGTCCTTATCTCCCGCTCTTTTCTGTAAAAATGGCAGGGGTTAAAATACATCCATATAGCCCAGGAGCTATATGTGATGTATTCTTTTGCCAACCTAAGGTATTATCTGTTTATATTGCGTCTCAGGGCGCTCCCCCCCCAGCGCCCTGCACCCTCAGTGACCGGAGTGTGAAGTGTGCTGAGAGCAATGGCGCACAGCTGCGGTGCTGTGCGCTACCTTAGTCTGAAGACAGGACCGTCTTCTGCCGCCGATTTCACCGGACCTCTTCGCTCTTCTGGCTCTGTAAGGGGGCCGGCGGCGCGGCTCCGGGACCCATCCAGGCTGAACCTGTGATCGTCCCTCTGGAGCTAATGTCCAGTAGCCTATGAAGCCCAATCCACTCTGCACGCAGGTGAGTTCGCTTCTTCTCCCCTTAGTCCCACGATGCAGTGAGCCTGTTGCCAGCAGGACTCACTGAAAATAAAAAACCTAAAATACACTTTTATTCTAAGCAGCTCAGGAGAGCCACCTAGCCTGCACCCTTCTCGTTCGGGCACAAAAATCTAACTGAGGCTTGGAGGAGGGTCATAGGGGGAGGAGCCAGTGCACACCACCTGATCCTAAAGCTTTTATTCTTGTGCCCTGTCTCCTGCAGAGCCGCTATTCCCCATGGTCCTTACGGAGTCCCAGCATCCACTAGGACGTCAGAGAAATAAAGATTTGACTATATTTTTATACACATCACTAATCAATAGACAACACGATACAACAAGAGTGCGCCCAAACAAGAGTCATACTTTTTTCTCCTTTTGTTACATTTTGCCTTCTCTTTGACTCTGGGCGCACCGCCATATGGACAGATGGGAATAATGTTTATTTAATATTATTGTCCGATTTTTGGTTTAAGTATCATTATCTCATACATATCTAAAAAACAGGCCGGTGCAGGATAAACCTTCCCCCTTTTTGAAAACATTTTCTAAACAGAGTCTGGTAGGAGGGGCATAGAGGGAGGAGCCAGCCCACACTATCAAAGTCTTAAAGTGCCCATAGCTCCTGGTGGACCCGTCTATACCCCATGGTACTAATATGGACCCCAGCATCCTCTAGGACGTAAGAGAAAATATACACATCTGTTTCCATCAAGCATAAGCATCAACAGACCTGGACTACAGATCTATTTCCCCCCAGATCTTGATTCATGTCCAACCCTTTCACTGTGAACTGATACACACAGATAACTGGAAACTGCCCATGGCACTTTCCATTCTTCTTCATTACATGGTGGTAACACAGAGATCAATAATCCCATATGTGAAAATGCTACCTGTACACACAGGTTTCTCTACGGACCTGAAGTGCATTTATATAAACAATACAAAATATAAAAAATAAATTAAAAAAATAAGATTTTACTCACCGGTAAATCTATTTCTCGTAGTCCGTAGTGGATGCTGGGAACTCCGTAAGGACCATGGGGAATAGACGGGCTCCGCAGGAGACTGGGCACTCTAAAATAAAGATTAGGTACTATCTGGTGTGCACTGGCTCCTCCCTCTATGCCCCTCCTCCAGACCTCAGTTAGGATACTGTGCCCGGAAGAGCTGACACAATAAGGAAGGATTTTGAATCCCGGGTAAGACTCATACCAGCCACACCAATCACACCGTATAACTCGTGATACTATACCCAGTTAACAGTATGAAATATAACTGAGCCTCTCAACAGATGGCTCAACAATAACCCTTTAGTTAGGCAATAACTATATACAAGTATTGCAGACAATCCGCACTTGGGATGGGCGCCCAGCATCCACTACGGACTACGAGAAATAGATTTACCGGTGAGTAAAATCTTATTTTCTCTGACGTCCTAGTGGATGCTGGGAACTCCGTAAGGACCATGGGGATTATACCAAAGCTCCCAAACGGGCGGGAGAGTGCAGATAACTCTGCAGCACCGAATGAGAGAACTCAAGGTCCTCCTCAGCCAGGGTATCAAATTTGTTTGCCCCTGACCAAGTTGCAGCTCAGCAAAGTTGTAAAGCCGAGACCCCTCGGGCAGCCGCCCAAGATGAGTCCACCTTCCTCGTGGAATGGGCTGTTACTGACTTAGGATGCGGCAATCCAGCCGCAGAATGCTCCAGCTGAATTGTGCTACAAATCCAGCGAGCAATAGTCTGCTTAGAAGCAGGAGCACCTATTTTGTTGGGTGCCTACAGGATAAAAAACGAGTCAGTTTTCCTGACTCCAGCCGTCCTGGAAATATAAATTTTTAAGGCCCTGACTACGTCCAGTAACTTGGAATCTTCCAAGTCCCTAGTAGCCGCAGGCACTACAATAGGTTGGTTCAAGTGAAAAGCTGATACCACCTTAGGGAGAAACTGGGGACGAGTCCTCAATTCTGCCCTATCCATATGGAAAATCAGATAAGGGCTTTAACATGACAAAGCCGCCAATTCTGACACACGCCTGGCCGAAGCCAAGGCCAATAACATGACCACTTTCCACGTGAGATATTTCAAATCCACAGCTTTAAGTGGCTCAAACCAATGTGATTTTAAGAAACTCAACACCACGTTGAGATCCCAAGGTGCCACAGAAGGCACAAAAAAGGGGCTGAATATGTAGCACTCCCTTTACAAATGTCTGAACTCCAGGCAGTGAAGCCAGTTCTTTCTGGAAGAAAATCGACAGAGCCGAAATCTGGACCTTAATGGAACCCAATTTTAGGCCCATAGTCACTCCTGACTGTAGGAAGTGCAGAAAACGACCGAGCTGAAATTCCTCTGTTGGGGCCTTCCTGGCCTCACACCACGCAACATATTTTCGCCAAATACGGTGATGATGGTTTGCGGTTACTTCTTTCCTGGCTTTTATCAGCGTAGGAATGACTTCCTCCGGAATGCCCTTTTGCTTTAGGATCCGGAAGTCAACCGACATGCCGTCCAACGCAGCCGCGGTAAGTCTTGGAACAGACAGGGCCCCTGCTGTAGCAGATCCTGTCTGAGCGGTAGAGGCCATGGGTCCTCTGATATTATTTCTTGAAGTTCTGGGTACCAAGCTCTTCTTGGCCCATCCGGAACCACGAGTATCGTTCTTACTCCTCGTTTTCTTACTATTCTCAGTACCTTTGGTATGAGAGGCAGAGGAGGGAATACATAAACCGACTGGTACACCCACGGTGTCACTAGAGCGTCCACAGCTATTGCCTGAGGGTCCCTTGACCTGGCGCAATATCTAGTTTTTTGTTTAGGCGGGGCGCCATCATGTCCACCTGTGGCCTTTCCCAACGGTTTACCAACAGTTGGAAGACTTCTGGATGAAGTCCCCACTCTCCCGGGTGTCGGTCGTGTCTGCTGAGGAAGTCTGCTTCCCAGTTGTCCACTCCCGGAATGAACACTGCTGACAGTGCTAAGACGTGATTTTCTGCCCATCGGAGAATCCTTGTGGCTTCTGCCATCGCCATCCTGCTTCTTGTGCCGCCCTGTCGGTTTACATGGGCGACTGCCGTGATGTTGTCTGACTGGATCAGTACCGGCTGGTTTTGAAGCAGAGGCCTTGCCAGACTTAGGGCATTGTAAATGACCCTCAGTTCCTGAATATTTATGTGTAGGGATGACTCCTGACTTGACCAAAGTCCTTGGAAAATTTCTTCCCTGTGTGACTGCCCCCCAGCCTCGAAGGCTGGCATCCGTGGTTACCAGGACCCAGTCCTGTATGCCGAATCTGCGGCCCTCTTGAAGATGAGCACTCTGCAGCCACCACAGTAGAGATACCCTGGTCCTTGGAGACAGGGTTATCAGCCGATGCATCTGAAGATGCGATTCCGACCACTTGTCCAAGAGGTCCCATGAAAAGGTTCTTGCATGGAACCTGCCAAATGGAATTTTGCTTCGTAAGAAGCTACCATTTTTCCCAGGACTCGTGTGCAGTGATGCACCGATACCTGTTTTGGTTTCAGGAGGTCTCTGACTAGAGATGACAGCTCCTTGGCTTTCTCCTGCGGGAGAAACACTTTTTTTCTGTTCTGTGTCCAGAACCATCCCCAGGAACAGCAGGCGTGTGGTAGGAACCAGTTGTGACTTTGGAATGTATAGAATCCATCCGTGCTGTTGTAGCACTTCCCGAGATAGTGCTACTCCGACCAACAACTGCTCCATGGACCTCGCCTTTATAAGGAGATCGTCCAAGTACAGGATAATTAAAAACTCCCTTTTTTCGAAGGAGTATCATCATTTCTGCCATTACCTTGGTAAAGACCCTCGGTGCCGTGGACAGTCCAAACGGCAGTGTTTGGAATTGGTAATGGCAATCCTGTACCACAAATCTGAGGTACTCCTGGTGAGGATGGTAGATGGGGACATGTAGGTAAGCATCCTTGATGTCCAGGGATACCATGTAATCCCCCTCCTCCAGGCTTGCAATAACCGCCCTGAGCAATTCCATCTTGAACTTGAATTTTTTTTTTTTTTTTATGTATGTGTTCAAGGACTTCAAATTTAAAATGGGTCTCACCGAACCGTCCGGTTTCGGTACCACAAACAGTGTGGAATAGTAACCCCGTCCTTGTTGAAGTAGGGGCACCTTGACTATCACCTGCTGGGAATACAGCTTGTGAATTGCCTCTAGCACAGCCTCCCAGCCTGAGGGAGTTGTCGGCAAGGCAGATTTGAGGAAACGGCTGGGGGGAGACGCCTCGAATTCCAGCCTGTACCCCTGAGATACTACTTGAAGGATCCAGGGATCCACCTGTGAGCGAGCCCACTGATCGCTGAAATTTTTGAGGCGGCCCCCCACCGTACCTGGCTACGCCTGTGGAGCCCTCGCGTCATGCGGTGGACTCAGAGGAAGCGGTGGAAGAATTTTGATTCTGGGAACTGGCTGACTGGTGCAGCTTTTTCCCTCTTCCCTCGTCTCTGTGCAGAAAGGAAGCGCCTTTGACCCGCTTACTTTTCTGAAGCCGAAAGGACTGTACCTGATAATACAGTGCTTTCTTAGGCTGTGAGGAAACCTGAGGTAAAAAAATTTCTTCCCAGCTGTTGCTGTGGATACGAGGTCCCAGAGACCATCCCCAAACAATTCCTCACCCTTATAAGGCTCTATGTGCCTTTTAAAGTCAGCATCACCTGTCCAGTGTCGGGTCTCTAATACCCTCCTGACAGAATGGACATTGCATTAATTCTGGATGCCAGCCGGCAAAATATCCCTCTGTGCATCCCTCATATATAAGACAACGTCTTATGTTCGCAAAATAGTATCCCTGTTTGACAGGGTTACAGACCACGCTGCAGCAGCACTATCTGCAGGTCTCAGTCTAGTACCCGAGTGTGTAAATACAGACTTCAGGATAGCCTCCTGCTTTTTATCAGCAGGTACCTTCAAAGTGGCCATATCCTAAGACGGCAGTGCCACCTTTTTTGACAAACGTGTGAGCGCCTTATCCACCCTAGGGGATATCTCCCAGCGTAACTTATCCTCTGGCGGGAAAAGGTACGCCATCAGTAACTTTTTAGAAATTACCAGTTTCTTATCGGGGGAACCCACGCTTTTTCACACTTCATTCACTCATTTGATGGGGGAACAAAACACTGCCTGCTTTTTCTCCCCAAACATAAAACCCTTTTTTAGTGGTACTTGGGTTAATGTCAGAAATGTGTAACACATTTTTTATTGCCGGGATCATGTAACGGATGTTCCTAGTGGATTGTGTATATGTCTCAACCTCGTCGACACTGGAGTCAGACTCCGTGTCAACATCTGTGTCTGCCATCTGAGGGAGCGGGCGTTTTTGAGCCCCTGATGGCCTTTGAGACGCCTGGGCAGGCGCGGGCTGAGAAGCCGGCTGTCCCATAGCTGTTACGTCATCCAGCCTTTTATGTAAGGAGTTGACACTGTCGGTTAATACCTTCCACCTATCCATCCACTCTGGTGTCGGCCCACAGGGGGCGACATCCCATTTATCGGCATCTGCTCCGCCTCCACAGAAGCCTCATCAAACATGTCGACACAGCCGTACCGACACACCGCACACACACAGGGAATGCTCTGACTGAGGACAGGACCCCACACAGGGCTTTGGGGAGACAGAGAGAGAGTATGCCAGCACACACCAGAGCGCTATATAATGTAGGGATAAACACTATCACTGAGTGAATTTTCCCCAATAGCTGCTTGTATAAACAATATTGCACCTAAATTTAGTGCCCCCCCTCTCTTTTTAACCCTTTGAGCCTGAAAACTACAGGGGAGAGCCTGGGGAGCTGTCTTCCAGCTACACTGTGAAGAGAAAATGGCGCCAGTGTGCAGAGGGAGATGGCTCCGCCCCTTTTTCGTGGACTTTTCTCCCGCTTTTTTATGGATTCTGGCAGGGGTAATTATCACATATATAGCCTCTGGGGCTATATATTGTGATTATTTTGCCAGCCAAGGTGTTTTTATTGCTGCTCAGGGCGCCCCCCCCCCCCAGCGCCCTGCACCCTCAGTGACCGGAGTGTGAAGTGTGTATGAGGAGCAATGGCGCACAGCTGCAGTGCTGTGCGCTACCTTGGTGAAGACTGAAGTCTTCTGCCGCCGATTTTCCGGACCATCTTCATGCTTCTGGCTCTGTAAGGGGGACGGCGGCGCGGCTCCGGGAACGAACACCAAGGACGGGTCCTGCGGTCGATCCCTCTGGAGCTAATGGTGTCCAGTAGCCTAAGAAGCCCAAGCTAGCTGCAAGCAGGTAGGTTCGCTTCTTCTCCCCTTAGTCCCTCGTTGCAGTGAGCCTGTTGCCAGCAGGTCTCACTGTAAAATAAAAAACCTAACATATACTTTCTTTCTAGGAGCTCAGGAGAGCCCCTAGTGTGCATCCAGCTCGGCCGGGCACAGAAATCTAACTGAGGTCTGGAGGAGGGGCATAGAGGGAGGAGCCAGTGCACACCAGATAGTACCTAATCTTTCTTTTAGAGTGCCCAGTCTCCTGCGGAGCCCGTCTATTCCCCATGGTCCTTACGGAGTTCCCAGCATCCACTAGGACGTCAGAGAAAAGTCTAATCCATCTCATATTATGTAGAAAAGCACATGGCCTACGGCAGGTTTTCCTAAACGCAGCCCTCAAGTCCTACCTTAACTGTCCAGGTTTTAAGGCTGTCCATGCTTGCGCACAGATGGTATACTTAAAATGACTGAGGTTCTAATTAAGGGCCTGACTCAGAACAGCACGCTATGCCGATGTACATGGAGTTGGGAGACTTTTTGCTACGGTGTGTGCACAAAAAAATATTAGGATACGGGTTTCATCATTTTTGTCCATACCATTTTCGTTTGTTTTATTATTTCAAATATTCTGTTGAATAAAAAAAAAAATCAAATGCAAAGTCTTATTTATATTAAATATAGAATAAACAATGATGGTTTAAAGCAGGGGTGTCAAACTCAAATTCATCGGGGGCCGCATCAGCAGTTTGGTCCCCATCAAAGGGCCGGTTGTATCTGTAGGTCTATCCAAAATTTACCGCTCCACCTGCCTTATATGTGCCCAGCCATCTGCCCCCTTTTAAAGTGCCCAGCCATGTGCCCCCTTTTATAGTGCCCAGCCATGTGCCCCCTTTTATAGTGCACAGGTCCCCATTTTACACATTGCGGCAGGCACAGGTCCCCATTTTACACATTGCGGCAGGCACAGGTCCCCATTTTACACATAGCGGCAGGTACAGGTCCCCATTTTACACATTGTGGCAGGCACAGGTCCCCATTTTACACATAGCGGCAGGTACAGGTCCCCATTTTACACATTGTGGCAGGCACAGGTCCCCATTTTACACATTGTGGCAGGCACAGGTCCCCATTTTACACATTGTGGCAGGCACAGGTCCCCATTTTACACATTATGGCAGGCACAGGTCCCCATTTTACACATAGCGGCAGGTACAGGTCCCCATTTTACACATTGTGGCAGGCACAGGTCCCCATTTTACACATTGTGGCAGGCACAGGTCCCCATTTTACACATTGTGGCAGGCACAGGTCCCCATTTTACACATTGTGGCAGGCACAGGTCCCCATTTTACACATTGTGGCAGGCACAGGTCCCCATTTTACACATAGCGGCAGGTACAGGTCCCCATTTTACACATTGTGGCAGGCACAGGTCCCCATTTTACACATTGTGGCAGGCACAGGTCCCCATTTTACACATAGCGGCAGGTACAGGTCCCCATTTTACACATTGTGGCAGGCACAGGTCCCCATTTTACACATTGTGGCAGGCACAGGTCCCCATTTTACACATTGTGGCAGGCACAGGTCCCCATTTTACACATTGCGGCAGGTGGTGGAAGGAGGGAGAGAGAGAGAGAGAGAGAGAGGAAGGGAGAGGGGCTGACTTACATTTGAAGCGGTTCTCGCCGCTCTTCAGCCGCCTCTCCCTCCTCGTCTGCGCGGCTCCCTTCTCCCTCCTCCGACGGGGTTTCGTTGAATGACGCGTTTGCGCCGTGACGTCACGACGCAATCGCGTCATTCCGCGAAACCCCGCCCCCCCGAGCTGGGCACTCGGGAGAAGGGGGTTTCATGGCGGCGGCACCGCGGGCCATCAGACGAGGTCTGGCGGGCCGGATTTGGCCCGCGGGCCTTGTCTTTGACACCCCTGGTTTAAAGCCTTTGTGTGTGTTCATTCTAGCACCCTGCACCTGTCAGAACCCGTGCAGTTCCTCTTTCCTGCTGGGGGTGTCAGCACTGACATACAGACCAAAGTGACGCACCAAACCAGAGAGCGACACACCAGGCAGAAAAGAGGAGCTGCACAGGTTGTGACAGGCGGAGGGTGCTAGAATGAACACAGGGGGTCATTCAGAGTTGTTCGCACGCTGCAACTTTTTGCAGCCCGTGCGATCAGATAGTCGCCACCTATGGGGGAGTGTATTTTAGCTGTGCAAGTGTGTGAACGCTTGTGCAGGGGAGCTGTACAAAAACATTTTGTGCAGTTTCTGAGTAGCTCTGAACATACTCAGCCACTGCGATCACTTAAGCCGGTCAGGTCCCAGAATTGACGTCAGACACCCGCCCTGCAAATGCCTGGGCACGCCTGCGTTTTCCTCTCCACTCCCAGAAAACGGTCAGTTGCCACCCCGAAACGCCTTCCTGCTGTCAGTCACCTTGCGATCCAAATCTTCATTAGAACAATCGCTGCCTGGCGTTCCCCGTCGCCGGGCAGTGCCGCGGCTGCAGCGCATTTCGGACCAGATTGCACAGCTGCAAAAAACTGCAGCGTGCGATCGGGTCGGAATGACCCCCACAGTAGCCCGATTTTGCCTTGTAAATGATTGCTTCTTTAAACAAAATAAACAAAACAAAAAAACAACGGGCAGAATAGTATAAAGTCTCGCACTTCCAGGAACTCGGAGCCTATAACATTTGGCCCTACATATATCTGATATTCGTATAGAGATAGAGTTAAATGGATATCCTCACTGGTAAAAAGGCTGCTCCCCCATATTAGAGGAACATTCCATGTTGTAAGTAAGTTCATGTGTCAGAAACAGGAAACTAGATGTCATGTATGCTTTAAATTGTACATTCCTGAACATGCCCTTCTTAAATACCATGGGGAGATGTGGTTAATGTACCGCATGTCGGGATCCCGGTGTTCAGGATCCCGATGCCGAAATCCCAACAGGTGGGGAAATGCCGGCAGTCGGAATGCCGACCACAGCCCAGTATTCCCACACGAGTCGTGGGTTCACGTCACCACCCGAGTGGGTATATATCTTGTGGCGAGTGAAGCTCGCCACTGGGCCTGAAACGTGGCGAGCCTGCGATGGGACTCGCTGCCGGTATTCCGGCCGACGGGATGCCGCTGTCGGTATAGTAACAGCCTGCATCCTGCCAGCTGGTCACCCATATGTATTCCATCATGTGCCAGCTCTAACCAAAATTCTTAGCCAACGGCAGTAAAGCTTTTCACTCAATGCTTGGAAAATGCTGGAAAATTCTAAAGGTTATTTCGTATCAAACTATTTTATTGTAGGATATCCAGACACCAAAAAATTAACTTCCATTATTTGGGAAAGGAATATATTTTAATAAAAATGTAGAAACATCCAAGCTGGGACTTGCAGTGAATCCTCCTCAGTGAGTTAAATATAAACATTTACAGTCAATGAAAACCCTGACACAGTAGAGTTTTGAATCTTTCCAGCAGATTATTGATGGGCGCTGCACATTGCAATCATGCTGCCTTGGAAAAATCCTCATAAGGGAGACCTTCCACCTTCTGCCCTTTCAATGGACCCTGTAAAGACGACAGACCAAAAACATTACACAGTAACCTGGAAATGTGAAATTCACTGAACACAATCTGCTACTGTGACACACCAAGTCTGATGTATTACATATACAGGTATATAATGTATGTAATAATTAGCAGCGTTACATCACATGCCCCATCCACTATCAGTCTGTCTCCTTCCTTCTCTCCTCATATCCTGACATTACCACCTACCTCCCCATTTCTAAAAGGGGAATCTCTCTATGTAGAGGAAATTACTCTAAGCATAGCCATTTATACTTTTAAGGGAGCTTTTCCTAGTGTACTTATAATTTGTACTTCTCGGGTCACCTTTCTACAGTATAACATGAATACGGTCATGTCAAAGAGATACTTTGTTGAAGGAATATTTTGCTTTTTTCAGTCATACCCTATCATCCTTCATATTAACATGACCACAAGCAGAGATGACACAAAGGTTCTATGACATGTGGACTACACCAGCAAAAGCAGTTATGGCACAGACTAGATTTATATTACATAGTAAGTAGCCCTAATCAAAATATCAATTGCTCTTTCAAAAGGGTGTAGTAGGGTATGCCGGCGGCCGGCATACCGGCGCTGGGATCCCAACCGCCAGCATACAGAGAGCTGGGCAAGCGCAAATGAGACCCTTGTGGACTCGCTGCGTTATCTATTCTCCCTCCAGGGGGGTCGTGGACCCCCAAGAGGGAGAAAAGATGTCGGTATGCTGGCTGTCGGGATTCCGGCAGCCAGCAAACTGAAGACCACCCCTCTCAAAACCCACCTATTCCACACAGATCCCTGATCTACTAACCAGACCTCCACTGAGGTGGTCTCCCTGGAGAGATGCAATCCCTGCAATCACTCTTGTGACTGACAAAGGAGCTGGTGATATTTGGTTATGTATGACGTGAACATGATCTGGTACATGTAAAAGCTCTATATTCTGACTAGATATAGGCTGATTCTATATCTACTCATTTGCCAGCCAAAAGTCCACTTTTGGCTGGCAAATTTGGACTTCATTACATCCCGGTCAGAAACGGACAGAATAGCCCCTCACTCCAGAAGTGAAATCTTTTCACATGACCAGATCCTTAGTAAATAGACAATACCTGTGTAAAAATAGGATTTTAATACCTACCGGTAAATACTTTTCTCCTAGTCCGTAGAGGATGCTGGGGACTCCAAAAAGGACCAGGGGATATAGATGGGATCCACAGGAGCTTGGGCACACTAAAAAGACTTTGACTGGGTGTGAACTGGCTCCTCCCTCTATGCCCCTCCTCCAGACCTCAGTTATAGGAACTGTGCCCAGGAGAGACGGACATTTCGAGGAAAGGATTTTTGTTTAAACTAAGGGCGAGAAACATACCAGCCCACACCACAAACATACCGTACAACTGGAGTCGCATGAAACCAGATAACCGTACGAATTAACAACAGCAACAAGCTGAATAAAACTAATACACAACCCCTGTGTAAACAAATACAACCAGTCATAACACAACTGCAAGTAATAGTCCGCACTGGGATGGGCGCCCAGCATCCTCTACGGACTAAGAGAAAAGGATTTACCGGTAGGTACTAAAATCCTATTTTCTCTTACGTCCTAGAGGATGCTGGGGACTCCAAAGGGACCATGGGGTCTATACCAAAGCTCCAGAACGGGCGGGAGAGTGCGGACGACTCTGCAGCACCTATTGAGTAAACATGAGGTCCTCATCAGCCAGGGTATCAAACTTATAAAACTTAGCAAAGGTGTTTGAACCCGACCACGTAGCTGCTCGGCAAAGCTGAAGCGCCGAGACCCCTCGAGCAGCCTCCCAAGATGAGCCCACCTTCCTGGTAGAATGGGCCTTTACTGACTTCAGCAAAGGTAGCCCAGCCGAAGAATGAGCTTGCTGAATCGTATTACAAATCCAGCGTGCAATAGTTTGCTTAGAAGCAGGATTTCCAATCTTGTTGGAAGCATACATGACAAACAAAGCCTCTGTTTTTCTGGTAAGCGCCGTTCTGGCGACGTAAATTTTCAAAGCTCTGACAACATCAAGAGACCTTGGAACCGCCACAGCATCTGTAGCCACAGGCACCACAATAGGTTGGTTAATGTGAAACAAAGAAACCACCTTCGGCAGAAACTGCTGACGAGTCCTCAATTCCGCTCTATCCGAATGGAAGATCAAATAAGGGCTCTTGCAAGACAAGGCCGCCAACTCTGACACTCGCCTAGCCGATGCCAAAGCCAAAAGCATGACCACTTTCCAAGTGAGAAACTTTAACTCAACCTTACGCAAAGGTTCAAACAAGTGAGACATAAGGAACTGCAAGACCACTTCAAGATCCCACGCCGCCACCGGCGGCACAAATGGAGGGTGGATATGCAGCACTCCCTTCACAAAAGTCTGAACCTCGGGAAGGACGGCCAATTCTGTCTGAAAGAAAATAGATAAAGGCGAAATCTGCACTTTTATGGAACCCAATTTCAGGCCTGCATCTACGCCTGCCTGTAAAAATGGAGAAACCAACCCAAACCGAACCAGCTTTGGTCTCACACCATGACACATATTTCCTCCAAATACGATGATAATGTTTTGCCGTAACCTCCTTCCTAGCTTTAAGGAGAGTGGGGATGACCTCCCCGGGAATACCCTTCCGAGCTAAGATTTGGCGCTCAACTTCCACGCCGTCAAACGCATCCGCGGTAAGTCCGGAAACACACAGGGCCCCTGCAACAACAGGTCCTCTCTTAGAGGAAGCGGCAAGGGATCTTCCACTAATAATTCTTGAAGATCCGGATACCAGGCCCTCCGTGGCCAATCTAAATCGACGAGTATCGCCTGAACCCTTGTTCGTTGAACGATCCTTAGCACCTTCAGAATGAGAGGAAGCGGAGGGAACACATACACTGACTGAAACACCCACAGAGTCACCAGGGCGTCCACTGCACTGGCTTGGGGGTCCCTTGACCTGGAACAGTACCTCGGAAGCTTCATGTTGAGGCAAGACGCCATCATGTCTATCAGAGGAAGTCCGCAACGCTTTGTCACTTCTGCAAATACCTCTTGATGAAGAGCCCACTCTCCCGGATGTAGATAGTGCATGCTGAGGAAGTCTGCTTCCCAGTTGTCCACTCCCGGGAGGAAGACTGCTGACAGAGCGCTCACGTGCTGTTCCGTCCAGCGTAGGATTCTTGTGGCCTCGTCCATAGCCACCCTGCTCCTTGTTCCACCTTGGCGGTTTACGTACGCCACCGCTGTTATGTTGTCCGACTGGATCAGGACAGGGAGACCTTGAAGAAGGTTCTGTGCTTGCAGCAGGCCGTTGTAAATGGCTCGCAACTCGAGAGCATTTATGTGGAGACAAGATTCCTGGCTTGACCATTTTCCTGGCTTGACCATTTTCCCTGGAAATTACTTCCTTGCGTGACTGCGCCCCAGCCTCGGAGACTTGCATCTGTTGTCAGCAGGACCCAGTCCTGGATTCCGAATCGGTGCCCCTCTGTGAGAGCCTTGCAGCCACCACAGGAGCGAAATCCTGGCCCTGGAAGATAGACTTATTTTCCGGTGCATGTGCAGGTGAGACCCGGACCATTTTTTTTTAGCAGATCCCACTGAAACACCCGGGCATGAAACCTGCCAAACGGAATGGCTTCGTAAGCCGCAACCATCTTCCCTAGTACCAGAGTGCATTGATGAATCGACACACTCGTCGGCCTCAGAAACTCCCTGACCATGGTCTGGATTTCCAGAGCTTTGATCTCTGGAAGAAACACTCTCTGTATCTCCTATAAAAGAAAAGAGGTTTAGGTGGCCTGCGCTGAATACAATCCTTTATATACACACAATTAGTTGCGGGTATATTAAAACCGCCCGTGCTATTAGGATATAATATGAACCTTTCAGTGTCATATGATTTCACCAGAAACTTAGACCCAATAGATATTGTATATGCACTATTAAATCCTCATCACACTTTCCAGCCAATATATTGCTAATAATAAAATCACGAGCCAGGTTCATGGACAAACATCCTTCGGCTTGATTCCCCTCTGTGGCTTGCCCCGTGGGCGGAAACTTACTTTAGTGTTCTCACCCGTAGTCACAGAAAGGTATCTTTTCCACGAAGCCCACTGTCAAAGTCGGAAAAATATCATGCTACACGTTGCCATATATCCACCCCATGCGCGTGCCTGCTGCACGTGCACATTCTCTCCCGTGCGTGCGGATACTCGCAGCCGCGTGATGGCGCCTCGGCCATGCGCTCGAGCGCGTGGTATGTGCATTTACGGTAGAGTTTGTGTGCGTCTAGCGGGCGACTCAATCGTTAAATAATAAAACCAAATAGTATGTTTTATAGATAATGTTCCCCTTAATAATGACTGTAAGTTTGTTTAAAGTAAATGGTCGCTGGACAGAGGAATTCCTCTTTGTATGGTACGAAGGGTCAGACAGGGTTTGAACAGCTGTGTCTGGTACCTAACTAAAGAACATTTTATTAGAAACAATCCGGTGCTGGTTAGGTAAAGATTAGTCGCTCCTGCGTATAGTTATGGCCATTAGTATTTTCTGGACATTTACTATATTTGCGATTCATTACCCATGCGGCGGGAATCTCCAGATTCCCTCGCACCTGAGCAGTTTGATATAGTCGCAGCCCACCTGTTCAAACTAACCTATGACCTTATGTTATGATGCGAGGAGACATTCCTGTGTCCAATGAACAATGAGATTAAGGGTCCCTTTGTAGTGTACTGTACTCAGTGTATATAAGATCAGCCAGCCTGGGCAGCTCTCTCACTCTCCACAAACGGTTTTCATATTGACTAACTTGGAGCTGGTACCAGAAGCTGCGCAGCGATCGTTCCCAGTGTGTGTAAGTAATTCTCTGTAATCAACTTGTTCCCTGTTAGTATTGGCCATACTCTCTCTCCGTTATTGTATAAGATTGTGACGCTATTGTATATTTCTGTCTAGATATTCTGTTAGAATTATATGTTAGCATGTAGTGTATGACTTGTAAACTGTTTCCCCTTTTCGATATAACTAAAAGCTTGTTAGTAAAGGTGTTGGAACCTTAGCAAGGTATCGTGTGTTTATTATATTGCAGAAGGTAATAGGAGCGTCTCAAACGCTCAAGCAGCTTTAGCATTAACAAGGTTAAGCAGCGTTACATCGCTACAGTATTTCAGTACAAGGTTTACAGTATAAGAGTATCCTTTCTGTGTGTTACATTCAAGGTTTACTGATTGTCATCCCGTGAGCGTCTGCACCGCTCGTGTTCTCCTCGTGGACTCGAGCATCCGCTACGCTGGTAGCGTAGCATTACGGTAGTCGCCCGCCTATAGCGTGCTTGACACCACGCATTAAGCTGTGAGCGAGCGTGTCGCATGTGCATCTCGATCACAGCTGAGCGTATGCTACGCTAAGTGCGTACCCTTACGGTACCCCATACGCCAATTGCGTACTGTGTCTCTTACCCATCTATTGTGAATGTTATAAGATAACCAGATAGCCTTATCAATTGGCGGCTCGTCCGTCCTCCACATATCCGCACTAGCGAACACAGACTTTATCTGTCAGCAAGGGCGGGAAGGCAGTATCCCTTCGTATCGGGATACAGTAGTGCTGGCTAGATAAGCGTCTGTTTCGCTACGTTGAAGGAGTGCTGGTGGAATCCGGAACCGGAGGTAAGAACAATACGCTATTGTCTTTTAAAACTGTTTATTTCTGTTTTGCGTACGCACACACCTGTATTTCTTTTCATTTGTGTATTTTCACATATCACTTTCCTGTTTGCCATTTCACAATTGATAACGTGCTGAGAAAGATGTGTTGCTATTGGTAGTTAAAAGTAATATTAATACGTTAAGGAGTAATTTGTAAAACACGCGCACGGCTTGCCTAAGATACAAGGAAGTTCGGTGTGGTGGTCGGTAGATGAATACAGTTAAAGAACATCTACATTGATATAAACGTGTCAATTGTATTTCTGTGGATATACCTGGCTTGCGTACACGTGTCTCTAACAAAGGGCGGGACTAGCGTACGCGACGCAAAGGCCGACGCACGGAGCGTATATTACGCAACGGAGCGTCTGGGTACGCCCACATAATACAAATCACACGATAGTATTGTTTTAGTTAGGCGATAAGGAGGCAACGCGATAATAGCGCAAATCGATCTCAGTGTCCAAAATTTTAAGCTAATAGATCCTTCTCTAGTTGTAACTCCTCGGGATTAGCCTGCGATACTGAATGAAAGGGATTTCTGCGCAGAAACGAAAGTAAAGAGTATATGAGGTGAAAGAGTGTTTATACATATAATAAGAATTTACTTACCGATAATTCTATTTCTCATAGTCCGTAGTGGATGCTGGGAACTCCGAAAGGACCATGGGGAATAGCGGCTCCGCAGGAGACTGGGCACAAAAGTAAAAGCTTTAGGACTACCTGGTGTGCACTGGCTCCTCCCCCTATGACCCTCCTCCAAGCCTCAGTTAGGATACTGTGCCCGGACGAGCGTACACAATAAGGAAGGATTTTGAATCCCGGGTAAGACTCATACCAGCCACACCAATCACACCGTACAACTTGTGATCTGAACCCAGTTAACAGCATGATAACAGAGGAGCCTCTGAAAAGATGGCTCACAACAATAATAACCCGATTTTTGTAACAATAACTATGTACAAGTATTGCAGACAATCCGCACTTGGGATGGGCGCCCAGCATCCACTACGGACTATGAGAAATAGAATTATCGGTAAGTAAATTCTTATTTTCTCTGACGTCCTAGTGGATGCTGGGAACTCCGAAAGGACCATGGGGATTATACCAAAGCTCCCAAACGGGCGGGAGAGTGCGGATGACTCTGCAGCACCGAATGAGAGAACTCCAGGTCCTCCTCAGCCAGGGTATCAAATTTGTAGAATTTAGCAAACGTGTTTGCCCCTGACCAAGTAGCTGCTCGGCAAAGTTGTAAAGCCGAGACCCCTCGGGCAGCCGCCCAAGATGAGCCCACTTTCCTTGTGGAATGGGCTTTTACCGATTTTGGCTGTGGCAGGCCTGCCACAGAATGTGCAAGCTGAATTGTACTACAAATCCAACGAGCAATAGTCTGCTTAGAAGCAGGAGCACCCAGCTTGTTGGGTGCATACAGGATAAACAGCGAGTCAGATTTTCTGACTCCAGCCGTCCTGGAAACATATATTTTCAGGGCCCTGACTACGTCCAGCAACTTGGAGTCCTCCAAGTCCCTAGTAGCCGCAGGTACCACAATAGGCTGGTTTAAGTGAAACGCTGAAACCACCTTAGGGAGAAATTGAGGACGAGTCCTCAATTCTGCCCTGTCCATATGAAAAATTAGGTAAGGGCTTTTATAGGATAAAGCCGCCAATTCTGAGACACGCCTGGCTGAAGCCAGGGCTAACAGCATTACCACTTTCCATGTGAGATATTTTAAGTCCACAGTGGTGAGTGGTTCAAACCAATGTGATTTTAGGAACCCCAAAACTACATTGAGATCCCAAGGTGCCACTGGAGGCACAAAAGGAGGCTGTATATGCAGTACCCCCTTGACAAACGTCTGAACTTCAGGAACTGAAGCTAGTTCTTTCTGGAAGAAAATCGACAGGGCCGAAATTTGAACCTTAATGGACCCTAATTTTAGGCCCATAGACAGTCCTGTTTGCAGGAAATGCAGGAAACGACCCAGTTGAAATTCCTCTGTAGGGGCCTTCCTGGCCTCACACCACGCAACATATTTACGCCAAATACGGTGATAATGTTGCACGGTTACATCCTTCCTGGCTTTGATCAGGGTAGGGATGACTTCATCCGGAATGCCTTTTTCCTTCAGGATCCGGCGTTCAACCGCCATGCCGTCAAACGCAGCCGCAGTAAGTCTTGGAACAGACAGGGTACCTGCTGGAGCAGGTCCTTTCTTAGAGGTAGAGGCCACGGGTCCTCCGTGAGCATCTCTTGAAGTTCCGGGTACCAAGTCCTTCTTGGACAATCCGGAGCCACGAGTATAGTCCTTACTCCTCTCCTTCTTATGATTCTCAGTACCTTGGGTATGAGAGGCAGAGGAGGGAACACATACACTGACTGGTACACCCACGGTGTTACCAGAGCGTCCACAGCTATTGCCTGAGGGTCCCTTGACCTGGCGCAATATCTGTCTAATTTTTTGTTGAGGCGGGACGCCATCATGTCCACCTTTGGTTTTTCCCAACGGTTCACAATCATGTGGAAGACTTCTGGGTGAAGTCCCCACTCCCCCGGGTGGAGGTCGTGTCTGCTGAGGAAGTCTGCTTCCCAGTTGTCCACTCCCGGAATGAACACTGCTGACAGTGCTATCACATGATTTTCCGCCCAGCGAAGAATCCTTGCAACTTCTGCCATTGCCCTCCTGCTTCTTGTGCCGCCCTGTCTGTTTACGTGGGCGACTGCCGTGATGTTGTCCGACTGGATCAACACCGGCTGACCCTGAAGCAGAGGCCTTGCTTGACTTAGGGCATTGTAAATGGCCCTTAGTTCCAGGATATTTATGTGAAATGACGTTTCCATGCTTGACCACAAGCCCTGGAAATTTCTTCCCTGTGTGACTGCTCCCCAGCCTCTCAGGCTGGCATCCGTGGTCACCAGGACCCAGTCCTGAATGCCGAATCTGCGGCCCTCTAGAAGATGAGCACTCTGCAACCACCACAGGAGAGACACCCTTGTCCTTGGAGACAGGGTTATCCGCTGATGCATCTGAAGATGCGATCCGGACCATTTGTCCAGCAGATCCCACTGAAAAGTTCTTGCGTGGAATCTGCCGAATGGAATCGCTTCGTAAGAAGCCACCATTTTTCCCAGGACCCTTGTGCATTGATGCACTGACACTTGGCCTGGTTTTAGGAGGTTCCTGACTAGCTCGGATAACTCCCTGGCTTTCTCCTCCGGGAGAAACATCTTTTTCTGGACTGTGTCCAGAATCATCCCTAGGAACAGCAGACGTGTCGTCGGAATCAGCTGCGATTTTTTAGAATCCACCCGTGCTGTCGTAGTACTACTTGAGATAGTGCTACTCCGACCTCTAACTGTTCCCTGGACCTTGCCCTTATCAGGAGATCGTCCAAGTAAGGGATAATTAAGACGCCTTTTCTTCGAAGAAGAATCATCATTTCGGCCATTACCTTGGTAAAGACCCGGGGTGCCGTGGACAATCCAAACGGCAGCGTCTGAAACTGATAGTGACAGTTCTGTACCACAAACCTGAGGTACCCTTGGTGAGAAGGGCAAATTGGAACATGGAGGTAAGCATCCTTGATGTCCAGAGACACCATATAGTCCCCTTCTTCCAGGTTCGCTATCACTGCTCTGAGTGACTCCATCTTGAATTTGAACCTTTGTATGTAAGTGTTCAAGGATTTCAGATTTAAAATAGGTCTCACCGAGCCGTCCGGCTTCGGTACCACAAACAGCGTGGAATAATACCCCTTTCCCTGTTGTAGGAGGGGTACCTTGATTATCACCTGCTGGGAATACAGCTTGTGAATGGCTTCCAATACCGCCTCCCTGTCGGAGGGAGACGTTGGTAAAGCAGACTTCAGGAACCGGCGAGGGGGAGACGTCTCGAATTCCAATTTGTACCCCTGAGATACTACCTGCAGGATCCAGGGGTCCACTTGCGAGTGAGCCCACTGCGCGCTGAAATTCTTGAGACGGGCCCCCACCGTGCCTGAGTCCGCTTGTAAGGCCCCAGCGTCATGCTGAGGACTTGGCAGAAGCGGGGGAGGGCTTCTGTTCCTGGGAAGAGGCTGCCTGCTGCAGTCTTTTTCCCCTTCCTCTGCCCCGGGGCAGATATGAGTGGCCTTTTGCCCGCTTGCCCTTATGGGGACGAAAGGACTGAGCCTGAAAAGACGGTGTCTTTTTCTGCTGAGAGGTGACCTGGGGTAAAAAGGTGGATTTCCCAGCCGTTGCCGTGGCCACCAGGTCCGATAGACCGACCCCAAATAACTCCTCCCCTTTATACGGCAATACTTCCATATGCCGTTTGGAATCCGCATCACCTGACCACTGTCGCGTCCATAACCCTCTTCTGGCAGAAATGGACAGCGCACTTACTCTTGATGCCAGAGTGCAAATATCCCTCTGTGCATCTCGCATATATAGAAATGCATCCTTTAAATGCTCTATAGTCAATAATATACTGTCCCTGTCCAGGGTATCAATATTTTCAGTCAGGGAATCCGACCACGCCACCCCAGCACTGCACATCCAGGCTGAGGCGATTGCTGGTCGCAGTATAATACCAGTATGTGTGTATATACTTTTTAGGATATTTTCCAGCTTCCTATCAGCTGGCTTCTTGAGGGCGGCCGTATCAGGAGACGGTAACGCCACTTGTTTTGATAAGCGTGTGAGCGCCTTATCTACCCTAGGGGGTGTTTCCCAACGCGCCCTAACCTCTGGCGGGAAAGGGTATAATGCCAATAATTTTTTAGAAATTAGCAGTTTTTTATCGGGGGAAACCCACGCTTCATCACACACCTCATTTAATTCATCTGATTCAGGAAAAACTACGGGTAGTTTTTTCACACCCCACATAATACCCTTTTTTGTGGTACTTGTAGTATCAGAAATGTTCAAAACCTCCTTCATTGCTGTGATCATGTAGTGTGGCCCTACTGGAAAATACGTTTGTTTCCTCACCGTCGACACTGGAGTCAGTGTCCGTGTCTGGGTCTGTGTCGACCATCTGAGGTAACGGGCGCTTTAGAGCCCCTGACGGTGTTTGAGACGCCTGTACAGGTAATAACTGATTAGCCGGCTGTCTCATGTCGTCAACAGTCTTTTGTAAAGTGCTGACGCTATCACGTAATTCCTTCCATAAGACCATCCAGTCAGGTGTCGACTCCCTAGGGGGTGACATCACTATTACAGGCAATTGCTCCGCCTCCATACCATATTCCTCCTCATACATGTCGACACAACGTACCGACACACAGCGGGAATGCTCTGAGAGAGGACAGGACCCCACTAGCCCTTTGGGGAGACAGAGGGAGAGTTTGCCAGCACACACCAGAGCGCTATATATATATATATATATATATATATATATATATATATATATATATATATATATATATATATATATATATACAGGGATAACCTTATATAAGTGTTTTTCCCTTATATAGCTGCTGTGTTGATTTATCTGCCAAATTAGTGCCCCCCCCTCTCTTGTTTTACCCTGTTTCTGTAGTGCAGGACTGCAGGGGAGAGTCAGGGAGACGTCCTTCCAGCGGAGCTGTGAGGGAAAATGGCGCTTGTGTGCTGAGGAGATAGGCTCCGCCCCCTTCTCGGCGGCCTTTCTCCCGCTTTTTTAAGGAAAAACTGGCAGGGGTTAAATGCATCCATATAGCCCAGGAGCTATATGTGATGTATTGTTTTTGCCATCTAAGGTGTTTTTATTGCGTCTCAGGGCGCCCCCCCCCAGCGCCCTGCACCCTCAGTGACCGGAGTGTGAAGTGTGCTGAGAGCAATGGCGCACAGCTGCGGTGCTGTGCGCTACCTTATTGAAGACAGGACGTCTTCTGCCGCCGATTTCCCGGACCTCTTCTGTCTTCTGGCTCTGTAAGGGGGCTGGCGGCGCGGCTCTGGGACCCATCCATGGCTGGGCCTGTGATCGTCCCTCTGGAGCTAATGTCCAGTAGCCTAAGAAGCCCAATCCACTCTGCACGCAGGTGAGTTCGCTTCTTCTCCCCTTAGTCCCTCGGTGCAGTGAACCTGTTGCCAGCAGGATTCACTGAAAATAAAAAACCTATACTTAAACTTTTTCACTAAGCAGCTCAGGAGAGCCACCTAGTGTGCACCCTTCTCGTTCGGGCACAAAAATCTAACTGAGGCTTGGAGGAGGGTCATAGGGGGAGGAGCCAGTGCACACCAGGTAGTCCTAAAGCTTTTACTTTTGTGCCCAGTCTCCTGCGGAGCCGCTATTCCCCATGGTCCTTTCGGAGTTCCCAGCATCCACTAGGACGTCAGAGAAATATAAGTTTCTAATTTTTGGGGTTGAACCACAGGAAATCATCGAGTTCTCGTGAGGAACACCCGTGAAAGTGACGGCGCGTGGTGGCTTGGGAGGCATCCCTTGTTAAACATATTAAAATAAGAGCATTAGAGTATAGCAGATTAGGAGGTCCACTGTAGCCAGAAACAGACCAGGAGGTCTAGGTACAGCAGACTAGGAAGTCCGCTATAGATAAAGGAGCACAACACCAGGAAGGGTTGGTGCGGTACCCATATAGGCCATTAAGCTCAGGCTGAAGGAATTCGCAGCCACAATTTTCGATTCCACTGGTCGCTCCGCACATAAGATTAGTTGCTTATGTGCAGAACGATTGTACCGCACGTAATTGTGTGCATTAGTTAGTAACTTGACCCAGTACCATTTGCATACGCTAGAGGGGTCATAAACGCTATTTGTACATTCTAACGTGATTTGTGTAATTTTTTTATTTTAAGGGAGGTTTGCTGGTCACTCGGGAATTCTCTAACAACCGATACTTGCTGGGGACTGGTAGGTCCAACACACCCCAGTAAATAAAGGTTCATAGGGGCCCTAGGTTGGGTACAGCAGCTCTGAGTCAGTGATTGCAGTACTGGCTAACGTGGGCGAGGAGTGAGTGGAGGTACTCGGTAAACTTCCGCCGCCGGCCTACCCCGGACATCTTGGTTTTTGTAAGGGTTCGCTGAAGACCCTGATTTGAAGGTCAGAGGTAGTGAAAGCAACACCTGCAAAGATGGGGGCCAGTTGTTCAGGTAGGGGGCGATCAACCTCGGTTCGGGTTGACTTAGTAAACCGACCAATCGGGTCGGCAAGGTATGTAATGTGTGAGAAATACGGTTCACACACAGAAGTTTTGTGCGATGAATGGGAAAGAATGACTGTGCACGATGGGGAAAAGTTCCCATGGGTAGGCAGTTTTAGTCCCGAGGTGTTACAGAATCTAAGGAGAAGGATATGTCTCATTAAATCTGCAAAGAGACGGATCAAACATTATGATTATTTACAGTTATGGCAACGGGAAGGTGAAATACAAGGAGGATTAGCTTACACAGCTGACTCTCACTGTGGTAAGAAAAATATGGCAACGGGAGAGAAGGTGGTTACAGAGAATGGCACACTGGTGTATGATAAAAATGCACTTAGCAACTGTATTATAGATGATAAGGATAAGTGTAACAAATGTAACAATTATAAAAGTAAAACTGTTAAATGTACAACTGTTAACCCGTGCAAGTTGCACTCCATGTTAAACTTCCCTCCGGATTACCAGCAAGAAAGTGAGCCCAGCACGATGTCGGCACCTTTTCCAGCAGCCATCACACAAGACATCCAGGTGGACGCGACCAATTCGGTAAAGGCAATAATCAAACCCCCTAACGGAGGGTCAAGTGAGGTCGTGTCCACAGGTACGTACGGTGTTATATATCACGCACAAACAAATGTACCTCATATTGTAGAACCAACACAAGATGATGTAATTGAGTTTAATCCTGTCAGGGTGATCACAGTCCCCAATGGGAAGACTGACGCTCAGGGAACCATTCCCGTCAGGGACAGTGCAATGCGCCGTCCCTGGTCCCGGATGGAATTGAGGTCAATTATGTCTGAATTTCCTGATCCTAGGAAAGATATAGTTGCATGTCAAAGGTTCATTAAAGAACTAGGAAACTCCACAGAACCCACCAACAAAGATTGGCGGACAGTGCTGAGGGCATGTTTGCCCTCCAGTGTTGACCCTGCGAAATTTATTACTGATTGTAAATTAGACACAGAGGTACCTCGTACGGAGGAACACAATCAGGAATGTATTAAGCAGATCAACCGGCAGTTAGGAGTATATTTCCCAGCCATTGTCAAGTGGGACAAAATCCTCTCCATAAGACAAGGAGAAGGGGAAAGTACTTCTGATTACTTCAATCGAGCACTGCAAGTAATGGCTAGAGACACTGGGATCACGGACATCAAAACAAATGCACCGCATAGAGAGATAGCGGTTAAGGTATTAATGAATGGTTTAAAGGAAGTGTTGAGAACAAGGGTACAGACCACCAACCCAAACTGGAGAAATATCTCGGTGGCTGCATTAAGAAAGTCCGCTGTTGGGCATGAGCAAAACATCAGCAAGCACAGGGAAGCACAGAGAGGTAAGAGGCCTCAGATCCCTGTGGGTAAGTCAAAGGTGATAAGGTGTTATAATTGCCAGAAGGAAGGTCATTATGCACGAGATTGTAGGTTTAAAGAACCACAGAAGGTATATAAACCCCCTAGACAAAGACATGAGCAGAGTCATGACACACAAAATTGTAATCAGGGATCACATAGGAAGGAGTTTGGGCCGCACCTGTAATATGCAGTCGGGAAAGGTGATCATTAGGACTGATAGTAAGCCTGAGGTTACAGTTAATGATATTGGGAGGTCAGTTCCTTGTAAACACAGGAACGGCCGGGTAAACGTTGTAATTTATTTGTAAATGTTTCTTTTTTCCCCATCTCTGACATTCATTGGCAGAACTCAAACATCACATAGCTATTTGGTCCTTGCAGAAGTCTACCTAACCCCAGTGTGACCTACCGACATCGGTGTGTCCTGGCCAGGCACAAAAGGGTGGGGTGTGGAAATACTGGTGGGGAGGGGACTTTGCAAGGACACCAGTGGATGTGTTGGTGTGACAGCCTGATGGTGAACGGAAGATCTGACAATGTTTTTTGTTTGTTGTTTAATGCAAAATGTGATGAATTGTTCTCTCTCTCGTTTTTTTTTTTTTTCCCCCCTCTTCTTTCTCATGTTCTCATGCTTTAAAGATGGTATGTCACACATCAGGTGGGACAAATGGTAATGCAAGATTTTTGCTCCTTACAGAAAGATCGCAGATTTGGAAGGAATATGGTATCACCAGAATGTTCGTTTGGAAGACTGAGAGACAGCACCTTTGAGATGACAGCAGAGCAAGAACAACAACAAGACTAGAGGACAAAAGCATCATAACATTTTTTCTTTCCCCTCAAAGTATTTTTTTGTGCCCCCATTACAAATTTCTCTTTCTCCTCCTGTAAGATGGGCTCGCCCCAAGAGACTGCAGTCCGTGTTTTCCTGTTGACCATGATGTTGACCAGAGCAGTCTGTTTCGGTGAGAGTACCATGGAGGTCGAGAAAGGATCTGGAATGGGTTCTGATGACCAGGATGCAGGCGTAAATTTCCAAGAGCAACACAATCACCAAGCAAAGGCGAGTACCAGAAAACGATCTAGCAGCCATGTTATTTGTAGACATTGTGAAGGATTGTTAGCTAAAGAGAACTGCATATTGTGACAATATAGTTGAGGATGGATGCATCAAGAAATGTCAATCCAGTTTTAATGTCCACATGGACCGGCATCCATTGAGTGACTACCACTCCTTAGTGGGTTAAGAGTTAAATCAGACAGACTGTTGGGTATGCTCTCAAGTACCTCAAGGCCATAGCAAATCAGGACTAGTACCATTCCCTTTAACTGTAGGAGAGGTACTTGAGCTAAGTGGTGGGAGGCAGGTGGACAAGAGGTTTAATATCTCTAGTCCTCCTAGTTTGAAGCTCCACCAATATCATGTGGATAGGTCCTTAGTGTGCTTTAACATTTCCAATCCCCGAAAGCCGGGAAATTGGGAAGTGTCATGGAGTAATCAAACCATGACCTTTTCATACAGACCCGACAGAATGCCCATAGACACAGAACTTATACGCCAGATAGCCGACCATAGGAAATTTTTCCGGTATAGGTACACCTTAGGAAGTAAGACCATGCGAGTTGGAGAAGTATCGCCAGGATACTGTGCACAGATCGTACAAACTGATACGTGTACTAAACAGATGGGAGAATTAGGGTTAGGAGATTTCACATGGAAAATTTGTAACATGATAATGTCATACTCCGTCCCATATGTTCTCCCCGATGATGCATATTTCATATGCGGGAGGAAGGCGTATAAGTGGCTTGCCCCAAACTCAGAGGGATTGTGCTATATTGGAAAAGTACTGCCTGAAGTAATGACTGTAACCCATAACAAAATGAAAGATATTCACCGCAGTGCCCAAGCTCCTTATACTCACACTCATTACGAGCACGTCGTTAAACGGCACCTGATAGAGAGGACAGAGCATTCAGCCTCTGACCTGATCCATGAATCCACCGGGATTCAATTCCTACTCGCGTTAGATATCACTCGTACCGCCAGAGGAGTGATAAATTACAAATATATATCTGCGCTTGCAAATTTATTAGACAATATCACCGAAATGTATGACGACACATTCAGGTACACTGGGAAAGAGTTACAAGCCTACAAAACAGAACTGGTTCAGCATAGGATGATTCTCAATTACCTCACAGCTGTGACAGGCGGGTATTGTGTTACCCTAGCAACTCAATATGGAATAAAGTGCTGCACGTACATTACAAACAGCACGGAGGACCCAGCCGAGGTCATAGACCAAAAGATGGATGACATTTTACAATTAAAGTGGGAGTTTCGAAGGAAACACAATCTCACACTCGCTGCTGTGGGTAATGAGCTGACCAGTTGGGTGTCATGGTTGAACCCACGAAATTGGTTCTCGGGCTTAGGAGAATGGGCCCAAGGTATTATTATGGATGTAGGGAAATTTTCTTTTGTGTATTCTGGGAGTCGTCATATTGGTTGGCCTGATATTTAGATGCGTTCGGGTTTTAGCGAAGCGTAAAAGTAATACCAGGGTGATGAGTCTAAGGAGCGAAGACACTGTACTAACAACAACTAATTTGATGTATGACCCAACGATAGAGACAATGTTGTGATGAAAATGTGATTCCACGGTCCGTTTCTTTCACCCGTTTCTCCTTTGTTTTCCTCCAAGGTACAAAGACATCCGCTTGGAAGAAGAATTTGACAACCTCTTTTATACAGACCATTGATGAACTATGCTACAAGCCCCATTTTCCCTAGTGACTTTAAATTTTACGATAGCCCAAATATTTTAGTGACTAACTTTCTGGATAATGGAAAAACTTTTGCCGTCATTTATAGCAAAAGCATCAGGAGACTACAGTCAACATGTACATCGAGACAAGACACAAGACAAGACCTCAATCAGCAAATGTATGTTAAACTCACATAGTTTATGACTGCATTTACCATAATTGCTTCTTACCTTCATTTCTACAACCTTCAGGTAATGACACACATAGTCAATAGGGAATATAGGCACAGATATCAGCACTCACATATCCCCCCATTCATGTATCATCAACTAAAATGTGCTCCCCCATTTTGTTACAACTAAAAGCCGAAAAGAGCTCGGTAAAGTTTGACAGCCCATCCACAGACCCGTAATACGGGATAAGAAGGAATTCAAATGAATACTTTGCAATACCTCGAAGCTTGATCTAAAACACGTACGGCACGATGATACATGACCCCTCAAACATGGATTCATACACACATGCTTCTACTATCTCACTAGGTCATACCTTTTTCCCACCTGATCCTCTCCTCCCTTTAACCAATCATAAGATGGTATTTACTCTATGACATATTTTTCTTTTTTGAACTGTTTTAGGAAGTGGCAGTTATTGATGACTGCCAAATGGTGGACTGTCAAAGTCGGAAAAATATCATGCTACACGTTGCCATATATCCACCCCATGCGCGTGCCTGCTGCACGTGCACATTCTCTCCCGTGCGTGCGGATACTCGCAGCCGCGTGATGGCGCCTCGCCCATGCGCTCGAGCGCGTGGTATGTGCATTTACGGTAGAGTTTGTGTGCGTCTAGCGGGCGACTCAATCGTCAAATAATAAAACCAAATAGTATGTTTTATAGATAATGTTCCCCTTAATAATGACTGTAAGTTTGTTTAAAGCAAATGGTCGCTGGACAGAGGAATTCCTCTTTGTATGGTACGAAGGGTCAGACAGGGTTTGAACAGCTGTGTCTGGTACCTAACTAAAGAACATTTTATTAGAAACAATCCGGTGCTGGTTAGGTAAAGATTAGTCGCTCCTGCGTATAGTTATGGCCATTAGTATTTTCTGGACATTTACTATATTTGCGATTCATTACCCATGCGGCGGGAATCTCCAGATTCCCTCCCACCTGAGCAGTTTGATATAGTCGCAGCCCACCTGTTCAAACTAACCTATGACCTTTTGTTATGATGCGAGGAGACATTCCTGTGTCCAATGAACAATGAGATTATAGGTCCCTTTGTAGTGTACTGTACTCAGTGTATATAAGATCAGCCAGCCTGGGCAGTTCTCTCACTCTCCACAAACGGTTTTCATATTGACTAACTTGGAGCTGGTACCAGAAGCTGCGCAGCGATCGTTCCCAGTGTGTGTAAGTAATTCTCTGTAATCAACTTGTTCCCTGTTAGTATTGGCCATACTCTCTCTCCGTTATTGTATAAGATTGTGACGCTATTGTATATTTCTGTCTAGATATTCTGTTAGAATTATATGTTAGCATGTAGTGTATGACTTGTAAACTGTTTCCCCTTTTCGATATAACTAAAAGCTTGTTAGTAAAGGTGTTGGAACCTTAGCAAGGTATCGTGTGTTTATTATATTGCAGAAGGTAATAGGAGCGTCTCAAACGCTCAAGCAGCTTTAGCATTAACAAGGTTAAGCAGCGTTACATCGCTACAGTATTTCAGTACAAGGTTTACAGTATAAGAGTATCCTTTCTGTGTGTTACATTCAAGGTTTACTGATTGTCATCCCGTGAGCGTCTGCGCCGCTCGTGTTCTCCTCGTGGACTCGAGCGTCCGCTACGCTGGTAGCGTAGCATTACGGTAGTCGCCCGCCTATAGCGTGCTTGACACCACGCATTAAGCTGTGAGCGAGCGTGTCGCATGTGCGTCTCGATCACGGCCGAGCGTATGCTACGCTAAGTGCGTACCCTTACGGTACCCCATACACCAATTGCGTACTGTGTCTCTTACCCATCTATTGTGAATGTTATAAGATAAATAATAAGAATTTACTTACCGATAATTCTATTTCTCGTAGTCCGTAGTGGATGCTGGGGACTCCGTCAGGACCATGGGGAATAGCGGCTCCGCAGGAGACAGGGCACAAAAATAAAGCTTTAGGATTAGGTGGTGTGTACTGGCTCCTCCCCCTATGACCCTCCTCCAAGCCTCAGTTAGGATACTGTGCCCGGACGAGCGTACACAATAAGTAAGGATATTGAATCCCGGGTAAGACTCATACCAGCCACACCAATCACACCGTATAACTTGTGATCTGAACCCAGTTAACAGTATGACAAACGTAGGAGCCTCTGAACAGACGGCTCACAACAATAACAACCCGAATTTGTTTGTAACAATAACTATGTACAAGTATTGCAGACAATCCGCACTTGGGATGGGCGCCCAGCATCCACTACGGACTACGAGAAATAGAATTATCGGTAAGTAAATTCTTATTTTCTCTAACGTCCTAAGTGGATGCTGGGGACTCCGTCAGGACCATGGGGATTATACCAAAGCTCCCAAACGGGCGGGAGAGTGCGGATGACTCTGCAGCACCGAATGAGAGAACTCAAGGTCCTCCTCAGCCAGGGTATCAAATTTGTAGAATTTTGCAAATGTGTTTGTCCCTGACCAAGTAGCAGCTCGGCAGAGTTGTAATGCCGAGACCCCCCGGGCAGCCGCCCAGGATGAGCCCACTTTCCTTGTGGAATGGGCCTTGACAGATTTAGGTTGTGGCAAGCCTGCCACAGAATGTGCAAGTTGAATTGTGCTACAAATCCAACGAGCAATCGTCTGCTTAGAAGCAGGAGCACCCATCTTGTTGGGTGCATACAATATATACAGTAAGTCAGACTTTCTGACTCCCGCCGTTCTTGAAATATATATTTTCAATGCCCGGACCACGTCCAACAACTTGGAATCCTCCAAATCGTTAGTAGCCGCAGGCACCACAATAGGCTGGTTCAGGTGAAACGCTGACACCACCTTAGGCAGAAAATGAGGACGCGTCCGCAGTTCTGCCCTGTCCTTATGGAAAATCAGATATGGGCTCTTATATGATAAAGCCGCCAATTCTGATACTCTCCTGGCTGAAGCCAGGGCCAGTAGCATGGTTACTTTCCATGTAAGATACTTCAACTCCACCGATTTGAGCGGCTCAAACCAATGGGATTTGAGAAAATCCAAGACTACATTAAGATCCCACGGTGCCACTGGGGGCACAACCGGGGGCTGTATATGTAGTACTCCTTTTACAAAAGTCTGGACTTCAGGAACTGAAGCCAATTCTTTCTGGAAGAAAATCGACAGGGCCGAAATTTGAACCTTAATGGACCCCAATTTGAGGCCCATAGACAATCCTGTTTGCAGGAAATGTAGGAATCGACCCAGTTGAAATTCCTCCGTGGGGGCCTTCCTGGCCTCACACCACGCAACATATTTTCTCCAAATGCGGTGATAATGTTGTGAAGTCACCTCCTTCCTGGCTTTTACCAGTGTAGGAATGACCTCTTCCGGAATGCCTTTTTCCCTTAGAATTCGGCGTTCAACCGCCATGCCGTCAAACGCAGCCGCGGTAAGTCTTGGAATAGACACGGTCCCTGCTGAAGTAGGTCCCGTCTTAGAGGTAGAGGCCACGGATCCTCCGTGAGCATCTCTTGAAGTTCCGGGTACCAAGTCCTTCTTGGACAATCCGGAGCCACTAGTATCGTTCTTACTCCCTTTTGCCGTATAATTCTCAGTACTTTTGGTATGAGAGGCAGAGGAGGGAACACATACACTGACTGGAACACCCACGGTGTTACCAGAGCGTCCACAGCTATTGCCTGAGGGTCTCTTGACCTGGCGCAATACCTGTCCAGTTTTTTGTTGAGGCGGGACGCCATCATATCCACCATTGGTTTTTCCCAACGGTTCACAATCATGTGGAAAACTTCTGGATGAAGTCCCCACTCTCCCGGGTGTAGATCGTGTCTGCTGAGGAAGTCTGCTTCCCAGTTGTCCACTCCCGGAATGAATACTGCTGACAGTGCTATCACATGATCTTCCGCCCAGCGAAGAATCCTTGCAGCTTCTGCCATTGCTGTCCTGCTTCTTGTGCCGCCCTGTCTGTTTACGTGGGCGACTGCCGTGATGTTGTCCGACTGGATCAACACCGGCAGACCCTGAAGCAGGGGTTTTGCCAGACTTAGAGCATTGTAAATCACTCTTAGCTCCAGTATATTTATGTGAAGAGACATCTCCAGGCTTGACCATACTCCCTGGAAGTTTCTTCCCTGTGTGACCGCTCCCCAGCCTCTCAGACTGGCATCCGTGGTCACCAGGACCCAGTCCTGTATGCCGAATCTGCGGCCCTCTAACAGATGAGCACTCTGCAACCACCACAGAAGAGACACCCTTGTCCGTGGCGATAAGGTTATCCGCTGATGCATCTGCAGATGTGATCCGGACCATTTGTCCAGCAGATCCCACTGAAAAGTTCGTGCGTGGAATCGCTTCGTAAGAAGCCACCATCTTTCCCAGGACTCTTGTGCATTGATGCACAGACACTTTCCCTGGTTTTAGGAGGTTCCTGACAAGTTCGGATAACTCCCTGGCTTTCTCCTCCGGAAGAAACACCTTTTTCTGAACCGTGTCCAGAATCATTCCCAGGAACAGCAGACGTGTCGTCGGGGTCAACTGAGATTTTGGAAAATTCAGAATCCACCCGTGTTGTTGCAGCACTAGTTGGGTTAGTGCTACTCCGTCCTCCAGCTGTTCTCTGGACCTTGCCCTTATCAGGAGATCGTCCAAGTAAGGGATAATTAATACGCCTCTTCTTCGCAGAAGAATCATCATTTCGGCCATTACCTTGGTAAAGACCCGAGGTGCCGTGGACAATCCAAACGGCAGCGTCTGAAACTGATAATGACAGTTTTGCACCACGAACCTGAGGTACCCTTGATGTGAAGGGCAAATTGGGACATGCAGGTAAGCATCCTTTATGTCCAGGGACACCATAAAGTCCCCTTCTTCCAGATTCGCTATCACTGCTCTGAGTGACTCCATCTTGAACTTGAATTTTTGTATGTACAGGTTCAAAGATTTCAGATTTAGAATAGGTCTTACCGAGCCGTCCGGCTTCGGTACCACAAATAGCGTGGAGTAATACCCCTTTCCCTGTTGTAGGAGGGGTACCTTGACTATCACCTGCTGAGAAAACAGCTTGTGAATGGCTTCCAATACTGTCGCCCTGTCTGAGGGAGACGTTGGCAAAGCAGACTTTAGGAACCGGCGAGGGGGAGACTTCTCGAATTCCAACCTGTAACCCTGAGATACTACCTGCAGAATCCAGGGGTCCACCTGTGAGCAAGCCCACTGTGCGCTGAAATTCTTGAGTCGACCCCCCACCGCTCCTGAGTCCGCTTGTAAGTCCCCAGCGTCATGCTGAGGGCTTTGCAGAACCCTGGGAGGGCTTCTGTTCCTGGGCAGGGGCTGCTTGCTGCCCTCTCTTACCCCTTCCTCTGCCCCGAGGCAGATATGACTGTCCTTTTGTCCGCTTGTTCTTATAGGACCGAAAGGACTGCGGCTGAAAAGACGGTGTCTTTTTCTGTTGGGAGGGGGTCTGAGGTAAAAAGGTGGATTTTCCGGCAGTTGCCGTGGCCACCAGATCCGATAGACCGATGCCAAATAATTCCTCCCCTTTATACGGCAATACTTCCATATGTCGTTTGGAATCCGCATCACCTGACCACTGTCGCGTCCATAAACTCCTTCTGGCAGATATGGACATCGCATTTACTCTCGATGCCAGAGTGCAAATATCTCTCTGAGCATCTCGCATATAAAGGAAAGCATCCTTTAATTGCTCTATAGTCAATAAAATACTGTCCCTATCCAGGGTATCAATATTTTCAGTCAGGGAATCCAACCAGACGACCCAAGCACTGCACATCCAGGCTGAGGCGATGGCTGGTCGCAGTATAACACCAGTATGTGTGTATATACTTTTTAGGGTAGTTTCCAGTCTCCTATCAGCTGGATCCCTGAGGGCGGCCGTATCAGGAGACGGTAACGCCACTTGTTTTGATAAGCGTGTGAGCGCCTTATCGACCCTAGGGGGTGTTTCCCAGCGCGCCCTAACCTCTGGCGGGAAAGGGTATAATGCTAATAACTTTTTTGAAATTAGCACTTTTCTATCTGGGTTAACCCACGCTTCATCACATACATCATTTAATTCCTCTGATTCAGGAAAAACTACAGGTAGTTTTTTCACCCCCCACATAATACCCCTTTTTGTGGTACTTGCAGTATCAGAGATATGCAAAGCCTCCTTCATTGCCGTGATCATATAACGTGTGGCCCTACTTGAAAATACGTTTGTTTCATCACCGTCGACACTAGATTCAGTGTCTGTGTCTGGGTCTGTGTCGACCGACTGAGGTAAAGGGCGCTTTACAGCCCCTGACGGTGTCTGAGACGCCTGGGCAGGTACTAACTGGTTTGCCGGCCGTCTCATGTCGTCAACTGATTTTTGTAATGTGCTGACATTATCACGTAATTCCATAAACAAAGCCATCCATTCCGGTGTCGACTCCCTGGGGGGTGACATCACCTTTATCGGCAATTGCTCTGCCTCCACACCAACATCGTCCTCATACATGTCGACACACACGTACCGACACACAGCAGACACACAGGGAATGCTCTTATCGAAGACAGGACCCCACTAGCCCTTTGGGGAGACAGAGGGAGAGTTTGCCAGCACACACCCAAGCGCTATAATATATATGGGAACAACCTTATATAAGTGTTGTTCCTTATAGCAGCTTAAATATATCAAAATATCGCCAAAAAATGCCCCCCCTCTCTGTTTTACCCTGTTTCTGTAGTGCAGTGCAGGGGAGAGTCCTGGGAGCCTTCCTCACAGCGGAGCTGAGCAGGAAAATGGCGCTGTGTGCTGAGGAGAATAAGCCCCGCCCCCTTTTTCGGCGGGCTTTTCTCCCGGAGTTTTAGATATCTGGCATGGGTTAAATACATACATATAGCCTCAATGGCTATATGTGATGTATTCTTTTGCCATAAAGGTATTAAATATTGCTGCCCAGGGCGCCCCCAGCAGCGCCCTGCACCCTCCGTGACCGCTTGCTGTGAAGTGTGTGACAACAATGGCGCACAGCTGCAGTGCTGTGCGCTACCTTCATGAAGACTGAAGAGCCTTCTGCCGCCTGTTTCCAGACCTTCAATCTTCAGCATCTGTAAGGGGGGTCGGCGGCGCGGCTCCGGGACGAACCCCAGGGTGAGACCTGTGTTCCGACTCCCTCTGGAGCTAATGGTGTCCAGTAGCCTAAGAATCCAATCCATCCTGCACGCAGGTGAGTTGAAATTCTCTCCCCTAAGTCCCTCGATGCAGTGAGCCTGTTGCCAGCAGGACTCACTGAAAATAAAAAACCTTAAAAACTTTTTCTAAGCAGCTCTTTAGGAGAGCCACCTAGATTGCACCCTGCTCGGACGGGCACAAAAATCTAACTGAGGCTTGGAGGAGGGTCATAGGGGGAGGAGCCAGTACACACACCACCTAATCCTAAAGCTTTATTTTTGTGCCCTGTCTCCTGCGGAGCCGCTATTCCCCATGGTCCTGACGGAGTCCCCAGCATCCACTTAGGACGTTAGAGAAATTTAGCTTTATCACCACTTATATGCAATATGGTTTAAACGACACACCGAACTTACATTTTACTTCGATCTCGCATGCTCCAAAAGGTTTATTTATGTCCCGGTTCCTCTTATAAAGTAGACAGGACCGTGTGGATCCAAAGATAAAAGATTTATTTTAACATAAAATGTGGTTAAAAGTCCAGGTACACCTTCTCAGTCACTAACAGGATGGTAAAAAGAGCACACTTGGCCCGGTTTCCGTGCGTGCTGCAGTCCACGATCGGCGCCGGGGTAACAGATGTTAGATGCGGCTCAGACTCCCCCTGAAGTGGCTTCTGTGGCTCCTGGGAATGACGGCCTCAATCTCTTGAAAAAGGATAAAGTATTATCTGAAACGCGTTGAGGCCGTCATTCCCAGGAGCATGGAGCGCAGCGGTACCGCTGCACTGTACCTTCCGTTACTAAAGTCTTCTGCCGTCTCTGCAGTCTTCGGTTCTTCTAATACTCACCCGGCTTCTTTCTTCTGGCTTCTGTGAGGGGGGTTACGGCGCGGCTCCGGGAACAAGCAGCTAGGCGAACCAAGTGATCGAACCCTCTGGAGCTAATGTTGTCCAGTAGCCTAAGAAGCAGAGCCCTTGAACTAAGAAGAAGTAGGTCTGCTTCTCTCCCCTCACTCCCACGATGCAGGGAGCCTGTAGCCAGCAGGTCTCCCTGAAAATAAAAAACCTAACAAAAGTCTTTCCAGAGAAACTCTGTAGAGCTCCCCTAGTGTGTGTCCAGTCACTCCTGGGCACAAAGTCTAACTGAGGTCTGGAGGAGGGGCATAGAGGGAGGAGCCAGTTCACACCCAGTCAAAGTCTTTTTAGTGTGCCCAAGCTCCTGCGGATCCCGTCTATACCCCATGGTTCTTTTGGAGTCCCCAGCATCCTCTAGGATGTAAGAGAAAAGTCTAATTGACAAATGTATTCCTTTTTTGTTAATGGATTTTTATTACTGATTAAATTTACAGCCACTAGGGGGGGAAATCTATACTTACTGAGTCAATTATTATTGTAGCAGAAAAACTTTTCTCATTTATACAATCCAGGATGCCAAAGATTCCTTTATATCGTCCATTTAAAACCAGAACTTTCTTCCCTGGTAAATGAAAAATGGTTACACACTATTCTTTTCATTTCTTTGGGAAGGGCAATGACAATAGGATCAGTGGAAAACAATCGGCAGGGAAGGATTTAGAGATGAGCAGTCTGGTTTAAGTAATGCCTAGCAATGTAATGTCTTGCCGAGTAGAAACACAACTACATACAACATAATGAAACTGAAATATGGCTGACATACTAACAGCATGTTTCATAAAAATAAGAATTTACTCACCGGTAATTCTATTTCTCGTAGTCCGTAGTGGATGCTGGGAACTCCGTAAGGACCATGGGGAATAGCGGGCTCCGAAGGAGGCTGGGCACTCTAGAAAGATCTTAGACTACCTGGTGTGCACTGGCTCCTCCCACTATGACCCTCCTCCAAGCCTCAGTTAGGATACTGTGCCCGGACGAGCGTACACAATAAGGAAGGATTTTGAATCCCGGGTAAGACTCATACCAGCCACACCAATCACACCGTACAACTCGTGATATGAAACCCAGTTAACAGTATGAAACAACAGAGCCTCTCAACGGATGGCTCCACAATAACCCGATTTAGTTAACAGTAACTATGTACAAGTATTGCAGATAAACCGCACTTGGGATGGGCGCCCAGCATCCACTACGGACTACGAGAAATAGAATTACCGGTGAGTAAATTCTTATTTTCTCTGACGTCCTAGTGGATGCTGGGAACTCCGTAAGGACCATGGGGATTATACCAAAGCTCCCAAACGGGCGGGAGAGTGCGGATGACTCTGCAACACCGAATGAGAGAACTCCAGGTCCTCCTCAGCCAGGGTATCAAATTTATAGAATTTTGCAAATGTGTTTGCCCCTGACCAAGTAGCAGCTCGGCAAAGTTGTAAAGCCGAGACCCCTCGGGCAGCCGCCCAAGATGAGCCCACCTTCCTTGTGGAATGGGCATTGACAGATTTTGGCTGTGGCAGGCCTGCCACAGAATGTGCAAGCTGAATTGTATTACAAATCCAACGAGCAATAGTCTGCTTAGAAGCAGGAGCACCCAGCTTGTTGGGTGCATATAGGATAAACAGCGAGTCAGATTTTCTGACTGTAGCCGTTCTGGAAACATATATTTTCAGTGCCCTGACAACATCTAGCAACTTGGAGTCCTCCAAGTCCCTAGTAGCCGCAGGCACCACAATAGGCTGGTTCAGGTGAAACGCTGACACCACCTTTGGGAGAAACTGGGGCCTAGTCCTCAATTCTGCCCTATCCATATGGAAAATCAGATAAGGGCTTTTACAGGACAAAGCCGCCAATTCTGATACTCGCCTGGCAGAAGCCAAGGCCAATAACATAACCACCTTCCACGTGAGATATTTCAGATCCACGGTTTTTAGTGGTTCAAACCAATGTGATTTTAAGAAACTCAACACCACGTTGAGATCCCAAGGTGCCACAGGGGGCACAAACGGGGGCTGAATATGCAGCACTCCTTTAACAAATGTCTGAACTTCAGGTACTGAAGCTAGTTCTTTTTGAAAGAAAATCGACAGAGCCGAGATCTGTACCTTAATGGAGCCCAGTTTTAGGCCCATATTTACTCCTGCTTGCAGGAAATGCAGAAATCGACCTAGTTGAAATTCCTCCGTTGGGGCCTTTTCGGCCTCACACCATGCAACATACTTCCGCCATATGTGGTGATAATGAGTTGCTGTGACCTCTTTCCTGGCTTTAATAAGCGTAGGAATGACTTCCTCCGGAATGCCCTTTTCCTTCAGGATCCAGCGTTCAACCGCCATGCCGTCAAACGCAGCCGCGGTAAGTCTTGGAACAGACAGGGCCCCTGCTGTAGCAGGTCTTGTCTGAGCGGCAGAGACCACGGGTCCTCTGAGATCATCTCTTGAAGTTCCGGGTACCACGCTCTTCTTGGCCAATCCGGAACCACGAGAATTGTGTTTACTCCTCGCTTTCTTATTATTCTCAATACCTTTGGTATGAGAGGTAGAGGAGGGAACACATAAACTGACCGGTACACCCACGGTGTCACTAGAGCGTCCACAGCTATCGCCTGAGGGTCTCTTGACCTGGTGCAATACCTCTCTAGTTTTTTGTTTAGGCGGGACGCCATCATGTCCACCTGTGGACGACCCCATTGATTTACAATCATTTGGAAGACTTCTGGATGAAGTCCCCACTCTCCCGGGTGGAGGTCGTGCCTGCTGAGAAAGTCTGCTTCCCAGTTGTCCACTCCCGGGATGAACACTGCTGACAGTGCTAGTACATGATTCTCCGCCCATCGGAGAATTCTTGTGGCTTCTGCCATTGCCATCCTGCTTCTTGTGCCGCCCTGTCGATTCACATGGGCGACTGCCGTGATGTTGTCTGACTGGATCAGCACCGGCTGGTGTAGGAGCAGGGATTTTGCTTGACTTAGGGCATTGTAAATGGCCCTTAGTTCCAGAATATTTATGTGAAGGGCAGTCTCCTGACTTGACCATAGTCCTTGGAAGTTTCTTCCCTTTGTGACTGCCCCCCAGCCTCGTAGGCTGGCATCCGTGGTCACCAGGACCCAGTCCTGTATGCCGAATCTGCGGCCCTCCAGAAGATGAGCACTCTGCAGCCACCACAGAAGAGACACCCTGGTTCTTGGGGACAGGGTTATCAAGCGATGCATCTGAAGATGCGATCCGGACCACTTGTCCAATAGGTCCCACTGAAAAATTCTGGCAAGGAACCTGCCGAATGGAATTGCTTTGTAAGAAGCTACCATCTTTCCCAGGACCCGCGTGCAGTGATGCACCGATACCTGTTTTGGTTTTAGGAGGTCTCTGACTAGAGAAGACAACTCCCTGGCTTTCTCCTCCGGGAGAAACACTCTTTTCTGGACTGTGTCCAGAATCATTCCCAGGAACATTAGACGTGTCGTGGGGACCAGTAGTGACTTTGGGATATTCAGAATCCAGCCGTGCTGGCGCAGCACTTCCTGAGATAGTGCTACTCCCACTAACAACTGTTCCTTGGATCGTGCCTTTATTAGGAGATCGTCCAAGTATGGGATAATTAAAACTCCCTTTTTTCGAAGGAGTATCATCATTTCCGCCATAACCTTGGTAAATACCCTCGGTGCCGTGGAGAGTCCAAACGGCAGCGTCTGGAATTGGTAATGGCAATCCTGTACCACAAATCTGAGGTACTCCTGGTGAGGATGGTAAATGGGGACATGCAGGTAAGCATCCTTGATGTCCAGGGATACCATGTAATCCCCCTCGTCCAGGCTTGCAATAACCGCCCTGAGCGATTCCATCTTGAACTTGAATTTTTTTATGTATGTGTTCAAGGATTTCAAATTTAAAATGGGTCTCACCGAACCGTCCGGTTTCGGCACCACAAATAGTGTGGAATAGTAACCCCGGCCTTGTTGAAGTAGGGGTACCCTGATTATCACCTGCTGGGAATACAGCTTGTGAATCGCTGCTAGCACCGCCTTCCTGTCTGAGGGAGCAATCGGCAAGGCAGATTTTAGGAACCGGTGGGGTGGAGCCGCCTCGAATTCCAGCTTGTATCCCTGAGATACTATTTGAAGGATCCAGGGATCCACCTGTGAGCGAGCCCACTGATCGCTGAAATTCATGAGGCGGGCCCCCACCGTACCTGGCTCCGCCTGTGGAGCCCCACCGTCATGCGGCGGACTTGGAAGAGGAAGCGGGGGAGGACTTTTGTTCCTGGGAACCTGCTGTTTGCTGCAGCCTTTTTCCCCTACCTCTGCCTCTAGACAGAAAAGACCCTCCTTTTCCCCGCTTGTTTTTCTGGGTCCGAAAGGACTGAACCTGATAAAATGGCGCCTTCTTAGGCTGTGAGGGGACATGGGGTAAAAATGCTGACTTCCCAGACGTTGCTGTGGAAACTAGGTCGGAGAGACCATCCCCAAATAATTCCTCCCCTTTATAAGGCAAAACTTCCATGTGCCTTTTGGATTCTGCATCTCCAGTCCACTGGAGAGTCCATAAGCATCTCCTAGCAGAGATGGATAATGCACTTACTTTAGATGCCAGCCGGCAGATTTCCCTCTGTGCATCTCTCATGTATAAGACTGAGTCTTTGATATGGTCAATTGTTAGCAGAATCGTGTCTCTGTCTAATGTGTCAATATTTTCTGACAGTTTATCTGACCACGCAGCGGCAGCACTGCACATCCATGCTGACGCAATAGCTGGTCTAAGTATAATGCCGGAGTGTGTATATACAGACTTCAGGATCGCCTCCTGCTTTCTATCAGCAGGTTCCTTAAGGGCGGCCGTATCCTGGGACGGTAGTGCCACCTTTTTAGACAAACGTGTGAGCGCTTTATCCACCCTAGGGGGTGTTTCCCAACGTAACCTATCCTCTTGCGGGAAAGGGAACGCCATTAGTATCTTCTTAGGAATTACCAATTTCTTATCAGGGGAAGCCCACGCTTCTTCACACACTTCATTTAATTAATCTGACGGGGGAAAAACTACAGGTAGTTTTTTCTCCCCAAACATAATACCCTTTTTTGTGGTACCTGGATGTAAATCAGAAATATTTAACACCTCTTTCATTGCCTCAATCATGCAGTGAATGGCCTTAACGGGCATTAAATTTGACTCATCGTCGTCGACACTGGTGTCAGTATCCGTGTCGACATCTACTTGTGCCATCTGAGATAGCGGGCGTTTCAGAGCCCCTGATGACTTTTGAGACACCTGGACAGGCACGAGCTGAAGACTCGGCTGTCCCACAGTCGGCATGTCGTCAAATTTTTTATGTAAGGAGTCTATACGTGCACTCATTTCCTGCCATAAACTCATCCACTCAGGTGTCTGCCCCCCAGGGGGTGACATCCCTGCTAAAGGCATCTGCTCCCCCTCCACATCATTATCCTCCTCAAACATGTCGACACAGCCGTACCGACACACTCCAAACACACAGGGAATGCTCAAACAGAGGACAGGACCCACAAAAAGCCCTTTGGGGGGACAGAGTAAGAGTATGCCAGCACACACCAGAGCGCTATATATATATATATATATATAGGGACTAACTGAGTTATGTCCCTAATAGCTGCTTTTCAATAAAATATATATATATATATTGCCAAATTTAATGCCCCCCCTCTCTTTTCCCTCTTACTGGTACTGTAGATTGCAGGGAAGAGCCAGGGAGCTTCCTTCCAGCCGAGCTGTGAGGGAAAAATGGCGCCAGTGTGCTGAGGAGATAGGCTCCGCCCCTTTTTTGTGGCCTATTCTCCCGCTTTTTATGGAATTCTGGCAGGGGTATTTACCTCATATATAGCCCCTGGGGCTATATATTGAGGTATTTTAGCCAGCCAAGGTGTTTTTATTGCTGCCTCAGGGCGCCCCCCCCCCCCAGCGCCCTGCACCCTCAGTGACCGGAGTGTGAAGTGTGTGAGAGGAGCAATGGCGCACAGCTGCAGTGCTGTGCGCTACCTTGGTGAAGACAGAGTCTTCATGCCGCCGATTTTCCGGACCATCTTCTTGCTTCTGGCTCTGTAAGGGGGACGGCGGCGCGGCTCCGGGACCGAACATCAAGGCTGGGCCTGCGGTCGATCCCTCTGGAGCTAATGGTGTCCAGTAGCCTAAGAAGCCCAATCCGGCTGCAAGCAGGCGAGTTCGCTTCTTCTCCCCTTAGTCCCTCGCTGCAGTGAGCCTGTTGCCAGCAGGTCTCACTGAAAATAAAAAAAATCTAAGACTATTACTTTCTAAGAGCTCAGGAGAGCCCCTAGTGTGCATCCAACCTCGGCCGGGCACGAAATCTAACTGAGGCTTGGAGGAGGGTCATAGTGGGAGGAGCCAGTGCACACCAGGTAGTCTAAGATCTTTCTAGAGTGCCCAGCCTCCTTCGGAGCCCGCTATTCCCCATGGTCCTTACGGAGTTCCCAGCATCCACTAGGACGTCAGAGAAACTAGGATTCTGGTATACCTGGTTTAAACTTCTTGTACTGTACTGTACTGTACTGTACGTGGGTTTTTTTTTCCGTCATTTACTGAAATGTACAATCAAACAGACGTCCCTAAGCATGTGACATTACAGCAATTACAACAGATTAGAAGTCTTTTATACAAGGAACACTTTTTCAAATAACCACATGTAATAGAAACAGTTTTACCTGGTGCTGGGATAACAGTTTCTAGATGCGTCTGATCCAACTTCAGTTTATCACCTGAATCAACAAGTTTCACAATTGCGGTGTATCGGTCAACTACCTCCTAAAACAAAAGTAACATGGGATCGTTTTGTGCTGTCTTTGCAGCCAACCATAAGATATGTTGCTACATGTACACTACTAATAGGAGATATACAGTCGACCATAAGATATGTTGCTACCTGTACACTACCTGAGGGAATATACAGTCTACCCAGCTGATCCGCCTAACCTTCAGCAAGTCATTGCGCATCTCTAACACTAAAATTAATTCTACCCGATTCTTCACCTTTAACCTCCTGTTATATGCTTGTTAATATATCATATAAACTTTATTACAATCTATAGCACCATTTTGCACCTTGGGATGTATAGCTGTCATTGGGGCAGATGTATTATCCTGGAGAAGGCATAAGGAAGTGATAAACCAGTGATATGTGCAAGGTGATAAAGGCACCAGCCAATTAGCTCCAATATGTAAATTAACAGTTAGGATCTGATTGGCTGCTGCCTTTATCACCTTGCACATATCACTGGTTTATCACTATTATTCTTTAAGAAGCATGGATATCGTTACTCCTTTTCTCAAAGTACAAAGTTACTGTTTGTATTCTCTATATTTCCTCACTATATTGAGCTAAGATCAAGTTGTCAGTACAGAGTAACTAGAAGCTAAATCAATAAATAACATCAACAATAGGTACCTTTATCACAGCTTTTTTCTTATAATATTTGTCCCCCAACTTCTTGGTTACAATTTTCACAACAATCTCCTAAAAAAAAAATAATTTAAATTATATATAAAAACAGATATCTTTGGCATAGGAAAGTTATTGTTATTCATGTTTTTAGCAGTGTGGTCACTACATGATAGCTCCAATGGGCTTCCGATGTGTGACCATCCCACATTTTTTTACAAGCCAAGCACAGCTCTGTCTGTTTGGTAATAAAGCAGAATGTCTGGATCTTAGCAAGTATGGCTTTAGAAAACCCCTATTTAAAACTTTTACCCCATGTAGATCTATCATGTGGTCCTTCCAAAGAATAACAGACTGTTGGAACCATTGCGATCTCAACAGAGTTATCTTTGTCCAGACATTACTGGTATGGGCACATAAAAGACTACTATATAACAGATTTACACTAAAAAATGCATTTTCTTTTGAAATATTAATGCAGTTTCTTATGGACATTTCAGCTCAACTTTTTAAGAAAAGTATATAATGTGTTTCTTTAAAACTGCAGATATACTGTATTGAAAGGTGGTGCATGCTGTTACGTGGTGCTGGTCTCCCAAACTATCTTGTACTTAAACACGTGAATCATGTGGTAACTCACAGGCTGCAACCAATAGTCTGTGCGCTCCGTTTTCTTTTTCTGTGCCTCCATCTACAAAACAAACAAAAGCCACTAGGGAAACATTTCAGACAAATAATAAACAAAATAAAGGAAAGAAGTTAATTACCTACTTATGTGTTTTTTTAAAAAATTCTACATTATACTTCTTTTTAATAGATCACATCCGCACTCGCAATACTAGATCTCAAATAACTTTCAGAAAGAGCGTCTATACTGTTTAGCTCATGGACCATTAACATTAATAGTTGTGGCCACAACTTGCATTTTAAGCCAGTTTGTATTGAAGTTTAGTGGTTCTTTAAGGAGATTAAATAAATCTATCTATCTATCTATGTTCCAAAGGTAGGTGGGCCCTCACAATAATAAGAATTTACTTACCGATAATTCTATTTCTCGGAGTCCGTAGTGGATGCTGGGGTTCCTGAAAGGACCATGGGGGATAGCGGCTCCGCAGGAGACAGGGCACAAAAGTAAAGCTTTTACAGGTCAGGTGGTGTGTACTGGCTCCTCCCCCCATGACCCTCCTCCAGACTCCAGTTAGGTACTGTGCCCGGACGAGCGTACACAATAAGGGAGGATTTTGAATCCCGGGTAAGACTCATACCAGCCACACCAATCACACCGTACAACTTGTGATCTAAACCCAGTTAACAGTATGATAACAGAGGAGCCTCTGAAAGATGGCTTCCTAAACAATAACCCGAATTAGTTAACAATAACTATGTACAAGTATTGCAGATAATCCGCACTTGGGATGGGCGCCCAGCATCCACTACGGACTCCGAGAAATAGAATTATCGGTAAGTAAATTCTTATTTTCTCTATCGTCCTAAGTGGATGCTGGGGTTCCTGAAAGGACCATGGGGATTATACCAAAGCTCCCAAACGGGCGGGAGAGTGCGGATGACTCTGCAGCACCGAATGAGAGAACTCCAGGTCCTCCTTTGCCAGGGTATCAAATTTGTAAAAATTTACAAACGTGTTCTCCCCTGACCACGTAGCTGCTCGGCAGAGTAGTAATGCCGAGACCCCTCGGGCAGCCGCCCAAGATGAGCCCACCTTCCTTGCGGAATGGGCCTTAACAGATTTAGGCTGTGGCAGGCCTGCCACAGAATGTACAAGTTGAATTTTGTTACAAATCCAACGAGCAATCGACTGCTTAGAAGCAGGTGCACCCAACTTGTTGGGTGCATACAGTATAAACAGCGAGTCAGATTTTCTGACTCCAGCCGTCCTTTAAATGTATATTTTTAAGGCTCTGACAACGTCCAACAACTTGGAGTCCTTCAAGTCGTCTGTAGCCGCAGGCACTACAATAGGCTGGTTCAGGTGAAACGCTGATACCACCTTAGGGAGAAAATGCGGACGCGTCCGCAGCTCTGCCCTATGTCGAATGGAAAATTAAATAAGGGCTTTTATAAAACAAAGCCGCCAGTTCAGATACTCTCCCGGCCGAAGCCAGGGCCAGTAACATAGTCACTTTCCATGTGAGATATTTCAAATCCACCTTCTTTAGTGGTTCAAACCAATTTGATTTGAGGAAATCTAAAACTACATTTAGATCCCACGGTGCCACCTTAGGCACCACAGGAGGCTGTATATGCAGTACTCCTGTGATAAAAATCTGGACCTCAGGGACTGAGGCCAATTCTTTTTGGAAGAATATTGATAGGGCCGAAATTTGAACCTTAATAGATCCCAATTTGAGACCCATAGACAATCCTGATTGCAGGAAATGTAGGAAAACGACCCAGTTGAAATTCCTCCATCGGAGCACTCCGCTGCTCGCACCACGCAACATATTTTCGCCAAATACGGCGATAAAGCTTCGCGGTGACTTCCTTCCTTGCCTTTATCAAGGTAGGAATGACTTCTTCTGGAATGCCTTTTCCTTTTAGGATCTGGCATTCAAACGCCATGCCGTCAAACGCAGCCGCGGTAAGTCCTGAAAAAGACAAGTACCCTGCTGAAGCAGGTCCCTTCTCAGAAGTAGAGGCCACGGATCGTCCGTGACCATCTCTTGAAGTTCCGGGTACCAAGTCCTTCTTGGCCAATCCGGAGCCACTAGTCTTACTCCACTTTGCCGTATAATCCTCAATACCTTTGGTATGAGAGGCAGAGGAGGAAACACATATACCGACTGGTACACCCAAGGTGTTACCAGCGCGTCCACAGCTATTGCCTGCGGATCTCTTGACCTGGCGCAATACCTGTCCAGTGTTTTGTTGAGGCGAGACGCCATCATGTCCACCATTGGTTTTACCCAACGGTTTAATAGCATGTGGAAAACTTCTGGATGAAGTCTCCACTCTCCCGGGTGAAGGTCGTGTCTGCTGAGGAAGTCTGCTTCCCAGTTGTCCACGCCCGGGATGAATACTGCTGACAGTGCTATCACGTGATTCTCCGCCCAGCGAAGGATCCTGGCAGCTTCTGCCATTGCCCTCCTGCTTCTTGTGCCGCCCTGTCTGTTTACATGGGCGACTGCCGTGATGTTGTCCGACTGGATCAACACCGGTCTTCCTTGAAGCAGAGGTTCCGCCTGGCTTAGAGCATTGTAGATTGCTCTTAGTTCCAGAATGCTTATGTGAAGAGACTTTTTCAGGCTCGACCACACTCCCTGGAAATTTCTTCCCTGTGTGACTGCTCCCCAGCCTCTCTGGCTGGCACCCGTGGTCACCAGGATCCAATCCTGCATGCCGAATCTGCGGCCCTCCAATAGATGAGCCTCCTGCAACCACCACAGAAAGGATACCCTTGTCCTCGGCGACAGGGTTATCCGCAGGTGCATCTGAAGATGCGACACTGACCATTTGTCCAACAGATCCCTTTGCATGGAATCTGCCGAAAGGGATTGCTTCGTAAGAAGCTACCATTTTTTCCCAGGACTCTTGTGCATTGATGTACAGACACCTTTCCTGGTTTTAGGAGGTTCCTGACCAGGTCAGATAACTCCTTGGCTTTTTCTTCGGGAAGAAAAACCTTTTCTGAACTGTGTCCAGAATCATCCCCAGGAACAGCAGACGAGTTGTCGGCATTAATTGGGATTTTGGAATATTCAGAATCCATCCGTGCTGCTTTAGCACCTCTTGAGATAGTGCTAAACCCATCTCTAGCTGTTCTCTGGACCTTGCCCTTATTAGGAGATCGTCCAAGTATGGGATAATTAATACGCCTTTTCTTCGAAGAAGAAATATTATCTCGGCCATTACCTTTGTAAAGACCCGAGGTGCCGTGGACAAACCAAACGGCAGCGTCTGAAACTGATAGTGACAGTTTTGTACAATGAACCTGAGGTACCCCTGGTGTGAGGGGTAATTGGAACGTGGAGATACGCATCCTTGATGTCCAAGGATACCATAAAGTCCCCTTCTTCCAGGTTCGCTTATCACTGCTCTGAGTGACTCCATCTTGAACTTGAACTTCTTTATGTACAGGTTCAAGGACTTCAGATTTAGAATAGGCCTTACCGAGCCATCCGGCTTCGGTACCACAAAAAGAGTGGAATAATACCCCTTCCCTTGTTGTAGAAGAGGTACCTTGACTATCACCTGCTGAGAATACAGCTTGTGAATGGCTTCCAAAAACGTCTCCCTTTCTGAGGGGGACGTTGGTAAAGCAGACTTCAGGAAACGGCGAGGTGGCTCTGTCTCTAATTTCAACCTGTACCCCTGAGATATTATCTGCAGGATCCAGGGATTTACCTGCGAGTGAGCCCACTGCGCGCTGTAATTCTTGAGACGACCGCCTACCGCCCCCGAGTCCGCTTGCGAAGCCCCAGCGTCATGCTGAGGCTTTTGTAGAAGCCGGGGAGGGCTTCTGTTCCTGGGAAGGAGCTGCCTGTTGCTGTCTCTTCCCTCGTCCTCTGCCTCGTGGCAGATATGAATAGCCCTTTGCTCTCTTATTTTTAAAGGAACGAAAAGGCTGCGGTTGAAAGGTCGGTGCCTTTTTCTGTTGGGGAGTGACTTGAGGTAGAAAGGTGGATTTCCCGGCCGTAGCCGTGGCCACCAAATCCGATAGACCGACCCCAAATAACTCCTCTACGCATCGCCTGTCCACTGTCGTGTCCATAAAGCTCTTCTGGCCGAAATGGACATAGCACTTACCCGTGATGCCAGTGTGCAGATATCTCTCTGTGCATCACGCATATAAAGAAATGCATCCTTTATTTGTTCTAACGACAGTAAAATATTGTCCCTGTCCAGGGTATCAATATTTTCGATCAGGGACTCTGACCAAACTACCCCAGCACTGCACATCCAGGCAGTCGCAATAGCTGGTCGTAGTATAACACCTGCATGTGTGTATACACCTTTTTGGATATTTTCCATCCTCCTATCTGATGGATCTTTAAGTGCGGCCGTCTCAGGAGAGGGTAACGCCACTTGTTTTGATAAGCGTGTTAGCGCTTTGTCCACCCTAGGAGGTGTTTCCCAGCGCTCCCTAACCTCTGGCGGGAAAGGGTATAAAGCCAATAACTTCTTTGAAATTAGCAGTTTTTTATCGGGGCACCCCACGCTTCATCACACACGTCATTTAATTCTTCTGATTCGGTAAAAACTACTGGTAGTTTTTTCACACCCCACATAATACCCTGTTTAGTGGTACCTGTAGTATCAGCTAAATGTAACATCTCCTTTATTGCCAAAATCATATAACGTGTGGCCCTTTTGGAAAATACGGTTGATTCGTCACCTTCACTACCGGAATCAGTGCCTGTGTCTGGGTCTGTGTCGACCGACTGAGGCAAGGGGCGTTTTACAGCCCCTGACGGTGTTTGAGGCGCCTGGACAGGCACTAAGTGAGTGTCCGGCCGCCTCATGTCGGCAAACGACTGCTTAAGCGAGTTGACGCTATCCCGTAATTCCACAAATAAGGCATCCATTCTGGTGTCGACCCCCTAGAAGGTGACATCCTCATATTTGGCAATTTCTCCGCCTCCACACCAATAACGTCCTCATACATGTCGACACACACGTACCGACACACAGCAGACACACAGGGAATGCTCTATACGAAGACAGGACCCACTAGCCCTTTGGGGAGACAGAGGGAGAGTCTGCCAGCACACACCAAAAAGCGCTATATATGACAGGGATAGCCTTATGATTAAGTGCTCCCTTATAGCTGCTTTTATATTAATATATTGCCATTTATTTTGCCCCCCCTCTCTGTTATACCCTGTTTCTGTAGTGCAGTGCAGGGGAGAGACCTGGGAGCCTTCCTGACCAGCGGAGCTGTGACAGAAAATGGCGCCGTGTGCTGAGGAGATAGGCCCCGCCCCTTTTCCGGCGGGCTCGTCTCCCGCTATTTAGTACATTTAGGCAGGGGTAAATATCTCCATATAGCCTCTGGGGCTATATGTGAGGTATTTTTAGCCTTTTTAAAGGTTTACATTTGCCTCCCAGGGCGCCCCCCCCCAGCGCCCTGCACCCTCAGTGACTGCCGTGTGAAGTGTGCTGAGAGGAAATGGCGCACAGCTGCAGTGCTGTGCGCTACCTTAAGAAGACTGCAGGAGTCTTCAGCCGCCGATTCTGGACCTCTTCTTGCTTCAGCATCTGTGAGGGGGCCGGCGGCGTGGCTCCGGTGACCATCCAGGCTGTACCTGTGATCGTCCCTCTGGAGCTTCATGTCCAGTAGCCAAGAAGCCAATCCATCCTGCACGCAGGTGAGTTCACTTCTTCTCCCCTCTGTCCCTCGTTGCAGTGATCCTGTTGCCAGCAGGAATCACTGTAAAATAAAAAACCTAAGCTAAACTCTCTAAGCAGCTCTTTATGAGAGCCACCTAGAATTGCACCCTTCTCGGCCGGGCACAAAAATCTAACTGGAGTCTGGAGGAGGGTCATGGGGGGAGGAGCCAGTACACACCACCTGACCTGTAAAAGCTTTACTTTTGTGCCCTGTCTCCTGCGGAGCCGCTATCCCCCATGGTCCTTTCAGGAACCCCAGCATCCACTTAGGACGATAGAGAAATAAAGTATATTCCAACTGCCCAAGTTGACGGCCCAGTGCTCCTCATGTAGAAGTAGCAATCACATTTATTTCGAAAAAATAGAGCGCCCTCGCCAGGGTCTCTTGAAAAGTTATGGTATAATAGGGTGACAGTGTCTATGTAGACAAAAGGTCCACACATGTTTTTTATTTTATTTATGTTTTTGGGCTGTCAATTTGTAGGTTTTAGCACATGAAACCCCGATTAGTGTACTGCGTCCGCTCACCATGCTTCGGGCAAGGCAACCGTTCCCAATCGTAGACACGCGGATGGTAATTTCTAACATACACAGCACTATTGTAGATAAAGCACATAACACACCAAAAAATTAAGAAAGGTAAAAAAACAGCTTAGCTTTTTATCCCAATGCCAAAGGTATAGTGATTCAGTTGGCAAATGATCCTAATTAGGTCCACAACAGATGCCCAAATTAGGAGGAGGTGTAATGGAAAGCCCTCTACGGCTTCATCAGGAGTGTCCCGGTAAACCAAGGCTGCTAATTGTGATATGCCCAACTAATTCTATTATCCGGTACGCAGAATACCTACATGAGTGTTGTTTGTGTATCAAATACAACGAGAAATGATTACACTATGAGGCACTTGTTTCATCTCTATTGATTTCAGATTGTTGCCTCTAACCCAGCAGCATGTTGAGAAACTGATCAGCAGCCATCCATAGAAAGATCTTAGGAATAAAGTGTAATCACGACAGATATGGAACATTTCCATTCATATAAGGACTCACTGATAACGACTTTGGAAGAAAGGAGAAGTAGCGCACTGACTTATCACTGTTTACTAAAATATATTATATATATAGATATATATATATATATATATATATAATATATAGATATATATATAATATATAGATATAGATATAATAGATATAGATATAGATTATATATATTTCCCTTTTTTGTTTATTTCTATGTAGACCGCTAACACAAAAAAATATTGTGAAACTATTTGGAGGAGGTATACGGCCTGCTTATGAATGTGAAGATATTCAATCTCACTACCTTAAAGTCGAAAAATAAGAAACATAGAATGTGACAGCAGATAAGAACCACTTGGCCCATATTTTTTTTATCTCAAACCTTATTTGATCCTAATTTATTTGTAAGGATATCCTTATGTCTACCCCATGCATGTTTAAATTGCTCTACTGTCTTAGCCTCTACCACCTCTGATGGGAGGCTATTCCACTTGTCCACTACCCTATCTAAAAAAGTCTATAAATATTATATATATATATATATATATATATATATATATATATATATATATATATATATATATAACCCAGCGCTCCTATAAAAACTTAACTATTCCACCAGTTGTTGCTTATTTCATTAGATCTTGTGCATCTGTTTAATTTCACAGTATATTGTAAATTGCTGCTCCCATAGGTAGTACTGTTCTACCAATAGTAAACCAATTTTTAGAAATAACACTTGTTATCAAGGGAGCGCAAAAATAAAATATACAAACTCTTTATTTTTAAAATGTACATAAACAGAAAAAACCCACATTCAATAAATACATTGGAGTCAATATACATAAACACCGCTATCCATATCTATATGAAAACTAATATATCTATTTCATATTGCCCTTTATTACAACGGAAAATGTCTATTAAAGTGTCCAAGAAATCCTCATGGATAAAGCTGTTGTAAATTTATAATCGTTACTTTCCAGTAGTAGTTGATACTTAAAGTTCCTTCTTGTGGATAAATAGCAACAATTGTAACCACCGCCTCTATTTAATGTTACTGCAGTTGAAAGTTCATATATAAAACTCACGTGAGTATTAGAGGAAAGCAGGGGGAGTACGCCGTGGTAGTTGGTAAATCACAGCGGTATGCTACGACACCCGCTATTCGTGGCTGGATCTTAATGACACTCGCGGTTGGAATATTTTTCTCTCGGGTGGGGTAGAGACCTCCTTGGCTCAGCCTCAGATTGCTTTTTCTTCCCCACCGCTGTCTTCGCAATGGACGTCCGCCGCAGTGTAGCTTGTTGTAAACGGGCTTAAAATGTCAGCATTCAGAATGTCCGGTAAAGCACCTTCCTTACGCGTTTCTCCGCTGTTATCCAAGAGCGGTTTCGTCAGAGGATACATCAGCAGCCTAACAGGCTCTTTTTATACTGCACCGGACCAATAGCATTACTAATTAATTAATTAAATGCATTCATGTAATGACTCCCATATGTATTAGCTTACTAAATTACACATATAAACAGCATTTCACAATCTATTATAGTTAAAATAAAAATAAGCAACACGGTGGTTTAAGAATAACAATAGTATGTAATTATATGCAGATTATCATCTAATCCTTCTATCGATATCCTGTATCAATTATCACATATTCATAGATAGGAGACAGAAACACTAAGAATCCCCACTTTATTCATAAAAAGCCAAGCCTTTAAGGATAACCTAAATCCACATCAATACTGAAGCAGCTCTCATGGTGCAGGGGAACCATCACCTACACTCCATACAGTGAGTCCCATGTTCGAATCTGACTCGCTCAACTTATCATTAATATTATTTAGTTACTTTAAATAAATTATTCTATCGATTTATTTATACTTTTATTTTTATTTTAACACCTGGAATAATTTATCACTTCCTTAAAACCTAGTTCTCCTATATATTATAATCATCCCATATTGTGATTCCATTGCTGCTTTAAACAACACAAAGAAACCCTTAAAAAGGTTCCAGGGTTTAAAGAAGGAGGGGAGGCGGAAGAGAAGGGGGGAAAAAAACATTGAACCAGAAAAAAGTGTGGAAGAGATGGGAAAAGAGACCTGATGTTCATCATTTCTAGTGGATTTTTCTAGAGGATTTTGAAAGAACACACACAACGCAATATGCATTTTATTCCTAAAAAGAAAGCTGTTCCCAAAATGCAACTACTTCTAATAGTTTATTTGTTTATTTAATTAAAATCTTCAGAGACCACCAATATTATTCAATTCGATGCTCTCATTCAGACCATCGGGGGTGAGGGTACCCAAAGAAAAAATCCAAAATGCCTCCCTTGTGCAAAGACGATTGAATCTGTCTCCCCCCCTCGGGGTAGGGCCCAGAATACTCAATCGCCTGCACCTTCAAAACTTCCACATTCCCAGCATGACAATATGTGACGTGCCTTGAAACACTATGTTTAAGGTTCTTTTTACTCACATTCCTTCTATGCTCGAGAAACCTAACATTTAAACTTCTTGTCGTTCTTCCTACATATTGTTTTCTACATATGCAGGTTATCAGGTATATCACATACGTATGCTGACAATTAATAACTGTACCTATATCAAATTTCAGATGCAAAGACATTGATTCAAAGCTGGTACTTCTGTTAATCATATGGGGGCATGTTAAACAGTTTTTCTTTCCACATTTGAAACATCCTCTTAAAGGGGTTAACCAATTTAAAGCCTGAATGCTCTCTGATCTCTGTCCCTGATAGAAACTTGGGGAAACATGATTTTTAATATTTTTGGCCTTTCGAAATACAACCTTCACTGTCTCTCCTAGGCAAGGGTTAAGAGTCTTGTCTAGTTTGAGTATTCCAAAGTTTTTTCTTAGAACGTCCTTGATCTCATTAGAGCAATTATTATATTTAGTAATGAATGGGAGTATTTTATTTTCATCTCGATCTTTACCCTTAGTTTCATTATTTTCCCCAAGTTCAATGATAGATGCCCTAGATAGAAGGGAGTCTCTACTTCTATTATTTGCAACTTTTAGAGATTTATCTAGCAACTCTACTGGATATCCTTGATCTAGAAAAGCCTCTGTAAGTATCTCAGCTTGCTTGTGAAAATCCTCTTGTCCCGTGCAGTTTCTTTTCATTCTTAAATATTGTCCCATGGGTATATTGTCTTTCCATTTTTGGTGGTGACAACTCTTGTAGTTAAGATAACCATTACAATCAACCTCCTTCCTATAGGTACTAGTAGTAACAACTTCTTCCCTGACAGAGAGAGCAATATCCAAATAATGAATGTGTGTAGGGTGATAAGAATACGTGAATTTTAAACCAAAAGTGTTAGAATTAATATAAGATAGAAAAGATGAAATACTCGACTCCCCATCCCAAATAATAAATAAATCATCAATGTACCGACCATACAGCACCAAGTTCGCCCCATAGGGACCACCCCAAATATATTGGTCCTCAAACAGGCCCATATACAAATTAGCAAAACTTGGGGCGAACTTGGTGCCCATGGCGGTACAGTGTATCTGAAGAAAAAACTGTGCATTAAATAAAAAATAGTTATGTGCTAAAATATATTCAATTGACTCCAATACAAACTCACGTCGTTCCGGCATCAATCCCACATCCTGATTTAAAAAATGACGACATGCCTCAATCCCCCCTTGATGGGGGATGTTTGTGTAAAGTGATTCCACATCACATGTTAAGAAAACATAATTTTGTTTCCATTTAACACTATCCAAACTTAACCCTTGCCTAGGAGAGACAGTGAAGGTTGTATTTCGAAAGGCCAAAAATATTAAAAATCATGTTTCCCCAAGTTTCTATCAGGGACAGAGATCAGAGAGCATTCAGGCTTTAAATTGGTTAACCCCTTTAAGAGGATGTTTCAAATGTGGAAAGAAAAACTGTTTAACATGCCCCCATATGATTAACAGAAGTACCAGCTTTGAATCAATGTCTTTGCATCTGAAATTTGATATAGGTACAGTTATTAATTGTCAGCATACGTATGTGATATACCTGATAACCTGCATATGTAGAAAACAATATGTAGAAAGAACGACAAGAAGTTTAAATGTTAGGTTTCTCGAGCATAGAAGGAATGTGAGTAAAAAGAACCTTAAACATAGTGTTTCAAGGCACGTCACATATTGTCATGCTGGGAATGTGGAAGTTTTGAAGGTGCAGGCGATTGAGTATGTGGGCCCTACCCCGAGGGGGGGAGACAGATTCAATCGTCTTTGCACAAGGGAGGCATTTTGGATTTTTTCTTTGGGTACCCTCACCCCCGATGGTCTGAATGAGAGCATCGAATTGAATAATATTGGTGGTCTCTGAAGATTTTAATTAAATAAACAAATAAACTATTAGAAGTAGTTGCATTTTGGGAACAGCTTTCTTTTTAGGAATAAAATGCATATTGCGTTGTGTGTGTTCTTTCAAAATCCTCTAGAAAAATCCACTAGAAATGATGAACATCAGGTCTCTTTTCCCATCTCTTCCACACTTTTTTCTGGTTCAATGTTTTTTCCCCCCCTTCTCTTCCGCCTCCCCTCCTTCTTTAAACCCTGGAACCTTTTTAAGGGTTTCTTTGTGTTGTTTAAAGCAGCAATGGAATCACAATATGGGATGATTATAATATATAGGAGAACTAGGTTTTAAGGAAGTGATAAATTATTCCAGGTGTTAAAATAAAAATAAAAGTATAAATAAAATCGATAGAATAATTTATTTAAAGTAACTAAATAATATTAATGATAAGTTGAGCGAGTCAGATTCGAACATGGGACTCACTGTATGGAGTGTAGGTGATGGTTCCCCTGCGCCATGAGAGCCGCTTCAGTATTGATGTGGATTTAGGTTATCCTTAAAGGCTTGGCTTTTTATGAATAAAGTGGGGATTCTTAGTGTTTCTGTCTCCTATCTATGAATATGTGATAATTGATACAGGATATCGATAGAAGGATTAGATGATAATCTGCATATAATTACATACTATTGTTATTCTTAAACCACCATGTTGCTTATTTTTATTTTTAACTATAATAGATTGTGAAATGCTGTTCATATTTGTAATTAGTAAGCTAATACATATGGGAGTCATTACATGAATGCATTTAATTAATTAATTAGTAATGCTATTGGTCCGGTGCAGTTTAAAAAGAGCCTGTTAGGCTGCTGATGTATCCTCTGACGAAACCGCTCTTGGATAACAGCGGAGAAACGCGTAAGGAAGGTGCTTTACCGGACATTCTGAATGCTGACATTTTAAGCCCGTTTACAACAAGCTACACTGCGGCGGACGTCCATTGCTAAGACAGCGGTGGGGAAGAAAAAGCAATCTGAGGCTGAGCAAAGGAGGTCTCTACCCCACCCGAGAGAAAAATATTCCAACCGCGAGTGTCATTAAGATCCAGCCACGAATAGGGGGGGTCGTAGCATACCGCTGTGATTTACCAACTACCATGGCGTTCTCCCCCTGCTTTCCTCTAATACTCACGTGAGTTATATATGAACTTTCAACTGCAGTAACATTAAAATAAGAATTTACTCACCGGTAATTCTATTTCTCGTAGTCCGTAGTGGATGCTGGGAACTCCGTAAGGACCATGGGGATAGCGGGCTCCGAAGGAGGCTGGGCACTCTAGAAAGATTTATGACTACCTGGTGTGCACTGGCTCCTCCCACTATGACCCTCCTCCAAGCCTCAGTTAGGACACTGTGCCCGGACGAGCTGACACAATAAGGAAGGATTTTGAATCCCGGGTAAGACTCATACCAGCCACACCAATCACACCGTACAACTCGTGATACTATATCCAGTTTGACAGTATGAAAACAACTGAGCCTCTCAACAGATGGCTCAACCATAACCCTTTAGTTAGCAATAACTATTTACAAGTATTGCAGACAATCCGCACTTGGGATGGGCACCCAGCATCCACTACGGACTACGAGAAATAGAATTACCGGTGAGTAAATTAATATTTTCTCTGACGTCCTAGTGGATGCTGGGAACTCCGTAAGGACCATGGGGATTATACCAAAGCTCCCAAACGGGCGGGAGAGTGCGGATGACTGCAGCACCGAATGAGAGAACTCCAGGTCCTCCTCAGCCAGGGTATCAAATTTGTAGAATTTTGCAAACGTGTTTGCCCCTGACCAAGTAGCTGCTCGGCAAAGTTGTAAAGCCGAGACCCCTCGGGCAGCCGCCCAAGATGAGCCCACCTTCCTTGTGGAGTGGGCATTTACAGATTTTGGCTGTGGCAGGCCTGCTACAGAATGTGCAAGCTGAATTGTACTACAAATCCAGCGAGCAATAGTCTGCTTAGAAGCAGGAGCACCCAGCTTGTTGGGTGCATACAGGATAAACAGCGAGTCAGATTTTCTGACTCCAGCCGTCCTGGAAACATATTTTCAGGGGCCTGACAACGTCTAGCAACTTGGAGTCCTCCAAATCCCTAGTAGCCGCAGGCACCACAATAGGCTGGTTCAGGTGAAACGCTGACACCACCTTAGGGAGAAACTGGGGACGAGTCCTCAATTCTGCCCTATCCATATGGAAAATCAGATAAGGGCTTTTACATGATAAAGCCGCCAATTCTGGCACTCGCCTGGCTGAAGCCAAGGCCAATAACATGACCACTTTCCACGTGAGATATTTTAGATCCACGGTTTTTAGTGGCTCAAACCAATGTGATTTTAAGAAACTCAACACCACGTTGAGATCCCAAGGTGCCACAGGAGGCACGAACGGGGGCTGAATATGCAGCACTCCTTTCACAAATGTCTGAACTTCAGGTACTGAAGCTAGTTCTTTTTGAAAGAAAATCGACAGAGCCGAGATCTGTACTTTAATGGAGCCTAGTTTTAGGCCCATATTCACTCCTGCTTGCAGGAAATGCAGAAATCGACCTAGTTGAAATTCCTCTGTTGTGGCCTTTTTGGCCTCGCCCCATGCAACATATTTCCGCCATATGCGGTGATAATGATTTGCCGTAACATCTTTCCTGGCTTTAATAAGCGTAGGAATGACTTCTTCCGGAATACCCTTTTCCTTCAGGATCCGGCGTTCAACCGCCATGCCGTCAAACGTAGCTGCGGTAAGTCTTGGAACAGACAGGGCCCCTGCTGTAGCAGGTCCTGTCTGAGCGGCAGAGGCCACGGGTCCTCTGAGATCATCTCTTGAAGTTCCGGGTACCACGCTCGTCTTGGCCAATCCGGAACCACGAGAATTGTGTTTACTCCTCGCTTTCTTATTATTCTCAATACCTTTGGTATGAGAGGAAGAGGAGGGAACACAAACCGACTGGTACACCCACGGTGTCACTAGAGCATCCACAGCTATCGCCTGAGGGTCCCTTGACCTGGCGCAATATCTTTTTAACTTTTTGTTGAGGCGGGACGCCATCATGTCCACCTGTGGTTTTTCCCAACGGTTTACCAGCATCTGGAAAACTTCTGGATGAAGTCCCCACTCTCCCGGGTGGAGGTCGTGTCCAATAGGTCCCACTGAAAGATTCTGGCATGGAACCTGCCGAAGGGAATTGCTTCGTAAGAAGCTACCATCTTTCCCAGGACCCGCGTGCAGTGATGCACCGATACCTGTTTTGGTTTCAGGAGGTCTCTGACTAGAGATGACAACTCCCTGGCTTTCTCCTCCGGGAGAAACACTTTTTTCTGGACTGTATCCAGAATCATACCCAGGAACAGTAGCCGTGTCGTCAGAACCAGCTGTGACTTTGGGATATTCAGAATCCAGCCGTGCTGGTGCAGCACTTCCTGAGATAGTGCTACTCCCACCAACAACTGTTCCTTGGACCTCGCCTTTATTAGGAGATCGTCCAAGTACGGGATAATTAAAACTCCCTTTTTTCGAAGGAGTATCATCATTTCCGCCATAACCTTGATAAATACCCTCGGTGCCGTGGACAGTCCAAACGGCAGCGTCTGGAACTGGTAATGGCAATCCTGTACCACAAATCTGAGGTACTCCTGGTGAGGATGGTAAATGGGGACATGCAAGTAAGCATCCTTGATGTCCAGGGATACCATGTAATCCCCCTCGTCCAGGCTTGCAATAACCGCCCTGAGCGATTCCATCTTGAACTTGAATTTTTTTATGTATGTGTTCAAGGATTTCAAATTTAAAATGGGTCTCACCGAAACGTCCGGTTTCGGCACCACAAATAGTGTGGAATAGTAACCCCGGCCTTGTTGAAGTAGGGGTACCTTGATTATCACCTGCTGGGAATACAGCTTGTGAATTGCCGCTAGCACCGCCTCCCTGTCTGAGGGAGCAATCGGCAAGGCAGATTTTAGGAACCGGTGGGGTGGAGACGCCTCGAATTCCAGTTTGTACCCCTGAGATACTATTTGAAGGATCCAGGGATCCAACTGTGAGCGAGCCCACTGATAGCTGAAATTCTTGAGGCGGCCCCCCACCGTACCTGGCTCCGCCTGTGGAGCCCCACCGTCATGCGGCGGACTTGGAAGAAGAAGCGGGGGAGGACTTTTGCTCTTGGGAACCTGCTGTTTGTTGCAGCCTTTTTCCCCTACCTCTGCCTCTGGACAGAAAAGACCCGCCTTATCCACGCTTGTTTTTCTGGGTCCGAAAGGACTGAACCTGATAAAACGGCGCCTTCTTAGGCTGTGAGGGGACATGGGGTAAAAATGCTGACTTCCCAGACGTTGCTGTGGAAACTAGGTCCGAGAGACCATCCCCAAATAATTCCTCACCCTTATAAGGCAAAACTTCCATGTGCCTTTTAGAATCTGCATCTCCTGTCCACTGGCGAGTCCATAAGCCTCTCCTAGCAGAAAATAAGAATTTACTTACCGATAATTCTATTTCTCGTAGTCCGTAGTGGATGCTGGGGACTCCGTAAGGACCATGGGGAATAGCGGCTCCGCAGGAGACTGGGCACAAAAGTAAAGCTTTAGAACTACCTGGTGTGCACTGGCTCCTCCCCCTATGACCCTCCTCCAAGCCTCAGTTAGGATACTGTGCCCGGACGAGCGTACACAATAAGGAAGGATTTTGAATCCCGGGTAAGACTCATACCAGCCACACCAATCACACCATATAACTTGTGATCTAAACCCAGTTAACAGCATGATAACAGAGGAGCCTCTAGAAGATGGCTCACTACAGCAATAACCCGATTTTTTGGTAACAATAACTATGTACCAGTATTGCAGACAATCCGCACTTGGGATGGGCGCCCAGCATCCACTACGGACTACGAGAAATAGAATTATCGGTAAGTAAATTCTTATTTTCTCTAACATCCTAAGTGGATGCTGGGGACTCCGTAAGGACCATGGGGATTATACCAAAGCTCCCAAACGGGCGGGAGAGTGCGGATGACTCTGCAGCACCAAATGAGAGAACTCCAGGTCCTCCTCAGCCAGGGTATCAAATTTGTAGAATTTTACAAACGTATTAGCTCCTGACCAAGTAGCTGCTCGGCAAAGTTGTAAAGCCGAGACCCCTCGGGCAGCCGCCCAAGATGAGCCCACCTTCCTTGTGGAATGGGCTTTTACAGATTTTGGCTGCTTAGAAGCAGGAGCACCCAGCTTGTTGGGTGCATACAGAATAAACAACGAGTCAGATTTTCTGACTCCAGCCGTCCTGGAAACCTATATTTCCAGGGCTCTGACAACGTCTAGCAACTTGGAGTCCTCCAAGTCCCTAGTAGCCGCAGGCACCACAATAGGTTGATTCAGGTGAAACGCTGAAAACCACCTTAGGGAGAAACTGAGGACAAGTCCTCAATTCCGCCCTGTCCGAATGGAAAATCAGATGAGGGCTTTTACAGGATAAAGCCGCCAATTCTGACACGCACCTGGCCCAGGCCAGGGCCAACAGCATGACCACTTTCCATGTGAGATATTTTAACTCCACATATTTAAGTGGTTCAAACCAATGTGACTTTTGGAACCCAAAAACTACATTTAGATCCCAAGGTGCCACTGGAGGCACAAAGGAGGCTGTATATACAGTACCCCTTTCACAAACGTCTGAACTTCAGGGACTGAAGCTAGTTCTTGGCCGAAATTTGAACCTTAATGGACCTCCATTTCAGGCCCATAGACAGTCCTGTTTGCAGGAAATGTAGGAATCGACCTAGTTGAAAATTCCTCCGTCGGGGCCTTACTGGCCTCGCACCACGCAACATATTTTCGCCAAATGCGGTGATAATGTTTTGCGGTTATATCTTTCCTGGCTTTGATCAGGATAGGGATGACTTCATCCGGAATGCCTTTTTCCTTCAGGATCCGGCGTTCAACCGCCCTGCCGTTAAACGCAGCCGCGGTAAGTCTTGGAACAGACAGGGTCCTTGCTGGAGCAGGTCCCTTCTTAGAGGTAGAGGCCACGGATCCTCCGTGAGCATCTCTTGAAGTTCCGGTTACCAAGTCCTTCTTGGCCAATCCGGAGCCACGAATATAGTGCTTACTCCTCTCCATCTTATAATTCTCAGTACCTTGGTTATGAGAGGCAGAGGAGGGAACACATACACTGACTGGTACACCCACTGTGTTACCAGAGCGTCTACAGCTATTGCCTGAGGGTCCCTTGACCTGGCGCAATACTTGTCGAGTTTTATAAACATGTGGAAGACTTCTGGGTGAAGTCCCCACTCTCCCGGGTGGAGGTCGTGTCTGCTGAGGAAAGTCTGCTTCCCAGTTGTCCACTCCCGGAATGAATACTGCTGACAGTGCTATCACATGATTTTCCGCCCAGCGAAGAATCCTTGCAGCTTCTGCCATTGCCCTTCTGCTTCTTGTGTCACCCTGTCTGTTTACGTGGGTGACTGCCGTGATGTTGTCCGAATGGATCAACTCCGGGTGACCTTGAAGCAGAGGTCTTGCTGAGCTTAGAGCATTGTAAATGGCCCTTAGCTTCAGGATATTTATGTGAAGTGATGTCTCCAGGCTTGACCATAAGCTCTGGAAATTCCTTCCCTGTGTGACTGCTCCCCAGCCTCGCAGGCTGGCACCCGTGGTCACCAGGACCCAGTCCTGAATGTGCGGCCCTCTAGAAGATGAGCACTCTGCAACCACCACAGGAGAGACACCCTTGTGCTTGGTGACAGGGTTATCCGCTGATGCATCTGAAGATGCGACCCAGACCATTTGTCCAGCAGGTCCCACTGGAAAGTTCTTGCGTGGAATCTGCCGCATGGGATTGCTTCATAGGAAGCCACCATTTTTCCCAGAACCATCTCATTGATGTACTGAGACTTGGCTCGGTTATAGGAGGTTCCCGACTAGCTCGGATAACTCCCTGACTTTCTCCTCCGGGAGAAACACCTTTTTCTGAACTGTGTCCAGGATCATCCCTAAGAACAGAAGACGAGTCGTCGGAATCAGCTGCGATTTTGGAATATTGAGAATCCAATCGTGCTGCCGCAACACTACCTGAGATAGTGCTACACCGACCTCCAACTGTTCCCTGGATCTTACCCTTATCAGGGAATCGTCCAAGTAAGGGATAACTAAAATTCCCTTCCTTCGAAGGAGTATCATCATTTCGGCCATTACCTTGGTAAAAACCCGGGGTGCCGTGGACCATTCATACGGCAGCGTCTGAAACCGATAGTGACAGTTCTGTACCATAAACCTGAGGTACCCTTGGTGAGAAGGGTAAATTGGGACATGAAGGTAAGCATCCTTGATGTCCCGAGACATCATGTAGTCCTCTTCTTCCAGGTTCGTAATCACTGCTCTGAGTGACTCAATCTTGAATTTGAACCTCTGTATGTAAGTGTTCAAAGATTTTAGATTTAGAATCGGTCTCACCGAGCCGTCCGGCTTCGGTACCACAACAGTGTGGAATAATACCCCGTTCCCTGTTGCAGGAGGGGTACCTTGATTATCACCTGCTGGGAATACAGCTTGTGAATGGCTTCCAAAACTGTCTCCCTGTCAGAAGGAGACATCGGTAAAGCCGACTTTAGGAAACGTCTCGAATTCCAATTTTTACCCTTGAGATATCACCTGAAGGATCCAGGGGTCTACTTGCGAGTGAGCCCACTGCGCGCTGAAATTCATTGAGACGGGCCCCCACCGTGCCTGATTCTGCTTGTAAAGCCCCAGCGTCATACTGAGGGCTTGGCAGAGGCGGGAGAGGGTTTCTGTTCCTGGGAACTGGCTGATTTCTGCAGCCTTTTTCCTCTCCCTCTGTCACGGGGCAGAAATGAGGAACCTTTTGCCCGCTTGCCCACGAAAAGACTGCGCCTGATAATACGGCGTCTTCTCATGTTGAGAGGCGACCTGGGGTACAAACGTGGATTTCCCAGCTGTTGCCGTGGCCACCAGGTCTAAAAGACCGACCCCAAATAACTCCTCCCCTTAATAAGGCAATACTTCCAAATGCCGTTTGGAATCCGCATCACCTGACCACTGTCGTGTCCATAACCCTCTACTGGTAGAAATGGACAACGCACTTAGACTTGATGCCAGTCGGCAAATATTCCGCTGTGCATCACGCATATATAGAAATGCATCTTTTAAATGCTCTATAGGCAATAATATACTGTCCCTATCTAGGGTATCAATATTTTCAGTCAGGGAATCCGACCACGCCAACCCAGCACTGCACATCCAGGCTGAGGCGATTGCTGGTCGCAGTATAACACCAGTATGTGTGTAAATACCTTTTAGGATGCCCTCCTGCTTTCTATCAGCAGGATCCTTAAGGGCGGCCATCTCAGGAGAGTGTAGAGCCCTTGTTCTTACAAGCGTGTGAGCGCTTTATCCACCCTAGGGGGTGTTTCCCAACGCCCCCTAACCTCTGGCGGGAAAGGATATAATGCCAATAACATTTTAGAAATTATCAGTTGTTATCGGGGGAAAACCACGCATCATCACACACCTCATTTAAATTCTCAGATTCAGGAAAACTACAGGTAGTTTTTCCTCACCGAACATAATACCCCTTTTTGGTGGTACTCGTATTATCAGAAATGTGTAAAACATTTTTCATTGCCTCAATCATGTAACGTGTGGCCCTACTGGAAGTCACATTTGTCTCTTCACCGTCGACACTGGAGTCAGTATCCGTGCCGGCGTCTATATCTGCCATCTGAGGTAAAGGGCGCTTTAGAGCCCCTGACGGCCTATGAGACGTCTGGACAGGCACAAGCTGAGTAGCCGGCTGTCTCATGTCAACCACTGTCTTTTATACAGAGCTGACACTGTTACGTAATTCCTTCCAACAGTTCATCCACTCAGGTGTCGACCCCCTAGGGGGTGACATCACTATTACAGGCAATCTGCTCCGTCTCCACATCATTTTTCTCCTCATACATGTCGACACAAACGTACCGACATACAGCACACACACAGGGAATGCTCTGATAGAGGACAGGACCCCACTAGCCCTTTGGGGAGACAGAGGGAGAGTTTGCCAGCACACACCAGAGCGCTATATATATATATATATATATATATATATATATATATATATATATATATATATATATATATATATATATATATATACACACACACAGGGATAACCTTATATAAGTGTTTTTCCCCTTATAGCTGCTGTATCTTTAATACTGCGCGTAATTAGTGCCCCCCCTCTCTTTTTTAACCCTTTCTGTAGTGTAGTGACTGCAGGGGAGAGCCAGGGAGCTTCCCTCCAACGGAGCTGTGAGGGAAAATGGCGCCAGTGTGCTGAGGAGATAGGCTCCGCCCCCTTATCGGTGGCCTTATCTCCCGTTTTTCTATGTATTCTGGCAGGGGTTAAATTCATCCATATAGCCCAGGAGCTATATGTGATGCATTTTTTGCCATCCAAGGTGTTTTTATTGCGTCTCAGGGCGCCCCCCCCCCAGCGCCCTGCACCCTCAGTGACCGGAGTGTGAAGTGTGCTGAGAGCAATGGCGCACAGCTGCAGTGCTGTGCGCTACCTTGTTGAAGACAGGACGTCTTCTGCCGCCGATTTTCCGGACCTCTTCTGTCTTCTGGCTCTGTAAGGGGGCCGGCGGCGCGGCTCTGGGACCCATCCATGGCTGGGCCTGTGATCGTCCCTCTGGAGCTAATGTCCAGTAGCCTAAGAAGCCCAATCCACTCTGCACGCAGGTGAGTTCGCTTCTTCTCCCCTTAGTCCCTCGATGCAGTGAGCCTGTTGCCAGCAGGTCTCACTGAAAATAAAAAACCTAAAACTAAACTTTTCACTAAGCAGCTCAGGAGAGCCACCTAGTGTGCACCCTTCTCGTTCGGGCACAAAAATCTAACTGAGGCTTGGAGGAGGGTCATAGGGGGAGGAGCCAGTGCACACCAGGTAGTTCTAAAGCTTTACTTTTGTGCCCGGTCTCCTGCGGAGCCGCTATTCCCCATGGTCCTTACGGAGTCCCCAGCATCCACTTAGGACGTTAGAGAAATGGACAATGCACTTACTTTAGATGCCAGCCGGCAGATTTCCCTCTGTGCATCTCTCATATATAAGACTGAGTCTTTGATATGGTCTATGGTTAGCAGGATCGTGTCTGTCTAGTGTGTCAATATTTTCTGACAGTTTATCTGACCACGCAGCGGCAGCACTGCACATCCATGCTGACGCAATAGCTGGCCTAAGTATAATGCCTGAGTGTGTGTATACAGACTTCAGGATCGCCTCCTGCTTTCTATCAGCAGGTTCCTTGAGGGCGGCCGTATCCGGAGACGGTAGTGCCACCTTTTTAGACAAACGTGTGAGCGCTTTATCCACCCTAGGAGGTGTTTCCCAACGTGACCTATCCTCTGGCGGGAAAGGGAACGCCATTAGTACCTTCTTAGGAATTACCAATTTTTTATCAGGGAAAGCCCACGCTTCTTCACACACTTCATTTAATTCATCTGATGGGGGAAAAACTACGGGTAGTTTTTTCTCCCCAAACATAATACCCTTTTTAGTGGTACCTGTATTTATATCAGAAATGTGTAACACCTCTTTCATTGCCTCAATCATGCAGTGAATGGCCTTAGTGGGCATCAGGTTAGACTCATCGTCGTCGACACTGGTGTCAGTATCAGTGTCGACATCTGGGTCTGCGGTCTGAGGTAGCGGGCGTTTTAGAGCCCCTGATGACCTGTGAGACGCCTGGACAGGCACGAGCTGAGAAGTCGGCTGTCCCACATTTGGCAGGTCGTCAAATTTCTTATGTAAGGAGTCTATACGTGCACTCATTTCTTTCCATAAGCTCATCCACTCAGGTGTCTGCCCCGCAGGGGGTGACATCCCTTCTAAAGGCATCTGCTCCGTCTCCACATCATTATCCTCATCAAACATGTCGACACAGCCGTACCGACACACTGCACACACACAGGGAATGCTCCAACAGAGGACAGGACCCACAAAAGCCCTTTGGGGGGACAGTGAGAGTATGCCAGCACACACCAGAGCGCTATATAATGCAGGGACTAACTGAGTTATGTCCCCTATAGCTGCTTTTTTTATATAAATGTATACTGCGCCTAAATTTAGTGCCCCCCCTCTCTTTTTTACCCTTTTCTGTAGTGTAGACTGCAGGGGAGAGCCAGGGAGCTTCCTTCCAGCGGAGCTGTGAGGGAAAAATGGCGCCAGTGTGCTGAAGGAGATAGCTCCGCCCCTTTTCCGGACTATTCTCCCGCTTTTTCCTATATTCTGGCAGGGGTATTTTCCACATATATAGCCTCTGGGGCTATATATTGTGGTATTTTTGCCAGCCAAGGTGTTATTATTGCTTCTCAGGACGCCCCCCCCCAGCGCCCTGCACCCTCAGTGACCGGAGTGTGAAGTGTGTGTGAGGAGCAATGGCGCACAGCTGCAGTGCTGTGCGCTACCTTGGTGAAGACTGATGTCTTCTGCCGCCGATTTTCCGGATCTCTTCTTGCTTCTGGCTCTGTAAGGGGGACGGCGGCGCGGCTCCGGGACCGAACACCAAGGCTGGGCCTGCGGTCGATCCCTCTGGAGCTAATGGTGTCCAGTAGCCTAAGAAGCCCAAGCTGGCTGCAAGCAGGCAGGTTCGCTTCTTCTCCCCTTAGTCCCTCGCTGCAGTGAGCCTGTTGCCAGCAGGTCTCACTGAAAATAAAAAACCTAATTTCTATACTTTCTTTCTAAAGGCTCAGGAGAGCCCCTAGTGTGCATCCAACCTCGGCCGGGCACAAAATCTAACTGGGGCTTGGAGGAGGGTCATAGTGGGAGGAGCCAGTGCACACCAGGTAGTCATAAATCTTTCTAGAGTGCCCAGCCTCCTTCGGAGCCCGCTATTCCCCATGGACCTTACGGAGTTCCCAGCATCCACTAGGACGTCAGAGAAATAGAGGCGGTGGTTACAATTGTTGCTGTTTATCCACAAGAAGGAACTTTAAGTATCAACTACTACTGGAAAGTAACGATTATAAATTTACAACAGCTTTATCCATGAGGATTTCTTGGACACTTTAATAGACATTTTCCGTTGTAATAAAGGGCAATATGAAATAGATATATTAGTTTTCATATAAATATGGATAGCGGTGTTTATGTATATTGACTCCAATGTATTTATTGAATGTGGGTTTTTTCTGTTTATATACATTTTAAAAATAAAGAGTTTGTATATTTTATTTTTGCACTACCCTATCTGTGAAGTAATTTTTCCTCAAATTTCCCATGAACCTCCTCCCCTCCAGTCTCAGTGCATGTCCTTGTGTCCTATTGCTTCTCTTCATATGGAGAATGTTTCCCTCCTGGACTTTGTTAAAACCCTTGATATATTTGAACGTTTCTATCATGTCTCCCTTTCCCTTCTCTGCTCCAAACTATACATATTGAAATGTTTTAGTCTTCTGGGTATGTTTTAGGATGTAGGCCATGCACCATTTTAGTTGCCCTTCTTTGTACATTCTCTAATGCAGGGATGGGGAACCTTCAGCCCTCTAGCTATTGTTGAACTACACATACTAAAACTGTTGCAGGGCATGCTGGGATGTGTAGTTCAACAACAGCTGGAGGGCCAAAGGTTCCCCATCCCTGCTCAAATGTATTAATATCCTTTTGCAGATAAGCCTTCCAGAACTGAACACAGTAGATGAGGTCGTACCGATGACCTATACAGTGGCATTATTACTTCTTTCTTTCTGCTGCTGATTCCTCTCCCAGTGCAGCCAAGCATCTGACTTGCCTTCCTCACTGCTTTGTTACATTGCTTACCTGCCTTTTAGTCACCTGAAATAGTGACTCCTAGATCCCTTTCCTCCTCAGTAGTTTCCAGTATAGTGCCATTAATATTATATTTATCCTTTGGATTTTTGAGACCCAAGTGAATGATTTTTTATTTTTTTGGCATTAAACCGCCATTGTCACACTCTTGACCATTCCTCTAGTCTACCTAGATCCTCAATCATTTGTTTTACCCCTCCTGGTGTGTCTACCCTCTTGCACACCTTTGTTTCATCTGCAAAAAGGCATACTTTCCATTTAATGCCATTTGCAACGTCACCAATAAAGATATTAAAATGAAGTAATTTCTGTGTAACACATTGATGTGCATTCAGGTACTTTTAATTACGTCATATGTACTGTACATCATGTTGTTCTAAGTATAAAAAATATATATTTTACTTATTGATCGAATACATACTTGTGCCTAAATAATAGACTGGGAGTCACTTTATTTTAACTACGTAGCGGCCCTTCTATCGAGTATTAAAATTAATTGCGATTGATAAAACTTGCGGCACATGACAAATGGTGCTCAAGCCAATCAGCTCACAACTGTCATTTTTCAAATACATGACAGTTAGGAGATGATTGGCTGGAGCATCATTTAACATCTGCAATGAGTTTTAACATTCACGAGTTTTAACACAGTTTGCTAAAAAAGCCCCTAAATCCCACCTCCATTATTTCATCGAGTGCAGATTTCTTCTTCTTCTTCTCTTTAGGTTGGCTCGGAGTGGGTTCCTTTCTCTTTACCGGCCCAGTCATGGCAGCAGATTTTAGTGCATTGGATGCAAGTGAACTAGAGGAGGAATGGAGTGTAAATCAGCATGCCACGTACATCACATTTAAATTAGCACAGCATCTGCAAGAATAACTCACCCGGACTTTGAAGAAGCTGGCACTGATGTACTTGCACCTTTGCCCAAATTAAATGTAACTACAGAAAACGAAAAGAAAAATGTAGGAAATTACCAGGTTCATTTTCACAATACATGTCAAAAGGCACAGGAATATAATCCTTTACTTACATTATGGCCTTCTGACTAAAACTGCTGAGAGCAGGTAAGCATGTGTGGCCAGCTTCATTTCTGTAGAATCATTTAATTCTGGCAAGTGTGAAACATTGAGGCATGTACATAGACCACATAGAAAAATCATACCTTTCTCTTCCTCATTTTCTCTGCTTAATTCTGTGTAGACAGGAGTGTCCTGTAAATTAGAAATAAATAGGTGGTAAAGTCAAGGGCAGAGAGTGAAGAGGGGGAGTCGTGGCACACAGAGAAGGGAGATGACAGTGACAAAGAGATGAGGTTCTTGATGTACGACTACTTCGAGAGGGAAAGGGTAACAATGTAGGAGGAAAGCATCATTTTAAATGGAGGGAGTCTGCCTTACAGAGTAATTTCTTCCACTGACGCTCTGTGGTACGTGAACATTTATGAAGATATCTGGTGAATTGGGAATGCCAGGGTTGAGGTGTTGATCCGCAAGTTCATTTTCACAATATACATGTCATAAGGCACAGGAATATAATCCTTTACTTACATTATGGCCTACTGACTAAAACTGCTGAGAGCAGGTAAGCATGTGTGGCCAGCTTCATTTCTGTATAATCATTCTGATCGCTGGAGCAACAGAGTCAAGAGCAAATGGAGGCATTGTATAGGGAAGTGGCTTGATCAGGGCATGAGAGAGAGAATAGGGTAGAGAAGCGAGTCGAACAGGGAGGATAAGGAAACTGTGTCGATGGCCTCAATTAGTGATGGTAGCATTGGAAGGTAGAGCTGGAGAAGCGAAGATGGATAAGTTAAAAGAGAGCAGGTGATGGCAGAGAGGGGGAATGGGGAGTTGGAGTAGTCAGAAATGTCACAACGGTGAGTGAAGACAAGATTAAGTGAGGGCCCACTCACATGGGAGGGTCAGGAGGTACACTGGGAGAGACCAAGTGATGATGTGAGGTTAAGGAGTTTAGAGACAGAGGACAAACCTATGACCAGTGTTTACAAGGACTATGACACATGAAGTTCACAAAACACCCTCAAATTTATTCAAATTGAACTATAAAGACCAATAAAGTCACTAAAATGTAAGTTAAAAATATAAACAAAACAACAATTGTACATTTTCAAAAACACTTTAATCCATCAAATTAGTTTTAACGTATGGGTTGATATCGAATCATCACAAAAGCAGGCACACAAACCATTCTGCTAATAAGGCGTAATAAAGAATTAGTAGAATGGACATCTCCATAATGTAATTATCATGTCCAATGAGTAAGAAACATCAGTAAAGCAGGAGGACGTTAGATTTTTATCTTGAATCATGCTTGGGAGGAGGGATGACAAGTAACACAATTTTAAGATACACTTTGAAAATAAGAATGTCAGCTTCCCGTAATGTTAACTCATTTGTATTTTTAAATATACTGTATCAGGGGGCGTGGCCTAGCAGGCAAGCAGAGAACACGTGCCTGGGTAGAGCTCCGGGTTATTGTTTTATTTAAAGCTTTAAATTGGCCTTCTTCTGCCGACACCCGGCTTCCTTCACACCCAGCCTATTGTCCTGCCAGGACCAAGTGTGCATAGTCTCGGAGCCGGAGGGGGCCTCCAGCCTCCTTGAGGGTTGAGGCCTGCACACTGTACAGAAGCCGGGGGCTATATTTCCGCAGGTATCCAGACTTGGCTACCTCCCCTTCTATACGCAGCGCTGTAATTCCCCTTGAGCAGCCCTGCACTCACCTATCTCCTGGGTCCTACCATTCCTCTAAACGAGCACTTCTAATCAGCACTGACCACGGGCGGGAAGAGCTCCGCTGCCATGTTACAGCCCGGGATCTGGAGTCAGACGCATCTCCCGGAAGTGGTCCCTATCCGCCCTGGCCCTTTCTCACTGCGGCTCCCGTCCTTCTCCCGTCGCGGCTCCCGTCCTCCTCTTACCGCTGCCTTGACGGACGGCTCTGCAGGGATTCCTCCAATGACAGCCCGGCGGTGAGTCATTGTCGCTCAGCGCAGGTCCCTCCTGCGGCTGAGCAGTGTGATAGCTTTTGCCGCGGCTGGGGTCCTGGTGCCGCTGGCGGCTGCCGTGAGGTGATGGGATCCCTGCCGCTTCCTCTGGAGCCCCTGTGCCTGGCTTCACTGGGATTCTTACGTGCTGGCACCAACTATGTCATAGCAGGAGTGCGGACATATCTGGAGCCCCACAGGTTGCTGTCCGCCGGCAGTATATAGTGGTTCCAGTGGGTGCTGAGCACTGTGCCTCCTGCACTAATGAGGTACTGTTACTCCTGGAACGGGTGTCTCAGTGTCTAAGCCTTAGAGCTCTGATTCAGCTGCCCCCACTGCTGCAGTCAATCTTGGTGGGCCTGTGGCATAGTGGTATCCAGTTGCTGCCATCAAGTTGGGAAATCGAGACCTGTTTATATGCGTGTCACAGGACTACCTTTTACTAGCAAGCTCACCATATAGACACAGTGCCTACTGCGGGAAAGCCCAGCTTTGTTCTGCCACACAGTTCTTGCTATATCTATGTGCTATTGGATGTGGTTTGCTGTATGGTGCTCTTTCTGAGGAAACAGGGCAGGGTACTTTGCTCTCACAGGGGCCCCACTGCTTTTGTCTTGAAACACCTTTCCTGCTTCTCTGATGCTCCCGTCTGCCGAGTGAGCAACTGCTCCTTAGTGTATCCACTGAGCCTCAAGATGCCTGCTGCTATGTGAATATGTCTATGATTTAGGGGGAAAGGGGGGTCGTGATGAGTGACATCCTTTTACTCTTGTACAAGCCTTTAATGTGATAACATCTGGTGATATGTGAGAGTTCTCTTCTGCTATCCATATGCCGAGGCGACGTGCTAGTACATCCTCTGCGGCCACTCCAGTCCAGTCTAAATCTACCACTGCATTTCAAAGCCTGTTCGGAACCTCCTCGCCTACTGCACTTACTCCTTTGACGCATACGTCGCCTATAATGGCCTCCGACATCTCGGAGGATGCCCATACCCCGGAGGTCCATTCTCCATCCACAATCTCAATTGGTGAGTCTGGAGATCACCGAAATACTGAACCATCTCCGTACCCTTCCTACTAGGCGAGACTTACAACATGACTTACAATCTCTTGAGCAGAGGATTCAGGAAGCGGTCAAGATTCGGATGGACTCTCTCCAAGCCGACCTAACTCAGGTGGGTCACCATGTGGTCTCTCTTGAAGAACACAAGGGCGCGGTTGTCTCTAAATTATCTTATGTTGATACAATGATTGATCGACAGAATGGCTTATTGATTGATATGCAAATGAAACTCGATGACCTGGATAATAGAGGGCGTCGCAATAACTTGAGGGTCAGAGGTGTACCTGAGGACGTCCCACAGGACGGCATAGTGGACGCCCTTACGGAAAAATTTTAACGAGTTGTGGGGTCGGACCCGAACGAAGATATTAAGTTTGATCGTGCTCACAGAGCTCTACGTCCCAAGGGCTTACCATCGGAACGTCCCAGGGACATTATTTGTCGCTTACACTTCTTCACCGTTAAAGAAAGAATTGTGCAACATGCACGCCGAGCTGGGGATATTGATTTTAATGGGAACTCCATCCAAATATTCCAGGACCTCTCTTGGCATACTTTGCAACAACGAAGGCTGCTTCGTCCCGATTGAGGAGCTACGCAAGAAGAATCTCAAAATCCGGTGGGGATACCCCTTGAGCGTTCTCGTTTCTCATGACGGCGTAACTCACACAGTGCAGATGACCGCGGATGTCCCATCATTTTGTACAGCCTTGGGCCTTCCCCCAGTTGCCCTGCCAAATTGGTTGGACCTTCCTCTCTCATCCGCACTGCCTCAACCTCGGCGGGAGAGATGGCAAACGGATCACACCTCAAGGAGTAGGAGGAGGAGAAGAAATTCTTTGGCTAAGGAAACCTCTGATGTCTTCTGAGAAGGACTTATTCTACTTCGCTTTGTATCTTTGCTGTTTTTTTGTATTTCGCCCTTCCTATTATTGGGAGGTCTGTTTGTATTCATATAGATGTGTTCTATGGATGTTATCTTTGGGTTTCTAGTACTCTCATTCTTTTTCCAATTAGGTCTTTGCCTAGTATACCTCTATCTATAGTACTACATTTTGCACGGTGATAGCTTAGTCTCTTCTTCTCTCCCTCTCTCCTCCTCCCCTTGCAGTCACAGGATAATAGTTATCGTTCCCAGTTCGGACAACAGCCCGGTTTATTAACAGTTAGTCGGTCACTCTTACATAGACCTACTGATATTTGTATTGCTTGATATACTCTCTAAAGGTTATCTCCAGACCCATTTATTGTTAGGGTCTGCTTAGATGTCGCAACACATGTTTTCCCCCCTGAACTCCCCAATTTTCTTCCCTGTTGTATATATGGTGCCTATGGACCCATTAGGGGTTTTCCTAGCACCCTCTACAGGGTCTGCTCCGTCCAAGACTCTGTCTTGGCGGACTACGCTTGTTCTTCTTTATGTTTCCTGGTTGCTTTCCTGTCTGATTATCTCTCCTACTCTTTTCTCTGCCCTCCTTTTTACTTTTCTCTCCACTCGGCCTAGGAGGGATGCCCTCTTAATGTGTTACGTCCTTACATGGTTTTCTAATGGCTAACTTAAAATTATTATCAAACAATGTCAAGGGTCTTATTGTGCCAGAGAAACGTTCACGTTTGTTACATACCCTACAACACAGATAGGCTATATCTATTCTTTCTTCAGGAGACTCATTTTAAAAAGGGACATGCTCCACATTTGTCTTCTCGCTATTACCCTACTGGGTTTTTCAATCATTTTTCCGGGGCTAAGGCTCGGGGGGTAGCTATTCTCTTTTCCAAATTTCTGCAGCTTTCCGATGTACAAGAGGTCTCGATTGGTGATGGAAGGGGTATGCTGGTGAAGGTAATCATTGCATCACAACGTTATACTTTTGTCAACTTGTATGTGCCTAACACTGGTCAGTCTCGATTTTTACGTAAATTCCTGGAATTTGAGTCTCATATTGAGGGCATACTGGTAGTTGGTGGGGATTTCAACTGGGCCCTTGAACCGCTCTTGGACACGTCCTCTGGGGCTCCTCGAGCCTCATACCGGGAAGCGAGAAGATTTAGGGAAATTCTACATGAGTTTCAATTAGTTGACTCATGGGAGGTTATTACATCCTGCAGAGAGGGATTATAAATCCCCCCCCCCCCCCACATGGGTCGTATTCACATTGATTATTTGTGTACTGCTCATTCCCATTTGGATGTATTGCTTGAGGCAACCATTGGACAGATTACGGGTTCCGATCACACTCCTATTACGGTTACTTTGCACAATGCCTACGCGAGGCCTCGGCAGTGGCGTTGGAGGTTAAACGAACAACTCCTGACAGACTCTCACTGCAGAACTCAACTATTGAGCTTCATAGAAGATTATGTGGCGTCCAATGTCACGGCCGATGTCTCTCCAATTACGATCTGGGAAGCCCACAAATGTGTTTTCTGTGGCCGATGCATCCAATCTGGAACGTTTCTTAAGAAGCAGAAACTAGAGTGCAGAGACGCCCTTTTGACTAAAATCAAAACTCTAGAGCTGGCCCATAAAACCTCTGGAGATTCAGATGTTTTTGTTCAATTACAAACTGCCAGAACGTCCATAAATTCCTTGCTTAATGATGGGGTCAATAGGGCGTATAGGTGCAGATATACCTCTTTTAGCCTGGAAAGATGTTGGCAAGATCCCTCCGAGCACAGAGAACCTTAACGTACATACAAAAAATGAAGGATTCCTCTGGGACTATTCGTGCTACTAACGAGGGGATTGCCTCCGTTTTCCATGAGTATTACTCTGAACTTTATAATCTTACTCGGAACTGCACAGACTCGCTCTCTTGGGCTCATAAGGCTGACATCTTGCAGTTCCTTGAGGATGTTGATTTCCCCTCTCTTCCGGAAGCTGTGTCACAGGCTCTTGATTCCCCATTCACTGAAGATGAACTGAGAGAGGCTATTTAGACTTCCCCCAAAGGGAAAAGTCCGGGTCCCGACGGCTTCCCTATAGCTTACTATAAGGCTTTCCAGGACCAATTGGTCCCCCTGCTGCTGAGGGCGTGTAATGCGGTTTCTCCCCAGGTGCAGTTCTCCAACCAATCTCTCTCTGCACATATTACGGTGATCCCCAAAGAGGGTAAGGACCCCTGTATAGCGGCAAGTTATAGGTCTCTTTCTCTGCTAAACGTGAACATTAAACTTTATGCCAAGTTGATAGCTGGCCGCTTGAAACCTCTCCTCCCTGGCCTCATCCACTCTGATCAAGTAGGCTTTGTTCCGGGTCGTGAGGCTAGTGATAATACAATTAAGGTTATTGATTTGATTTCTTACGCGTCTACTAATAATAATATCCCTTTGGTCATTTTGTCAACAGAAGCCGGAAAAGCGCTTTGACAGGATTGATTGGGACTTTATGGAGGGAGTGTTGCGGAGACTGGGTTTGGGGGAGACTTTCATGAGTAGGACACTGGCTCTATACAAAGCACCCTCAGCGCAGGTATGAATTAATGGTATCTTGTCCAAAGTAGTGCATATTACGAATGGTACAAGACAAGGCTGCCCTCTCTCGCTGGTGATCTTTGTCCTTTGTATGGAAGCACTGGCAAAGGCAATTAGGGCTAATTCAGATATCTCGGCCGTGATATTAGGGCCGCAGGTTTATAAATTGAGCCTTTTCGCTGACGACCTGCTGGCGTCCATCACTAATCCAACGATCTCCCTGCCAAATTTGATGAGGATATTCCATCGTTTTAATACTCTCTCGAATTTTAAGATTAACTACTCCAAGTCTGTGGCCCTGAACATCACCGCACCGGATGAGATGGTTGAGATTCCTTCCAAATCATTCCCCTTTAAGTGGACCTCTTCACATCTCCAATATTCAGGGATTCAGATTCCCAACCAACTTCCTAAACTATTTGATCTAAACTTTGCCCCAATGCTTAAGAAGATAAAGGGCAACCTGTCCCGGTGGTTTCCAGAGAGGATCTCATGGTTGAGTCGGATTAATGTTGTCAAAATGAATGTCCTTCCTAGGTTTCTTTATTTGTTCCAATACGATCCCAATACTCCTCCCACCACGATTTCTCTCCGCTTTGCACAATACTTTACGTGATTACATGTGGGGAGGGAGGAAACCTAGGTTCAAACATCAGACTCTCTTTAGACGTAAATCCCAAGGGGGTAGGCAATCGCCGATGTTCTCGGCATACTACCAAGCATCTATGCTAAGTAGGGTATTGGAATGGACGAGAAATTCATGTGATAAACAGTGGGTCTCAATTGAATCACTCTCCACCAACTCCCATTTGAATCTGGTACCCTGGTTATCAAAAGTGAGGTCTACTGACCACCCAACTGTAGGTCCTACGTTATTGTTGTGGAGGAGGTTGCAAGAGAAAATGAAGATCGCGTCACCAATAGCCCAGTTGATCCCTGTTGCCCATAATCCCGCATTTATACCAGGTACTGTAGAGAAGGCTGCTGCTCCTTGGAAATCAGCGGGGGTTACTAGGATTTATAATTTTATACAGGGAGGTTGTCTTAAATCATTTGAGACATTGTTGGCGGACACAGATCTACATAAGTCGGATTATTGGTTTTTATGTACAGGTCCGCCACTTTATTTACTCTTTGGGGAAATCAGGTGTATGGGACAAAGAACTGACCATGTTTGAGAAACTTTGTGTGCAATCGCAATCCCCAACTCATACTATTTCCTCCATATACCAAATTCTTCTCTCAGCAATCCTACCCTCTAGTCCGACTTATCAAGAGCAATGGGACAAGGATTTCCTACTTAAGGGGCTGGAAGTCAACTGGACTAAGGTATACCAAGTGACCAGTGCATGCTCAACCAGCATGGATGTGGTGGAGAACCAATTTAAACTATTATCTCGTTGGTACCGTTGCCCCACTGTTGTACATAAATATTGCCCTGGGGTGTCTCCAATGTGTTGGAGATGCAGCCTGGAACTAGGGTTCATGCAGCACATTTGGTAGGACTGTTCGTGGATAACCCCTTTTTGGAAGGGACTACAAAAAATTGCTGCTGAGGTTTTGGGTCTCCCTGTCCCTTCGGGCCCTGATTTTTGGTTACTTTCCCACACTGATATACAACTCTCTAAATATAAGAAGTCTTTACCAAGACACATGAACAATGCTGCGAGCAGTTGTCCCAGTATGTTGGCGCTCGTCGTCTCCCCCTACTGTGTGGGACTGGTGCCTACGCATGGATTTTTATATGTCCATGGACTAAATATATTATTCCATACTCGAAAGACACGGTATATGTGGCTTTGTGGTTCAGCTGGTTGGACTTTAAACGATCGCCGTCCTTTCTGGCTATAGTTCCTGAGTCACCTCATCTGTAGTACAGGACGTGGTTTACCATGTCTTTAGTTCAATTTTGGGATCCTATTGCTTCTTTCCTTGTCCTCCTTGCGATTGGTTGTGTAATATTGGTGGTGTCAGCTATTGATTAAACAACCCTCATGTTGGTTCCCTTCAGCCGAGTGGATTTCTCCCTCTCTTTCTTCTACCTTCTTTGTTCTCTGTTTCCCCTCATTTCCTTTTTTTCCACTTCTCAATGGTTTTTCTGCTTACTTTTGTATTTGTTAGAACTTGATGCTTCTTATTTTATTTGTTCTCTTAAGACGCATGTACGTTATTGATTTTTTGTTTTTTTCTGGATATGTACTTTGGAGGACCGTACTATGTGTTCTCAAGTCTTTATATTTTTTCTACTGTATAGTACACGTTTGCATTTATATTGTATTTGTTATGTGACTGATTTGCTCTGACAAACCTTTTCCTGAAAATAAAGAATTTCTAATATAATAAGAATTTACTTACCGATAATTCTATTTCTCGGAGTCCGTAGTGGATGCTGGGGTTCCTGAAAGGACCATGGGGAATAGCGGCTCCGCAGGAGACAGGGCACAAAAGTAAAGCTTTCCGATCAGGTGGTGTGCACTGGCTCCTCCCCCTATGACCCTCCTCCAAGCCAGTTAGGTACTGTGCCCGGACGAGCGTACACAATAAGGGAGGAATTTTGAATCCCGGGTAAGACTCATACCAGCCACACCAATCACACCGTACAACTTGTGATCTAAACCCAGTTAACAGTATGATAACAGCGGAGCCTCTGAAAAGATGGCTCACAACAATAATAACCCGATTTTTGTAACTATGTACAAGTATTGCAGATAATCCGCACTTGGGATGGGCGCCCAGCATCCACTACGGACTCCGAGAAATAGAATTATCGGTAAGTAAATTCTTATTTTCTCTATCGTCCTAGTGGATGCTGGGGTTCCTGAAAGGACCATGGGGATTATACCAAAGCTCCCAAACGGGCGGGAGAGTGCGGATGACTCTGCAGCACCGAATGAGAGAACTCCAGGTCCTCCTTAGCCAGGGTATCAAATTTGTAGAATTTAGCAAACGTGTTTGCCCCTGACCAAGTAGCTGCTCGGCAAAGTTGTAAAGCCGAGACCCCTCGGGCAGCCGCCCAAGATGAGCCCACCTTCCTTGTGGAATGGGCATTTACATATTTTGGCTGTGGCAGGCCTGCCACAGAATGTGCAAGCTGAATTGTATTACACATCCAACTAGCAATAGTCTGCTTAGAAGCAAGAGCACCCAGTTTGTTGGGTGCATACAGGATAACAGCAAGTCAGTTTTCCTGACTCCAGCCGTCCTGGAACATATTTTCAGGGCCCTGACAACATCTAGCAACTTGGAGTCCTCCAAGTCCCTAGTAGGTGCAAGGCACCACAATAAGCTGGTTCAGGTGAAACACTGACACCACCTTAGGGAGAGAACTGGGGACGAGTCCGCAGCTCTGCCCTGTCCGAATGGACAAACAGATATGGGCTTTTTTGAGAAAAAACCACCAATTTGACACTCGCCTGGTCCAGGCCAGGGCCAAGAGCATGGTCACTTTTCATGTGAGATGCTTCAAATCCACAGATTTGACTGGTTTTAAACCAATGTGATTTGAGGAATCCCAGAACTACGTTGAGATCCCACAGTGCCACTGGAGGCACAAAAGGGGGTTGTATATGCAATACTCCCTTGACAAACTTCTGGACTTCAGGAACTGAAGCCAATTCTTTCTGGAAGAAAATCGACAGGGCCGAAATTTGAACCTTAATGGACCCCAATTTGAGGCCCATAGACACTCCTGTTTGCAGGAAATGCAGGAAACGACCGAGTTGAAATTTCTTTGTGGGGCCTTCCTGGCCTCACACCACGCAACATATTTTCGCCACATGTGGTGATAATGTTGTGCGGTCACCTCCTTTCTGGCTTTGACCAGGGTAGGAATGACCTCTTCCGGAATGCCTTTTTCCCTTAGGATCCGGCTTTCCACCGCCATGCCGACAAACGCAGCTGCGGTAAGTCTTGGAACAGACATGGTACTTGCTGAAGCAAGTCCCTTCTTAGCGGCAGAGGCCATAAGACCTCTGTAAGCATCTCTTGAAGTTCCGGGTACCAAGTCCTTCTTGGCCAATCCGGAGCCATGAGTATAGTTCTTACTCCTCTACGTCTTATAATTCTCAGCACCTTAGGTATGAGAAGCAGAGGAGGGAACACATACACCGACTGGTACACCCACGGTGTTACCAGAACGTCCACAGCTATTGCCTGAGGGTCTCTTGACCTGGCGCAATACCTGTCCCGTTTTTTGTTCAGACGGGACGCCATCATGTCCACCTTTGGTATTTCCCAACGGTTTACAATCATGTGGAAAAAACTTCCACTCTCCCGGGTGGAGGTCGTGCCTGCTGAGGAAGTCTGCTTCCCAGTTTCCATTCCCGGGATGAAACACTGCTGACAGTGCTATCACATGATTTTCCGCCCAGCGAAAAGTCCTTGCAGTTTTTGCCATTGCCCTCCTGCTTCTTGTGTCGCCCTGTCTGTTTACGTGGGCGACTGCCGTGATGTTTTTCCCACTGGATCAATACCGGCTGACCTTGAAGCAGAGGTCTTGCTAAGCTTAGAGCATTATAAATTTACCCTTAGCTCCAGTATATTTATGTGGAGAAAAGTCTCCAGACTTGATCACACTCCCTGGAAATTTTTTCCTTGTGTGACTGCTCCCCAGCCTCTCGGGCTGGGCTCCGTGGTCACCAGCATCCAATCCTGAATGCCGAATCTGCGGCCCTCTAGAAGATGAGCACTCTATAACCACCACAGGAGAGACACCCTTGTCCTTGGATATAGGGTTATCCGCTGATGCATCTGAAGATGCGATCCGGACCATTTGTCCAGCAGATCCCACTGAAAAGTTCTTGCGTGAAATCTGCCGAATGGAATTGCTTCGTAGGAAGCCACCATTTTTACCAGGACCCTTGTGCAATGATGCACTGTTTTTAGGAGGTTCCTGACTAGCTCGGATAACTCCCTGGCTTTCTCTTCCGGGAGAAACACCTTTTTCTGGACTGTGTCCAGAATCATCCCTAGGCACAGCAGACGTGTCGTCGGGATCAGCTGCGATTTTGGAATATTTAGAATCCACCCGTGCTGTTGTAGCAGTATCCGAGATAGTGCTACTCCGACCTCCAACTGTTCCCTGGACTATGCCCTTATCAGGAGATCGTCCAAGTAAGGGATAATTAAGACGCCTTTTCTTCGAAGAAGAATCATCATTTCGGCCATTACCTTGGTAAAGACCCGGGGTGCCGTGGACAATCCAAACGGCAGCGTCTGAAACTGATAGTGACAGTTCTGCACCACGAACCTGAGGTACCCTTAGTGAGAAGGGCAAATTTGGGACATAGAGGTAAGCATCCCTGATGTCCCGGGACACTATATAGTCCCCTTCTTCCTGGTTCGTTATCACTGCTCTGAGTGACTCCATCTTGATTTGAACCTTTGTAAGTGTTCAAAAAAATTTTTAGAATAAGTCTCACCTAGCCTTCTGGCTTCAGTACCACAATATAGTGTGGAATAATACCCCTTTTCTTGTAGTAGGAGGGGTAATTTAATTATCACCTGCTGGGAATACAGCTTGTGAATTTTTTCCCATACTGCCTCCTTGTCGGAGGGAGACCTTGGTAAAGCAGACTTCAGGAGCCTGCGAAGGGGAAACGTCTCGACATTCCAATCTGTACCCCTGGGATACTACTTGTAGGATCCAGGGGTCCTGTACGGTCTCAGCGCCATGCTGAGAACTTGTCAGAAGCGGTGGAACGCTTCTGTTCCTGGGAATGGGCTGCCTGCTGCAGTCTTCTTCCCTTTCCTCTATCCCTGGGCAGATATGATCTTATAGGGACGAAAGGACTGAGGCTGAAAAGACGGTGTCTTTTTCTGCAGAGATGTGACTTAGGGTAAAAACGGCGGATTTTCCAGCAGTTGCCGTGGCCACCAGGTCCGATGGACCGACCCCAAATAACTCCTCTTCCTTTATACGGCAATACACCTTTGTGCCGTTTGGAATCTGCATCACCTGACCACTGTCGTGTCCATAACATCTTCTGGCAGATATGGACATCGCATTTACTCTTGATGCCAGAGTGCAAATATCCCTCTGTGCATCTCGCATATATAGAAATGCATCCTTTAAATGCTCTATAGTCAATAAAATACTGTCCCTGTCAAGGGTATCAATATTTTTAGTCAGGGAATCCGACCAAGCCACCCCAGCTCTGCACATCCAGGCTGAGGCGATCGCTGGTCGCAGTATAACACCAGTATGTGTGTATATACTTTTTATGATATTTTCCAGCCTCCTGTCAGCTGGTCCTTGAGGACGGCCCTATCTATAGACGGTACCGCCACTTGTTTTGATAAGCGTGTGAGCGCCTTATCCACCCTAAGGGGTGTTTCCCAACGCGCCCTAACTTCTGGCGGGAAAGGGTATACCGCCCATAATTTTCTATCGGGGGGAACCCACGCATCATCACACACTTTATTTAATTTATCTGATTCAGGAAAAACTACGGTAGTTTTTTCACATCCCACATAATACCCTCTTTTGTGGTACTTGTAGTATCAGAAATATGAAACACCTCCTTCATTGAATTTAACGTGTGGCCCTAATAAGGAATACGTTTGTTTATTCACCGTCGACACTGGATTCAGTGTCCCTGTCTGTGTCTGTGTCGACCGACTAAAGTAAACGGGCGTTTTAAAACCCCTGACGGTGTTTTTGAGACGTCTGGACCGGTACTAATTGTTTGTCGGCCGTCTCATGTCGTCAACCGACCTTGCAGCGTGTTGACATTATCACGTAATTCCCTAAATAAGCCATCCATTCCGGTGTCGACTCCCTAGAGAGTGACATCACCATTACAGGCAATTGCTCCGCCTCCTCACCAACATCGTCCTCATACATGTCGACACACACGTACCGACACACAGCACACACACAGGGAATGCTCTGATAGAGGACAGGACCCACTAGCCCTTTGGAGAGACAGAGGGAGAGTTTACCAGCACACACCAAAAACGCTATAATTATATAGGGACAACCTTATATAAGTGTTTTCCCTTATAGCATCTTTTTTATATATTTCTAACGCCAAATTAGTGCCCCCCCTCTCTGTTTTAACCCTGTTTCTGTAGTGCAGTGCAGGGGAGAGCCTGGGAGCCTTCCCTCCAGCCTTTCTGTGAGGGAAAATGGCGCTGTGTGCTGAGGAGATAGGCCCCGCCCCTTTTTCGGCGGCCTCGTCTCCCGCTCTTAACGGATTCTGGCAGGGGTTAAATATCTCCATATAGCCTCCGGAGGCTATATGTGAGGTATTTTTAGCCAAAATAGGTATTCATTTGCCTCCCAGGGCGCCCCCCTCCCAGCGCCCTGCACCCTCAGTGACTGCCGTGTGAAGTGTGCTGAGAGGAAAATGGCGCACAGCTGCAGTGCTGTGCGCTACCTTTAGAAGACTGAGGAGTCTTCTGCCGCCGATTCTGGACCTCTTCTTACTTCAGCATCTGCAAGGGGGCCGGCGGCAAGGCTCCGGTGACCATCCAGGCTGTACCTGTGATCGTCCCTCTGGAGCTGATGTCCAGTAGCCAAGAAGCCAATCCATCCTGCACGCAGGTGAGTTCACTTCTTCTCCCCTAAGTCCCTCGTTGCAGTGATCCTGTTGCCAGCAGGACTCACTGTAAAATAAAAAACCTAAGCTAAACTTTTCTAAGCAGCTCTTTAGGAGAGCCACCTAGATTGCACCCTTCTCGGCCGGGCACAAAAATCTAACTGGCTTGGAGGAGGGTCATAGGGGGAGGAGCCAGTGCACACCACCTGATCGGAAAGCTTTACTTTTGTGCCCTGTCTCCTGCGGAGCCGCTATTCCCCATGGTCCTTTCAGGAACCCCAGCATCCACTAGGACGATAGAGAAATATATATATATATATACTGTATCAGAAGATTGTAGTTGAGTGCAGCACTGAACCTGAAGCTACAACAATGTAAGAGATTATTACATCTTGCTGGAGTAAACACACCTGTTCTTTTTCACCTTTGCCCCTTTTAACTTGCTCCTCGATAAATTTGAAAGTCCTTTCCTCATCATCAAGATCTTGCTTCTTCTTTTTCTCTTGTTCCTGCTGCCTCTGGATGGTTTCTGGATCCCGGTCTATGTACTGAACGTACCAGCCTTTTGGGGTTTCATCCACTTTACACATACCTAAGGAGACATAAAAAGTAATAATCTTTATTATACTGTACAGCTTAATGATAAGCAATGCAAAGTTCAAGAAGCAGAGAAGAGTCCCACACAGAAGTGGGCCAAAGTGGTATTAGATCGTTTTCTGCAAATAGTGGGAAGACACTCCACATGGAATGGAGAAAAGCCTTCATATTCAACCAAAAACTAGGCAATATGCCAAATTCTGAATTTTTAACTCACTATGCTACAGTATGCCTTTATGGATTATTCCTATTCAATAGGTATACCAATATGTCTGTTATACATAACCATATAAATATATTTCATGGGGGATTCTCAGATCGGGGCGGGTTGAATGTAAAAAACAAAGAAAAACAGTGACAGTACAAGTTACTTACCTTCTCTGCCCAGCCACTTTGTAAAGTCTGTTAGCGTCTCCCACTGTGTAGCGTTCATATGTATGTGTTCTCTGTGACTGATGTACTCATTGTAGACAATGTTATTGTGCACCCTCTTAGTTCCTTGGGACAAAGAAATATAGTTTTAAAGCAAAAATATATATTTTGAACTACATTGTATCCTAACACACCAAGCATTACAGCAGAACTAACTGATAAATGAAAAGAAATATGAAGCAGTTTTTTGGGGTTTTTTTTTTTATAAAGAATGTTCAATGAAAACAATGAAATATAAAGGAACATGACATATGCAAAGACCATAGAAATTAGAAAATGTTTAAGTCCAGTAATGAAGAGGAAACAAAACCTAAGTAACCCTAAGTAAACCTAAGTAAACTTGTATCCAGAGTCCTATTTTTATTAAAAGCCTATACTGGTAAACAGGGTTTCAGACTTTATTTTTAGAGACAGCCATTTGTGTATTTAAAATTTAGAACTTGTATATTTTTTTTTTATTATTATATTTTATTTTTATTTTATTTTATTATTTTTTTGAATTTTTTTTTGGGGGGGTTTGGTTTTTCAGCATCTTGAATAATTATTTATGTTAATAAATATTGGCATCTTTCTTTAATGTAAAGGAGAATGGGCATCATTGTATTAATAAGCTTGGATGCCTGAAATGCCAGCGGTAAATGTAGAAGACTCCAAAAGTTCTTCAGCCAATTTTGTTTTAACAGAAAATGCTATTAGTAAGGGAACCAGTATGTTAAGCAGCAGGTAATATTCAGCGAATTGTGCAAACACATTAAAGAGAGCATTTTTTTCCAAGTATAAACATGTTGGAGATTATACATTCATACACAGCCACAGATTGAAGCATATGTATCTCTGAAAATGTACATTTTTTGCAAAACTGAGATTAGCTTTCCACTTTAAAAAGTAACAAACTTTTAGAAAACTTTAGCTCTACTCACCAAACCGTCTTCTCAGAAGTTCCAAAAACTCAGTGCGGAATTCACTATAGGAAGAATAAAAAAAGAAAAGAAATACGGAATAAAGCCTAAATATTACATGGCATGGGAAGGCAGATTCAAGAGGCTGTACTGTGCATATGAAGCATCCAGTTATCAATTATCATATTACCAATGTGGATACTCACTCAGAGAAATAATCCATAAACTGCTGTGGATTCTCAGAAGCCAGCAGCAGCTGTCTCTGGTGGGACTCTGACATGCAGTGACATTTGAAGCCATTCTTACAAAAAGAAGAAAAAAAAACCCATAAGTCAAGGTCTTTAATTCCTTTACTGAGAAAATTATTATTATTCTGAGCTTTGTATTTATAATATGTTAATCAGGTATGTCACATAAGCGATCATAAATACACAAATCAATGAACATTTAATATGTACATTCTGGCACCAGAATGCAATAGTTATACAATCCTAATAAGTGTCCCAGCAGTTTGCATTCCTGTTGCTACTGGTCACATGACCGGTGTGTGGCAGCACTGAGCGCTTCACTCATCCGGGAGCATGTGACAACTCATTCATCTCATTGGAGCAACCGAGACAAAACTGTCCAATTCTCAGCTCTTCTGCACAAGACATCTCTTAGGCGCCCTACACATTAGGCGATGTGCCGCCGAGGTGCCCGACGGCCGATACGGCCGACCCGGCGGCGGAGGGGCAGTGACGGGGGTTAGTGAAGTTTCTTCACTCCCCCCGTCACCCGGCTCCATAGACGTGCAGGCAAATATGGACGATCTCGTCCATATTGGCCTGCATGCACAGCCGACATGTCACCAGCGATGAACGAGCGCGGGGCCGCGCATCGTTCATCGCTGGTGACTCCACACTGCACGATATGAACGTTATCTCGTTCATTAATGAACGAGATCGTTCATATCGTGCAGTGCTATCGGCATGTGTGTAGGGCCTATAACAGCAACTACTAATACATGATTACTTTGCAATTCACTGACTACACCAGAAGTTTTCAAACGTGGTCCTCAAGGCAGCCCAACAGTCCAGGTTTTATTCATGCTTGGCCACAGGTGAATAAATGAATACCGTAGTCAAGTTGATTTAACCATCTGTGCTGAGCCATGGATATATTTAAAACCTGGACCGTTGGGGTGCCTTAAGCACAGCGTTTGAGAACCTCTGGACTACACACAAGGTTATCTTGACTACAGGTGGTATGAATGGACATGTAGGATGAGATCCTCTTATTATTTATTACCAGTTATTTATATAGTGCACACATATTCCGCAGCGCTTTACAGAGAATACTTGGCCATTCACATCAGTCCCTGCTCCAGTGGAGCTTACAATCTATATTCCCTACCACATGTACACACACACACATTCATTCTACGGTTAATTTTGTAGGGAACCAATTAACCTACCAGTATATATTTGGATTGTGGGAGGAAACCGGAGTACCTGGAGGAACACCTACGCAAGTACGGGGAGAATATACAAACTCCTCACAGAGCCATGGTGGGAATCGAACCCATGACCTCCGTGCTGTGAGGCAGTGATGCTAACTATTACACATCCTCCTCTGTAAACCTTCTGCCCAACCCTACACCACTCACATGCTGCCCACCTCATGCATAATGGTCTTCAACAGCTGGAGGGCAGAGAAAGGGTGGCACAGCAGGCCTAAGCCAATTATGGACACCTATCTTTAATTGCATAAGTTAATGCTTGTGTATAGGGCAGTAAGACTTTGGTCATCAAGCACTGGCTCATCGCTTTTTTTTTCAGAACAGGTTGTGTGGGATAAATAAAAATGACATCCAATATTATGCACAAAATTAGTTTGTGACAATATTTTATATAACAAATTATATATTATGTATAAGTTTAGAAAATAAAGTCAGCGATTTGTGCCACATAGTGGAAGGTAAAAAAAAATGCAAATAGTAACCTGCCACAGAACAGGAATTCAGTGACAATTTGATACTAATAAACTAGCCGCATTACATCCAATTCACCATGAAATAAATAGAAACTGAGGGAAAGACGACAACCTTTTATTGAGAAGAGAAGACAAAGCTTCACTATCAGATGGAACTCATTTTTACACCAAAAGTCATATTAGGATTATTACATTTATTTATAGAGTGCTCCGGTTTCCACCCATACTCTGAAAACATCCTGGGAGATTACCTGGATTGAATAGATTGTAAATTCTACTGGGGCAGAGACTGATATGAATGGGCAAATATTATCTGTAAAGTGCTGTGGAATAAATATTGTTTCTCCTTAAGCCCCTGCTAATTCAGAGTTTCCCAAAGTCAGGGGTAGATGTATAACATGTTGATATGAGGGGGGAAGTGGTATCAGCGCATATTATGTGCACGGATATTGCTTCCCCCCATGTATTACAATGGTAGTGTGTGTGCAAGGTGCAGCCCCTGTAATTATCAGCGCTGCTATCAGGATGCAGTCAGCTTCCCGACGGACGGAAACCCAGTGCTGGAAACACTGACGCTGGAATCCCGTCCGCTGCAGGAACATTGGCGTCTAAATCGCTACAGGACTCGGGATCCCGGCGTCTAAATACCAATGCTTGGAATCCCAATCCTTCTTTCAGGGTTAGTCACATAGAAGGGGAGGTTAGGGTTAGGCACCAAGCGGGGAGGGTTAGGCACCCACAAGGGAGGGTAAGGTAGGGAACAGGTCAGGGTTAGGGGGCTTTCAGGATTCTGGTGGCCGGGACACCGTTATTGGTATGCTGACCGCCAGGATCCCAACCATTGGAAAATCATAACGAACCCATGCTATCTTTAAGATAGTGTGCCAATGTGCGGGGAAATATAAGAACGGTCGGTGGCACTGAGCGTTCCGACAGCCATGGACATGTATACAGTGAACAATACAGTTTTTCTTCTCCCAATACAACTGTAGGTGCCGCTAAGGGATTTCTGAAAGAGTGAGAATGCACTTCGACACACAGGTACTTTAACTCTCTCCCTCTTCGACAAACGTGTTTTTAATACATGCTGGCGTTAAGTTGAACTAGAGGTGAACCAGATCGTTACGCTTAACAGCCGGAGCATGTATGTTAACACATCTACCCCTCAGTCCATAAGGACTGTGTACAATGACACTGGCACAGAAGGTGGCCCTGGCAGAAGTGCTTGGTAAGAGGTAATAAGCAGGGTACTGACATTACTTATTATAGTTATTATAAAGACAGCTGAGCAGGTTACTCCAGCACAGCACATAGCAAGTGTTTCCCATTACACTGCCACTGCCTCATGCTCTCTCTGTGTAGCCCTCCACGGCTGACAGATAACTGCGGGCCCGCCAGTGTTGTGGAACTGCAAGTCCCAGTCAGAGGCTGACAGGGCATGCTGGGAAATTTGTAGCTTTCCCCTGCTCACCTCGTCCCGGCACTGCTTCTGGCACATCTGACAGTACCAGCGCAGCTTCTGCAGACCCTTCGATTTGATACGGTTGGCGATCGCCTTCGGACTGAGGAAATCGGACTTCCCCATGGCGGACTGCAATAGCAGCAGCACCCGGTGCCGGCGGACAACAGGATCTAGCGGAAGAGGCTGCTCACATGCGTCACCTCGCAGGCAGGAAGAGCGTCATTGATGTGGAGCGCTGCCATACTGGCGGCCATCATTGTAAAGGGCAATATAAATTAGGTTACAGAGCGCTGCAGTATATAATTTCTACTGGCATCTGCTATTTTTATTATTAATGTTATTTTACATCGGTCTAAAAAGATTCTTCGTTTCTTCATTGATCTGTGAGGTCTATGTATTATGCCTATATAGGTAATGTGGTAAAGAGCCTTAGGCCTGATTCAGAAGTGTATGCTAATTAGGCTTGCCATAATATATCACCCTCCAACTGTACATTTTGGCAGATACAGTACCTTTTTTTATGGTCTGTACCGACCAAAAAGGGCATTGTACCGATTTTTGACTCTCCAAATTTACATTGAAAGTATCTTACTCGTGGCCACGCCCCCTTTCCTAATTTGTACCGGTTTTTATGTGTATGTTGGAGGGTATGTAATATCCCTTAAATCCTGAACACTGTTTGATTTGCACAGGTTATGCATACCCTCCAGCTGTACCTTTTTGGCAGGTACAGTTTCTTTTTTTATGGTCCGTACCGAATTTTGGCTCTCCAAACTTCCATTGAAAGTATAGGAAAAGGGGCGTGTCCACGACCCCTTTTCGCATTTGTACCGATTTTTTTAAATGTAAAATGCTGGAGGGTATGGGTTCTGTAAATGATTGAAAGGTAAAATGCTGGCTTGAATTTAACCATCCACAAAGCCTGTGTAAATCACAGATGTCCCGAATCAAAGAAATAGTATGGCAAGTCTAATGCATTTATAGCTGCAATCCTGTACGCAGCGAAGATGCAAAAATATGCTAATGCTGTAGCCATACCTACCAGCTTTCTCTTGGATTTAAGATGAACATTTGAGCTTGCCAGAGGTGCACACGTTTGCCCTGATGGGAAATACCTTGCCTGAGAGTCACATCTCCATTTATGATCACTGTAGGGCAGTGAGGTCAGGCAGAGCCTTTCCTGTCCCACTAACGTATAAGTTAGACTTTTGACTATATAAAGTAAATGAAAAATACAAAGAATATATTAGCAATATCTTTTTGCATTATTTAAATTAGTTGTTTATAGTCAAAACTTTGGGGTAAAAAGTCTATGGCAGGCAGGGCCGATGGGCTGATGGAATGGTCCGGTCCACAGAGAGCCGGGAAGGCCGCGCGCAAGTGCAGCTCCCAGGTTTCTGGTTCGTTCCCCGCCCGTAGTACCCTGTTGCTTAGCAATATGGCACGTCTCCATTTGCAGTGTCTGTGCGACCCTTGCTATACGTGCATGCCCCCTCTCGTATGCCAGGGCCGGAAAGAGGCCCCAGTCCGTCCCCGATGGTAAGTGAGGCAGTGCCTCCCCTGCCTATCTTTTCCGCACATCTCTGATCAAAACTACTCAAATTACTCTGGTACTAGCCAGTGCTTCCTGAGCCATTTACCTCACCGCACGTCCCTGTTGTAGGAGCATGTCCAGTGCTTCGGAAGCTGCTGGCCATGCCCACTGTCCATCTCTCCCATGAATAGATGACGTGTGCACAGCATTTAGCGAATGAGAGGGGGCCTCCCAACTTCTCTTCCCAGCAGGGAACACTAAGGCCCACAGATGGGACACTTTGGAGGTATGCTGTGGCCACCTGGAAATGGACTGAGATGCTCAACGGTGGCCTTACAAATCTCAGCATCTGCGCACACATATGCAGTGGTGGTCACAGACCCTTTGATGTTCAACCATCTCAGTAACCTTATGGTCACACAGGAGAACAATTTTACAATGCAAACTTCTGAGGAGAAATACTTTTCTCTGACGTCCTAGTGGATGCTGGGAACTCCGTAAGGACCATGGGGAATAGACGGGCTCCGCAGGAGACTGGGCACTCTAAAAGAAAGATTAGGTACTATCTGGTGTGCACTGGCTCCTCCCTCTATGCCCCTCCTCCAGACCTCAGTTGGATTTCTGTGCCCGGCCGAGCTGGATGCACACTAGGGGCTCTCCTGAGCTCCTAGAAAGAAAGTATATGTTAGGTTTTTTATTTTACAGTGAGACCTGCTGGCAACAGGCTCACTGCAACGAGGGACTAAGGGGAGAAGAAGCGAACCTACCTGCTTGCAGCTAGCTTGGGCTTCTTAGGCTACTGGACACCATTAGCTCCAGAGGGATCGACCGCAGGACCCGTCCTTGGTGTTCGTTCCCGGAGCCGCGCCGACGTCCGCCTTACAGAGCCAGAAGCATGAAGATGGTCCGGAAAATCGGCGGCAGAAGACTTCAGTCTTCACCAAGGTAGCGCACAGCACTGCAGCTGTGCGCCATTGCTCCTCATACACACTTCACACTCCGGTCACTGAGGGTGGGGCGCCCTGAGCAGCAATAAAAACACCTTGGCTGGCAAAATAATCACAATATATAGCCCCAGAGGCTATTATTGATTTATGGAATCATATTTATGAATATTAATATTTAATATAACATATATGGTTATTAATATATGGATATATTTAAATTAATATGCGTTATCATATATATCTGCAAATATATTATGTCAGGCTTACAAATTAATTGGCTGATAAATATATGCAGTCCTTATATATATATGACTTATGAAATTATGAAGTTAAGATTCCTTAAAGAGAGTTCAAGCTTGAATATTACCGCTCTTTTTATATGATTCTTTATTTACAGGCAGATCAAATCGTACAGAATAAGATATACACAGTAGTGATATATATACTAATTATTATATTAAGCTATGCTATGCTTCCTTCGTTACATAACATAAAACAACATGACATAAGTTTCACAAACAGTTTCAATTACTATCATATTTTATACTTGCAAGTTAAAGATTGCAATCCCAAGAATCATTCCTTCTGCATGTTCTCCATGACTTCTCCTCCTGACTGACTTCCTTCCTTCTCCTTCTCCTTCCTCCTTCTCCCTCCTTCTAACTCCTAACTAAAAAGTCTGCTGCTTTTTATCCCATATTTTACCAATTCAAAACTAGTATATCCCCACAGTTTCCAATGAAGTACATAATTATAGGTTTTGACAGATTCCAAAGTGTAATAAAACGTTCTCTGCTAACTCCGTCCCACGGTGGTGAGCATGTAGGGAATTTGGGATCATAAAATTTGGTATTTCTTTATCCATCAGAGATCTACCTTTGTATGGATGTGTAAACGATCTATTTCGCCTAGGCCCTAGGGTGTTAGCATAAATGATTGTGACCTGTTTATAGTGGGTTTGATCCTATATTATCATTGCCTCTGGCCAGCAGTATAACTGGACAATAGGCCAGCTGGTTGATATACTTTCTAAAGGTATGGGGATCTTTGATTGTGAATTCCAATGCACCCTGTTCATACCAGTAACTGTTTGCATATTATGAGACCTGAGCTAGGTGACCTATTGACTTTATCCACCAAGTTATAATTATTTATTTGCTGTGTGTGAATCAAGTATACAGTATACATATATCTACATATCATGTAAACTTTGATTTAATTGTACTTGGTATAAAGCAGATCAGACATTAATCCTTTGATTAATACAGATATGAATAATGGCATGGAAGGGATGAATTTGTGTAATGCTCAATGTATTGTGTATTCTGGCTATATGGCTTACACAGAGAAAACCTGTCTCTTACATAATGACCCATAATCTTGCAGTAAAACACACAGAAATACATGCTACTAAATTCTCAAAACATAAGACTAATACATTCAAACCTATTTAAGTTATACCTTACAATATATATATATACAGTATACTGTCCACTATGGTAACATCGCCTATTTATAATGAATTATATTTTGATTCAGACAACATCTATTAGCCTAATATTATACTAAGTGCAGACAATTACCCATATGGCAACAGTCGCCCCCTTGTGGCCATGAGAAATTATTGTGATTGGCCACACATTAAACTAGCGTAATTGCTTCCAAATACATTTCAAAATATTACTTCAAACATAACTTTCGTTGTAACCATAATATATACCATAAGTGTAATAATAATAACCATTATGATTTTAAAAATCTCTAAAAATTCTTAGCTTACCTAACCTTATTCTACTTTTTAACTAAAGCAGACAAGACTGAGATTTTTATTCAGTATTCATGAGGAAAACTAATTTCTACAGACATTTGGAATACCATAGCCCAATTGTAGACCTTTTTCCTGTATCTGGATCAGTACGTTTGGACATTTTTGCTGTTCTTGGCTGTAGCAATTTACTGGGAGAGTAATGTCATCTGCGTGGTTTGCTTGCCATTGGAGACGTATTACGTTTGCATCATGGAGGCAGTTGAAGTAGAATTCTTCATAGCAGCTGCTCCTTTGCTTGCCATTTCGCTGTTTGGCGCAGAGGGCTGTGTATTTTGCGTACTGTGATCTTGAGTTTGCAACTCAGTACTTGTGATGACCCTCGGTAATAGTAATAGTCTTTATACAGTCTTTAGCAGTTCTGTTTCCTTTGCGTTTATCCAATGCCGCAGTTGTGACCAGTGTCCATATTGCTTTGCACAAAACAGGTTGTGATTTTGAATAGAACAGGCATATATGAAAGTCTTTTTTTTCTTTCTTTCTTTCTTTCTTTCTTTCTTTCTTTCTTTCTTTCTTTCTTTCTTTCTTTCTTTCTTTCTTTCCTTGCTTGTTAATAGTAGGTCTTAATTGTCTTCGGGCAATAGTACCACAAATGGCTGTGAGTAGTACACCTACTCTGTTCTGTATTTCCTCACTGAATAAATTACCATGCAGTCTTAAGTCTCCTTATTCTACCTTGAACCTATTTATACATCTCAATCTTAAATAACCCTATACCAGTTTAACCCATATAAAGGCGTTTTCTATCCTACCTATATTTTGACTAATAATTATTTAAAATGCTTTTGATGTGTATATAGTAACATCCTATCAATACAATAAATGAATACAATTTTGCTTCAAACAGATATTAAATATCATTTAGGAATGGCTTTGACTAAATCTAATTCCATCCAGTATTAGATATTTAATTACTTTTGAAGCTTTTACGAAGGAAGCATAGGTAGTATCTACTGTGTAATATAAAAAAAAAACATAAAATATTTACAAGGTATATAATACAATGATATAAAATAAATATATATAAATATATATATATATATATATATATATCAGACAAATGTTTACATATATATTTGATTAAGGTATATGAAGGGATGAGACAGTTCTGTATAATCACAGTGATGAGATGTGCTGTACACTGTTGTGGGGGTGTACATGTAGTTTGAAAGACAAGTAATGATTACTTGTGATGAAAGGGTTAATGAAAACCTTCCCCTTTCTTGTGAAACTGGAAAACTCCTTGAGGATTTGTCCATATATCAGTCTTTAGGGATGCTATGTAGATTTTGCTGGACAGCAGCGATGAAAGGGTTATTGAAGACCTTTTCCCTTGTAAATTAGAGTCTTTTTGGAGTCTTGCACCATTCTGTATACAGGTTGCCAGGATTACTATGAATCAAACAAAAAGACATACAATGAATATCACAGATATTTATACAGTGATTTAACATACCGTGCTATGCATTCTGTCCTATCTGCTGCATGTTATCAGGTACAGAATTTACAAATGTGTCTTTAAAGATTGAATAACAAACAAACAATTGTTTCTGGCCTGTGCCAATCTTTCCTGTCACCTTGTGTGTCAATGGCAGCACAATTGTCGCTGCCGATATGATGCAGGTTTAATTTGGAAACTGTGGCTGTTGGAACATCAAAGCAAACAATGGCTACATTGGATCTAACAAGTAAAGGAATGATACTACCGTATTCACTTGTGACCATACTCCCTTGTGATGCAGCCTGGTCCCAGACTGTCTCCAACCATAGCGTTTGCTGCTTGGCATGGCTTCTTGGTCTTGAAGCATCTTGTATTTCCTGAAAAATATTCTTGTGGGGAGAGAAACTTGTTAGACTTTGCCAAATATGTATTGCAGGTCCCAGGGCTTTCTGTCTTTCCACACCTGTAATAAAATGGTTATGGCACCAGGGCATAAAAAGATTCTCATCCTGGTGATACTTTGTGTCATTGTTAATTGGTGTGTGGTTTGCAGAATGACACTCTGCATGTGGTCTCTCTGAGAGCATGCAAACATTTGCACCATCACTAGATTTCTCTGAGTGTTGTGTGGGGGTTACAAAAGTTTGGGAACTTTGTTTGTAAACATGCATTCCTGAATTAATTTCATGGATTTTCCCTTTAAACATGTTTCCAGGTGAATACATTTCAAGGTTTGCAACTCTGGTTGCCATGGGAGTTTTCACCATGGGGAACTTCTCCACCCCTGTGTGCACTGTACTGCAGCTATCAGTGTTTAAATCTGCTGACAATTCACCTTTGCCTAAGGGCATAACAAATTCTTCATTTACATTGGGAACTCTGAGAGTGTATTCAGCAGAATACTCATAATCTGAGTTACAATAATCTTCCCCTTTAGTAGAAACAGTATAGGGGACATCTCCTATTGCTGCTACCTCCTTTACATTAATGTGCTGTCTGATGATAGACACATCCTGCACATTGCTACTTTCTTCATTTACCAAAGAGGCTGTTCTGCTGGTGGTCTGTGTGACCATAGCAGACTCTGTGTGCTGCACATTGACAATGCTGTCCTGAGTCTCACCTACATCTACAATATTCTCCCTTGTACTTTCTTTTATCTCCTCCTGAGAGGTCATGACAGTTTGCTTACAATCTGCCAGGCTTTTTGCTTCTGCCCCAAACTTTTTCTGTTTATTTTTCTGTTTAAGGGACTTAAATAATGAATGCATTTTTGCATTAATGGTCAGGCACGCCTTACGAAGACGTGAACCTGATCCTTCTTTACATTTCTGTTTGGCTTCTAAAGCCGCAGTTCTGCGCATTTTTCCTAATGCTGCTGCAACTTTTTGCATATTTAACATTACAATGCTAAATTTATATATTCTTTGTTTTTAGTACTGAAGGTATCCTCTCCTTAAGATTGACCGGTGTCTTAAGGTTAAACTCTAATACCTGGTACATTTATACATTTATTTGGAAATACTCATTTCCACTGTGCACATTTTCTATTCTAGGCCTTTAAATTCTTTATTCTCATTTGTAACCTATTCCACTGTGATCTTGTACTTTGCCAGCAGGCTTATAGCCATTGGTGCTGCTTCCTAATAGATATTATGTTAGTTAGAATAACGTATATTGCACTAACACATTTGTCCTAGGTTATACAGAATACAAAATTGACATTACACAATGGTAATAAATTTTCATAGATACATCCCCACCGTGATTCTGCAGATTTGGTAGCCAGCTTATAGCATTTGCTACTCCTCATAAATATTATAAATCAGATAATCAGATTCAGTAATAACAAGTCCCATTCGTGGTCGCCAATATTGATTTATGGAATCATATTTATGAATATTAATATTTAATATAACATATATGGTTATTAATATATGGATATATTTAAATTAATATGCGTTATCATATATATCTGCAAATATATTATGTCAGGCTTACAAATTAATTGGCTGATAAATATATGCAGTCCTTATATATATATGACTTATGAAATTATGAAGTTAAGATTCCTTAAAGAGAGTTCAAGCTTGAATATTACCGCTCTTTTTATATGATTCTTTATTTACAGGCAGATCAAATCGTACAGAATAAGATATACACAGTAGTGATATATATACTAATTATTATATTAAGCTATGCTATGCTTCCTTCGTTACATAACATAAAACAACATGACATAAGTTTCACAAACAGTTTCAATTACTATCATATTTTATACTTGCAAGTTAAAGATTGCAATCCCAAGAATCATTCCTTCTGCATGTTCTCCATGACTTCTCCTCCTGACTGACTTCCTTCCTTCTCCTTCTCCTTCCTCCTTCTCCCTCCTTCTAACTCCTAACTAAAAAGTCTGCTGCTTTTTATCCCATATTTTACCAATTCAAAACTAGTATATCCCCACAGTTTCCAATGAAGTACATAATTATAGGTTTTGACAGATTCCAAAGTGTAATAAAACGTTCTCTGCTAACTCCGTCCCACGGTGGTGAGCATGTAGGGAATTTGGGATCATAAAATTTGGTATTTCTTTATCCATCAGAGATCTACCTTTGTATGGATGTGTAAACGATCTATTTCGCCTAGGCCCTAGGGTGTTAGCATAAATGATTGTGACCTGTTTATAGTGGGTTTGATCCTATATTATCATTGCCTCTGGCCAGCAGTATAACTGGACAATAGGCCAGCTGGTTGATATACTTTCTAAAGGTATGAAGATCTTTGATTGTGAATTCCAATGCACCCTGTTCATACCAGTAACTGTTTGCATATTATGAGACCTGAGCTAGGTGACCTATTGACTTTATCCACCAAGTTATAATTATTTATTTGCTGTGTGTGAATCAAGTATACAGTATACATATATCTACATATCATGTAAACTTTGATTTAATTGTACTTGGTATAAAGCAGATCAGACATTAATCCTTTGATTAATACAGATATGAATAATGGCATGGAAGGGATGAATTTGTGTAATGCTCAATGTATTGTGTATTCTGGCTATATGGCTTACACAGAGAAAACCTGTCTCTTACATAATGACCCATAATCTTGCAGTAAAACACACAGAAATACATGCTACTAAATTCTCAAAACATAAGACTAATACATTCAAACCTATTTAAGTTATACCTTACAATATATATATATCCAGTATACTGTCCACTATGGTAACATCGCCTATTTATAATGAATTATATTTTGATTCAGACAACATCTATTAGCCTAATATTATACTAAGTGCAGACAATTACCCATATGGCAACACTATATATGTGGTAATTACCCCTGCCAGAATCCATAAAAAAGCGGGAGAAAAGTCAGCCGAAAAAGGGGCGGAGCCATCTTCCTCAGCACACTGGCGCCATTTTCTCTTCACAGTGTAGCTGGAAGACAGCTCCCCAGGCTCTCCCCTGTAGTTTTCAGGCTCAAAGGGTTAAAAAGAGAGGGGGGCACTAAATTTAGGCGCAATATTGTTTATACAAGCAGCTATTGGGGAAAATTCACTAAGTGATAGTGGTTATCCCTACATTATATAGCGCTCTGGTGTGTGCTGGCATACTCTCTCTCTGTCTCCCCAAAGGGCTGTGTGGGGTCCTGTCCTCAGTCAGAGCATTCCCTGTGTGTGTGCGGTGTGTCGGTACGGCTGTGTCGACATGTTTGATGAGGAGGCTTATGTGGAGGCGGAGCAGATGCCGATAAATGGGATGTCGCCCCCTGTGGGGCCGACACCAGAGTGGATGGATAGGTGGAAGGTATTAACCGACAGTGTCAACTCCTTACATAAAAGGCTGGATGACGTAACAGCTGTGGGACAGCCGGCTTCTCAGCCCGCGCCTTCCCAGGCGTCTCAAAGGCCATCAGGGGCTCAAAAAACGCCCGTTACCTCAGATGGCAGACACAGATGTCGACACGGAGTCTGACTCCAGTGTCGACGAGGTTGAGACATATACACAATCCACTAGGAACATCCGTTGCATGGTCTCGGCAATAAAAATTGTGTTACACATTTCTGACATTAACCCAAGTACCACATAAAAGGGGGTTTATGTTTGGGGAGAAAAAGCAGCCAGTGTTTTGTTCCCCCATCAGATGAGTGAATGAAGTGTGTGAAGAAGCGTGGGTTCCCCCGATAAGAAACTGGTAATTTCAAAAAAATTACTGCTGGCGTACCCTTTCCCGCCAGAGGATAGGTCACGTTGGGAGATATCCCCTAGGGTGGATAAGGCGCTCACACGTTTGTCATAAAAGGTGGCACTGCCGTCTTAGGATACGGCCACTTTGAAGGAGCCTGCTGATAAAAAGCAGGAGGCTATCCTGAAGTCTGTATAACACACTCAGGTATTATACTGAGACCTGCAATTGCCTCAGCATGAATAGTGCTGCTGCAGCAGGGTCTGATACCCTGTCAGATAATATTAATACCCTAGACAGGGAGAATATGGTGCTAACATAGAGCATATTAAAGACGTAGTCTTATATATGAGGGATGCACAGAGGGATATTTGCCGGCTGGCGTCCAGAATTAATGCAATGTCCATTCTGTCAGGAGGGTATTAGAGACCCGGCAGTGGACAGGTGATGTTGACTTTAAAAGGCACATGGAGATTCTGCCTTATAAGGGTGAGGAATTGTTTGGGGATGGTCTCTGGGACCTCGTATCCACAGCAACAGCTGGGAAGAAATTTTTTTACCTCAGGTTTCCTCACAGCCTAAGAAAGCACTGTATTATCAGGTACAGTCCTTTCGGCTTCAGAAAAGCAAGCGGGTCAAAGGCGCTTCCTTTCTGCACAGAGACGAGGGAAGAGGGAAAAAGCTGCACCAGTCAGCCAGTTCCCAGAATCAAAATTCTTCCCCCGCTTCATCTGAGTCCACCGCAAGACGCGGGGGCTCCACAGGCGTAGCCAGGTACGGTGGGGAGCCGCCTCAAAAATTTCAGCGATCAGTGGGCTCGCTCACAGGTGGATCTCTGGATCCTTCAAGTAGTATCTCAGGGGTACAGGCTGGAATTCGAGGCGTCTCCCCCCCGCCGTTTCCTCAAATCTGCCTTGCCGACAACTCCCTCAGGCAGGGAGGCTGTGCTAGAGGCAATTCACAAGCTGTATTCCCAGCAGGTGATAGTCAAGGTGCCCCTACTTCAACAAGGACGGGGTTACTATTCCACACTGTTTGTGGTACCGAAACCGGACGGTTCGGTGAGACCCATTTTAAAGTTGAAATCCTTGAACACATACATAAAAAAATTCAAGTTCAAGATGGAATCGCTCAGGGCGGTTATTGCAAGCCTGGAGGAGGGGGATTACATGGTATCCCTGGACATCAAGGATGCTTACCTACATGTCCCCATTTACCATCCTCACCAGGAGTACCTCAGATTTGTGGTACAGGATTGCCATTACCAATTCCAAACACTGCCGTTTGGACTGTCCACGGCACCGAGGGTCTTTACCAAGGTAATGGCAGAAATGATGATACTCCTTCGAAAAAAGGGAGTTTTAATTATCCCGTACTTGGACGATCTCCTTATAAAGGCGAGGTCCAAGGAGCAGTTGTTGGTCGGAGTAGCACTATCTCGGGAAGTGCTACAACAGCACGGATGGATTCTATACATTCCAAAGTCACAGCTGGTTCCTACCACACGCCTACTGTTCCTGGGGATGGTTCTGGACACAGAACAGAAAAAAGTGTTCTCCCGCAGGAGAAAGCCAAGGAGCTGTCATCTCTAGTCAGAGACCTCCTGAAACCAAAACAGGTATCGGTGCATCACTGCACACGAGTCCTGGGAAAAATGGTAGCTTCTTACGAAGCAAAATTCCATTCGGCAGGTTCCATGCAAGAACCTTTCAGTGGGACCTCTTGGACAAGTGGTCGGGATCGCATCTTCAGATGCATCAACTGATAACCCTGTCTCCAAGGACCAGGGTATCTCTACTGTGGTGGCTGCAGAGTGCTCATCTTCAAGAGGGCCGCAGATTCGGCATACAGGACTGGGTCCTGGTAACCACGGATGCCAGCCTTCGAGGCGGGGGGGCAGTCACACAGGGAAGAAATTTCCAAGGACTTTGGTCAAGTCAGGAGTCGTCCCTACACATAAATATTCTGGAACTGAGGGCCATTTACAATGCCCTAAATCTGGCAAGGCCTCTGCTTCAAAACCAGCCGGTACTGATCCAATCAGACAACATCACGGCAGTCGCCCATGTAAACCGACAGGGCGGCACAAGAAGCAGGATGGCGATGGCAGAAGCCACAAGGATTCTCCGATGGGCGGAAAATCACGTCTTAGCACTGTCAGCAGTGTTCATTCCGGGAGTGGACAACTGGGAAGCAGACTTCCTCAGCAGACACGACCTACACCCGGGAGAGTGGGGACTTCATCCAGAAGTCTTCCAACTGTTGGTAAACAGTTGGGAAAGGCCACAGGTGGACATGATGGCGTCCCGCCTAAACAAAAAACTAGATATTGCGCCAGGTCAAGGGACCCTCAGGCGATAGCTGTGGACGCTCTAGTGACACCGTGGGTGTACCAGTCGGTTTATGTGTTCCCTCCTCTGCCTCTCATACCAAAGGTACTGAGAATAATAAGAAGGCGAGGAGTAAGAACGATACTCGTGGTTCCGGATTGGCCAAGAAGAGCTTGGTACCCAGAACTTCAAGAAATGATATCAGAGGACCCATGGCCTCTACCGCTCAGACAGGATCTGCTACAGCAGGGGCCCTGTCTGTTCCAAGACTTACCGCGGCTGCGTTTGCCGGCATGGCGGTTGAATTCCGGATCCTAAAGGAAAAGGGCATTCCGGAGGAAGTCATTCCTACGCTGATAAAAGCCAGGAAAGAAGTAACCGCAAACCATTATCACCGTATTTGGCGAAAATATGTTGCGTGGTGTGAGGCCAGGAAGGCCCCTACAGAGGAATTTCAGCTGGGTCGTTTTCTGCACTTCCTACAGTCGGGAGTGACTATGGGCCTAAAATTGGGTTCCATTAAGGTCCAAATTTCGGCTCTGTCGATTTTCTTCCAGAAAGAACTGGCTTCACTGCCTGAAGTTCAGACTTTTGTAAAAGGAGTGCTTCATATTCAGCCCCTTTTGTGCCTCCTGTGGCACCTTGGGATCTCAATGTGGTGTTGAGTTTTCTGAAATCACATTGGTTTGAGCCACTTAATACTGTGGATCTGAAATATCTCACGTGGAAAGTGGTCATGTTATTGGCCTTGGCTTCGGCCAGGCGGGTGTCAGAATTGGCGGCTTTGTCATGTAAAAGCCCTTATCTGATTTTCCATATGGATAGGGCAGAATTGAGGACTCGTCCCCAGTTTCTCCCTAAGGTGGTATCAGCTTTTCACTTGAACCAACCTATTGTAGTGCCTGCGGCTACTAGGGACTTGGAAGATTCCAAGTTACTGGACGTAGTCAGGGCCTTGAAAATTTATGTTTCCAGGACGGCTGGAGTCAGGAAGACTGACTCGCTTTTTGTCCTGTATGCACCCAACAAAATAGGTGCTCCTGCTTCTAAGCAGACTATTGCTCGCTGGATTTGTAGCACAATTCAGCTGGCGCATTCTGCGGCTGGATTGCCGCATCCTAAATCAGTAAAAGCCCATTCCACAAGGAAGGTGGGCTCATCTTGGGCGGCTGCCCGAGGGGTCTCGGCTTTACAACTTTGCCGAGCTGCTACTTGGTCAGGGGCAAACACGTTTGCTAAATTCTACAAATTTGATACCCTGGCTGAGGAGGACCTTGAGTTCTCTCATTCGGTGCTGCAGAGTCATCCGCACTCTCCCGCCCGTTTGGGAGCTTTGGTATAATCCCCATGGTCCTTATGGAGTTCCCAGCATCCACTAGGACAGGGGTGGGCAATTATTTCAGCTGGGGGGCCGCTTAACACTTCCAGTGAATGTTCGAGGGCCACACACAAGGGTGGGGACTAATATGAATAACAAATATTTGTAGGAGTAAGTCCTGGGCTGCGCAGAGACTGCACAAAGTAGATTTTTGCAGCTCTGCGTACACATACGATCGTACACTTGCACGGGTGAATTTACACTCCTCCTGGGGGCGGCGACTACCCGAACGCAGGACAGCAAAATTTGCAGCACAGTGATCAGGTCTGAATCAGCCCCTTAGTCAGCAGTTGCTGCAAAATAAGACCCGTTATAGGGCCCAATTCAGACCCGGTCGCTGCTGTGTATTTTCGCACAGCGGGTGATCGGGTCTGAACTGCGCATGCATTGCAGTGCGCAGGCACATCGGTCCGCCGCGCTGGGGAGCGTCAGGCAGTGATGGGATGGTGCGAACAAAGCGATCGCACAGGTGATCGCAAGGTGATTGACAGGAAGAGGCCGTTTGTGGGTTGCAACTGACCGGTTTAGAGGAGTGCACGGAAAAATGCAGGAGGGACCAGGCGTTTGGAGGGAGGGTTTCTGACGTCAGCTCCGGCCCCGATCATCGCATTGGAAGAGTAGGTCCTGGGCTGTGCAGAGACTGCACAAACTTCTGTTTCTGCAGCTCTCCTGCACATGCGATCGCTCCCCTGCACAGCGATTACCCCCTCCCCCTGTAGGCGGCGACTACCTGATCGTAACAGTGCAAAAATCACACCCTAGCGATCAGGTCTGAATTAGGCCCATAGTTTTATATATATATATATATATATATATATATATATATATATAAAAACTATAACTATAAAAACATAGTATTATATATATATATATATATAGCGGTCACAAACGAGGCGGCACTCAGAGGCTGTCACAAATTCTTGTAATAGTGCAAACAGAGAAATCAACGTTTCGGGGACCAGTTCCCCTTCTTCAGGATATGTGTAAACACTGCACAAAAAACATTTAAATACTTAAACGAAGTACTTACCCCCCACCTCACACCCAATCACCTGGCGTCTCCCCTGGTCTCGCCGCCGTTCTCACCGCCCGGCACCGCCGGCTGCGTCCACTTCCGCCGGAAGTGACGTTGCGGGAGTATGCCGCGTTACCATGGAGACGCTAGCTAAACTCCATAACAACAACAATACATCTGTGAACCTTGTATTACAAGCAAATGCAGTGCGGATCAAGAACTGGTTACATCTTAGTGCATATCACTATAAGGTGCTAATATCAGCTACAAACATTAAAAAAGAAACCCACGTTTAAAAACAATATTAGTGCCTTTTAAAATCCCCTACTAAAAAGTGTCAATACCACATAATAGAATTATTTCTTACTCATAATAGCGCAAGCCGCTCCTGTTCTTCCTTATCATGAACCAACTTACTAGCAAATATCTACATACTCTGCCATTGTGACATATACGGGAATTTTTGTCTTTATGTTTATGCTTGACTCCCTCACTATATTTTAACCTATTCATCTGCTGGTTCCACAGGTGCAGGGACTTTATTCACTACTAGTACCCTGACCAGCTGCGGACCTCCTACCCACTACGTAATTCCTCCCCCCTGTCCATTTTATGAACCCACTGAGATGAAAACTGTCCCACGACTAATGCTACCCAACCCCCTGGCGTCTAAAATCTACCTCCAGAGGTAGAACTAAAGAAAATTAATGAGGCCCAAATTTTCATTCAAGCCTCCAGGTTTCAGGGTTTGTAGTCTGTGAATCCACATGGACTCTAACTGTAAGAGCTTTTTACCTCTATTTCCCCCACGGGGGGATTCTGGTACGTGGTCAATAATTCGATGTTTAAATGTGGCCATGCTGTGTCTGAACTCGACAAAGTGCTTGGCGACTGGCTGTTCACCACTGCCCGTCGCCAAAGCGTTCCTAATCGCTTGTCTATGCTGAGCCATGCGCACTTTAAACTGGCACTCGGTCTTCCCTATGTAGTACCGGCCACACGGGCATATAATAGCGTATATAACAAACTTGGTACTACACGTTAAGGGCCACCTGATCTTAAAACTTTTTCCGGAGAACGGGTGAGCAATACTGTCTCCTGGAGACATATGCGCACACGTCGTGCAGCCCGTGCATTTAAAGCACCCGTTTTTTCTACTTAAAAAGTGGTGGGTGGGGGCTGCTTTCAATTTGGCCATGTCGGTTTTGACGACAAGATCTTTTATACTGCGCCCTCTGGTATAGCTTGGCATAATGCGCTTACTCTTAAAGATTGTCAGATCGGGATCCGATGTGACTATCGGCCACAAACCTTTCATCCTTTTCTTAACTTGTCCACTGTTGACATCATATGCACTCACCCAGGGGATACTGCTGGTGATATCCTTGGGTGGTGTTGTTTGGAGAGTATCTTCTCTCCTTCTTGCTGTGGCCTTTTGACGGGCCTTACTTAGCAGTTTTGAGGGAAAGCCCCTGTCCCGAAGTCTGCCCTCCATTTCATCAAGTTGTTTGTTTCTGACCTCAACATTTGTGTTGGTCCTGCAGACCCGCAGAAATTGTGAATAAGGCAGTCCCCTAATGGTTGAGGTTGGATGGAAACTATCGTACCTCAAAACCGTGTTACGGTCCGTAGGTTTCTTATATAAGCACGTTTCAATTCTGCCTTCCTGGAGCTTAATAAGGATATCTAAATAGCACATTTCATATTGACTCACACTCATCGTAAATTTGGCAGGACTGTCTGATGTATTGTGCCTATCAATAAGGGACACTAAATCCTGCACTTCGCCTCGCCAAAAGATTAATACGTCATCTATATATCGGTAGTAGATGAACAACCGGTTAGATATCGTTAGCTCGGCCAAAAACAGTTGACGTTCCACCTCCCACATGAAGGCGTTAGCGAACGAGGGTGCCACGGAAGATCCCATGGCACACCCCGTTCGCTGTATGTAAAACTGCCCATCAAAGATGAAGAAATTATGGGATAAGGTGAACTGAAGCAGCTCTATAAAGAAATCTATATCTGGCCCAGTATACAATGCGTTACCTGTGATTAACCGTCTCACTGCATTGACCCCCTGTTGGTGTGGGATACAGGTATATAAGCTGGTAACATCGATGGTTACCATCGTTGTGTCAGGTGGTACCAGCTCAATGGAATGAAATTTTCTTAATAGGGTACTGGAATCCTTAAGATGTGTGCTCGTGCCCTGTATACATGGCTGTAAAAAGCAATCCAGGTAAATCGCCACAGGCTCGCACAGAGACCCCCGGGCAGAGATGATAGGTCTACCCGGAGGCCTCTGTGCGTCTTTGTGGATTTTGGGGATCGTATAAAAAATTGGCGTGACTGGGAAATCTGGACACAATCTTGTAAATACATCAGCCGTGATGATCCCCTCGGTCTTGGCTTGCTCCAAGAGCTGAATCAGTTCAGCCTTAAAAGTCTGGGAAGGGTCTTTTGCCAGTTTACCATAGGTATTAATGTCACTGAGAAGTCTCAAACATTCATTCGTGTAGTCAGGAGTACTTTGGATCACCACGGAGCCACCCTTATCCGCTCCGCGGATCACTATATCCTTTCTTTCACTCAGTGCCTTCAGAGCCCCTCTTTCCTCATGCTGCAGGTTATGAAATCTGCGTGTCTCACTCTTCTTATCAGGGGTTTCCAGCATCCTGTGGAATGTTTTTAATGATGCATTCTGTGTGGTCGGGTCAAACCGTGACTTGGGGCCCAATTGTAAAACTCTTTGTGGTAAGGTGGCCTTCATGGCTTGTGGAGGTTGTTTGCTATAAAATTCCTTTAACTTTAAAGTGCGGTGCAGTTTGTAAAAATTCACTTTCTGCTGAAACTCATTGCCAAAATTGGTAGGTACGTAAGATAAGCCTATTTATTGACCACGTACCAGAATCCCCCCGTGGGGGAAATAGAGGTAAAAAGCTCTTACAGTTAGAGTCCATGTGGATTCACAGACTACAAACCCTGAAACCTGGAGGCTTGAATGAAAATTTGGGCCTCATTAATTTTCTTTAGTTCTACCTCTGGAGGTAGATTTTAGACGCCAGGGGGTTGGGTAGCATTAGTCGTGGGACAGTTTTCATCTCAGTGGGTTCATAAAATGGACAGGGGGGAGGAATTACGTAGTGGGTAGGAGGTCCGCAGCTGGTCAGGGTACTAGTAGTGAATAAAGTCCCTGCACCCGTGGAACCAGCAGATGAATAGGTTAAAATATAGTGAGGGAGTCAAGCATAAACATAAAGACAAAAATTCCCGTATATGTCACAATGGCAGAGTATGTAGATATTTGCTAGTAAGTTGGTTCATGATAAGGAAGAACAGGAGCGGCTTGCGCTATTATGAGTAAGAAATAATTCTATTATGTGGTATTGACACTTTTTAGTAGGGGATTTTAAAAGGCACTAATATTGTTTTTAAACGTGGGTTTCTTTTTTAATGTTTGTAGCTGATATTAGCACCTTATAGTGATATGCACTAAGATGTAACCAGTTCTTGATCCGCACTGCATTTGCTTGTAATACAAGGTTCACAGATGTATTGTTGTTGTTATGGAGTTTAGCTAGCGTCTCCATGGTAACGCGGCATACTCCCGCAACGTCACTTCCGGCGGAAGTGGACGCAGCCGGCGGTGCCGGGCGGTGAGAACGGCGGCGAGACCAGGGGAGACGCCAGGTGATTGGGTGTGAGGTGGGGGGTAAGTACTTCGTTTAAGTATTTAAATGTTTTTTGTGCAGTGTTTACACATATCCTGAAGAAGGGGAACTGGTCCCCGAAACGTTGATTTCTCTGTTTGCACTATTACAAGAATTTGTGACAGCCTCTGAGTGCCGCCTCGTTTGTGACCGCCATATCCTGGGGGGCCTCACCAAAGCTCTCCACGGAGGAAGGCACCGGAGCGAGACATATCCCTGAGTGGATATTTGGAGTGCCGGGGCAATAAGGTACTATATATATATATATATATATATATATATATATATATCTATAAAAACACACACACCACAATATACATTACACCGCATACGTAGTTTTTTACAGGCAAAATACAAATGTCTAAAGGGGGGTACTCACGGAGCGATATTCTAAGCAATCTGACTAGATTGCTTAGAATATCGGCATGATCGCTCCGTGTGTAGCCCCCTCAGCGATAGCGATGTGCGGCCCCGCACATCGCTATCGCTGCTGCTAGATTGGCCTGCATGCAGGCCAATCTAGCGGGTCGCTCACTTCACCCGCTGGGTGAAGTGAGCGCCCCCCCCCCCCCGTCTCCCCCCGCACGCTCAGCACAGATCGCGCTGCGGTTCGCTCAGCACACATCTCTCCCAAATCGGCCCGTGGGTACTGGGCTTAAAAAACACATCCAGTAATAAAAAAATAAAAATAAAAAACTGCTGAAAACAAACAAACAAACAGCATCCTGTGTAATGCTGTTATCAATCGTATTCACAGCTGGTTACTAGCTCCCCCCACCCGCTTCCCTGAACCCACATAGCAGTCTCAAACCTCCCCTCTCCCTTAAACCCATATAGTAGTCTCTACCCCCCTTCCCCCACCCCTGAACCCATATAGCAGTCACTACCCCCCTTCACCCCCTCCCCTGAAGCAGTCTCTACTTCCCTTTCCCTGAACCTATACAGCAGTCTCTACCCCCCTCCTCTCCTCTCTCCCTCCTCCTTCTCTCCCCCTCCTCTCCTCCCTCCTTCCCCCCCCCCCCCCCCCGACCCATATAGCAGCTTTACCTTTGATGTTTTTATTTCACTGTGGCAGATCTGCTGCCCAGATTATCCACCGCCTTCTCTGCCAGATCCGCTGCGCAGAGCCGCTGCTGCTACCCGCTGCCCTCTTGCCGTGGCTCCGCCCCCTATGCCGCCCAGCGCCTGATGTCACAGAGGAAATCCCGGTCAGCAGACCGGGTATTTCCTCAGCGGCGCCGCATCTCGGAGCTTCGTAGCGCAATGACAAGCGGCTCAGCCGGGCCGCTTGTCATTGCACAGTGGTATGGGACAGCGGGCCAGGCAGAATCGGTTCGCGGGCCGCATGTTGCCCACCCATACACTAGGACGTCAGAGAAAATAAGATTTTACTCACCGGTAAATCTATTTCTCGTAGTCCGTAGTGGATGCTGGGCGCCCATCCCAAGTGCGGATTGTCTGCAATACTTGTATATAGTTATTGCCTAACTAAAGGGTTATTGTTGAGCCATCTGTTGAGAGGCTCAGTTATATTTCATACTGTTAACTGGGTATAGTATCATGAGTTATACGGTGTGATTGGTGTGGCTGGTATGAGTCTTACCCGGGATTCAAAATCCTTCCTTATTGTGTCAGCTCTTCCGGGCACAGTATCCTAACTGAGGTCTGGAGGAGGGGCATAGAGGGAGGAGCCAGTGCACACCAGATAGTACCTAATCTTTCTTTTAGAGTGCCCAGTCTCCTGCGGAGCCCGTCTATTCCCCATGGTCCTTACGGAGTTCCCAGCATCCACTACGGACTACGAGAAATAGATTTACCGGTGAGTAAAATCTTATTTTTTATTTCATCCCCTCCTCATATCAACAGTTTGGAGATGCAGAAAGTTCTAAGCAAGGAAGGCAGTTTAATGTCCCATGTATTACCTTTAAAAATAAAGCTTTTTAGATCCCATGGCAAAACTTGTAATTGATAAAAAAAAATAGATGTCAAGATGTGGCCTTAACTGGACGGCATCCTGAGGTTGGACATCACAAGTGACAGTGCTGCAGCAACATTTCTGATCTGTGACTCAAAAAGTAAACTCATACCTTCACAACAGATACAATCTAATATTAATACCATGCAAAACAAGGCAACTTTGGGCCTCATTAAGGGATGTACACCAGTGGCGTGCAGTGAGGTGAAGCAGCTGAGGCAGAAGCCTTTCCTGTCATACTGATGTATACACCAGACTTTTGAAAATAGAAAGTATATGAAAAATACAAAGCATATATTAGAAATATCTTTTTTGTATTATTCTAAGTTTTATAGTCAAAACTCTAAAGTTTGACAGGTGAAGCAGTACCTCCCCTGCCTATATTTTCTGCACATCTCTGATCAAAACTCACCAAATTTCTAGCAGTACATACTGCTGCACCTATGTATAATGCCCACATGTACCCTTTGGCCAGTGCCGTAACTAGACATTTTAGCGTAGTGTGCAAGAAACTGCATCCGCCATATACAAAACAGGGTCAATGCCAGTGCCAAAAATATAGGGGCATGGCTTCATGGGAAAGGGGCATGGCCTCTGAGCTCCCTTTTACACATTATGTTAGGCAGAGCTCCCTTTTACACAGAATGGCAGGTATAGTCCCTTTTACACATTATGGCAGCAGAGTCTCCGTTTTTACACATTACGGCAGCAGAGTCCCCCTTTTTTACACATTAGGCAGACAGAGTCCCCCTTTTTTATACATTACAGTAGCAGAGTCCCCTTTTTACACATAAGGCAGAAGATTCCACCTTTTTTTACACATTAGGCAGGCTCCCCCTTTTTAACACATTACAGTGAGAGTCCTCCTTTTTACACATTAAGCAGGCAGAGTCCTCACATTACATCAGCATTCAGCCTTTCTTTACACATTATGGGGGGAGATGTGTGTGTCTGTCTCTGTCTCAATCACATGGGGGGGAAGGGTGCAATCCAGCATCCAGGGATCTCACAGCTTCTCCTCGGGTCCGTGACCTGGCAGCTGCGGCGACGCTCCACAGTCCTGTACTGAAGCAGCAGGAGACAGCAGGCGGCGCCAGCGGCTCTCACGGATGGAGTGCGGGGATGACTGCTGCAGAGCTCCCACCCCCTTACAGGCACAGCTAGACTCAGGGACGGCGGCGGCGGAACACGGGGAAGGTATGTGCTGCCACATGGAACCAATGGAGTGACTGACAGAGCAGATCTGCAGACGATGAACGTCTAGTGAGGCAGATTAGCCTCGCAGCTGCATTCAAAATGGATTGTAGTGGTGAGAGCCTATGTTTGGGAAGATCGGTCAGGAGACTATTACAATAATCAGAATCCGGTTTATTGGCCAGGTATCCTTGCGTATACTAGGAATTTGTCTTCGGTTTGCTTTACAACAGCCAAGTAGGTAACAGATAAGCAGGTGGGGGGGTAAGCAAAGTCACACAGATAGGGTATACGGTAGGAACACAAGTGAGTTACATGTACGTCTAGTCAGTCAATGTTCAGGAGTTCAGCAGGCGGACCGATTGGGGAAAGAAACTTTTGAGGCTTCTGGCGGACCTGGCGGGGACGGCCCTGTAACGCCTGCCTGAAGGAAGCAAGTTAAACATGCTGTGGCCGGGGTGTAGCTGGTCTTTTACTATCTTCATTGCCCGCTTTTTAGCTCTGGACAAGTACAGGTCCTGGACTGAGGGAAGGTCGGCCCCGATGATCTTCTCTGCGGTTCTGACCACCTTTGAGAAGATCATCGGGGCCGACCTTCCCTCAATCAATGCGGGAGATAATGAGAGCATGGATTAGAGGTTTTGCTGTGTCTTGTGTAAGATATGGTCGTATTTTGGATATATTTCTTAGATGCATGTAACACATGATCTTGAGACAGATTGAATGTGGGGAACAAAGGACAGTTCTGAGTGAAGAATGACACCTAGGCAGCGAGCTTGTGGGGTAGGGATGATTGCTGAGTTATCAACAGTGATAGATATATCAGGTTGGTAACTACTATTGGCCAGTGGAAATATAATTAATTCTGTTTTGGAAATATTAAGTTTGAGGTGGCGAGATGTCATCCAAGATGAAATGGCAGAAAGGCATTCAGTGATATGGCCCAATACATATGGTGACAAATCTGGGGAGGATAGGTAGATTTGAGTATCATCTGCATACAGATGGTACTGAAATCCGAAAGAGTTGATTAGTTTGCCAAGAGATGTGGTTTAGAGAAAAGCAGAGGACCTAAGACTGAGCCTTGCGATACTCCAACTGAGAGAGGTAGCAAAGAGGAGGTGGAATCAGAGAACCGAACACTGAAGGAATGAGCAGATAGGTAGGATGAGAATAAAGAAAGAGCTGTGTCCTGAAGACCTAGGGATTGTTGTGTTTGTCTGAGAAGAGAGTGGTCAACAGTGTCAAAAGCAGCAGAGATCAAGGAGAATAAGTAGTGAGTAATGGCCTTTAGATTTAGCAGTGACCAAATCATTCACTACCGTAGTCAGTGCTGTCTCTGTGGAGTGTTGGGCATGAAATCCTGACTGATGTGGGTCCAGTAAACTGTGTGAGTTAAGAAAGTGTATAAGGTGAGTGTAGGCAAGTCTCTCAAGTAGCTTAGAGGGGCATGGAAGCTGAGAGATGGGACGGTAGTTTGAGAGAGAGTTAGGGTCAACATTTTGTTTTTTTCAGAATGGGAGTAATCACTGCATGCTTGTACAGAGAAGGAAAGATACCAGTAGACAGAGAGAGATTACAGATTTTAGTTAAGGTTGGGATGAGCACAGCAGACAGAGCTTTACTAATTTGTGAGGGTATAGAGTCAAGGGGAGAGGTAGTAGAGTAGGCAGATGAGAATAGTGCAGATACTTCATCTTCATTTGTGGGATCAAATGATGAGAAGGTGTTAGAGGGTTCAGGAAGGGAATTGAGCAGGTCACTGGCTGTGGAAGAGCATACCATTTCATTTCGGATCTTATCAATCTTGTCCTTGAAATAGGAAGAAAGATCTTGTGCGCTGATAGTGGCTGGTGTGTTGGGTGAGGGAGGGACAAGAAGTGATTTAAATGTATTAAAAAGTCGCTTGGGGCTAGAGGCTTGAGCAGAGATGAGAAATTGGAAATATGTTTGTTTGGCAGTATCCAGAGCATTACGATAAGAGTGGTACACGGTCTTATATGTGAGAAAGTCACTTGAACTACGAGATTTACGCCACTGGCGTTCTAAATTACATGGGAGTTTTTGTAGGTGTCTTGAGTATTTCGAGTGCCATGGTTGATATCTAAGTCTATGTGGAGTGTGATGGGTAGCTTGAGCCACTTCATAGAGTGCTGTTTCTAGAGTTTGGTTAAGGTGTGATACAGCAGTCTCAGGAGAGGTGAATGTAGAAATTTGTGAGAGCAGCTGTTGCAGAGAGGTAGATAGTTGTTGAAAATTACTAGTAATAATATTTCTGCTGGTTAGAGGAGGCTTGGTAGACTTCATGGACATTGAGTTTGAAGTAATGGATGAGAGCATGCAGGTGATAAGGTTGTGATCTGAGAGAGGGAAAGAAGTGTTAGTGAGTTCAGAAACAGAGCATAGTCTGGTGAATACAAGATCAAGGCAGTGGCCCTCCTGATGAGTGGGGGAGTCAGTCCATTGGGAGAGGCCAAAAGAAGAGGTTAGAGAGAGTAGTTTGGAGGCATGGGGAGATTGTGAACTGTCAATAGAGATATTAAAATCGCCTATAATGATAGTGGAGATGTCAGAGGATAAAAAGTGAGGAAGCCAAGCAGAAAAATCTTCCAGAAACTTTTTGGGTTGTCCAGGTGGGCGATAGATAGCTGAAACACGCAGAGAGAAAGGGGTGAAAATCCCATTAGAATGTGCTTCAAATGATGCGAGTGAAGGAACAGGTGGTAAAACGGTGTGTGTGTGTGTGTGTGTGTGTGTGTGTGTGTGTGTGTGTGTGTGTGTGTGTGTGTGTAAAATTTGGACAGTAATATTCCAACCCCACCTCCTTTACTGTTACCAGGCCTAGGTGTGTGTGTGAAGTGGAGGCCACCATGTGACAGTGCTGCAGGGGAGGCCGTGTCTGGTTGTGTGAGTCATGTTTCTGTTATAGCTAACATATTTAGTTTTCTCTGACGTCCTAGTGGATGCTGGGCCTCCGTCAGGACCATGGGGATTAGCGGCTCCGCAGGAGACAGGGCACAAAAATAAAAGCTTTAGGACTAGGTGGTGTGCACTGGCTCCTCCCCCTATGACCCTTATCCAAGCCTCAGTTAGGTTTTTGTGCCCGTCCGAGCAGGGTGCAATCTAGCTGGCTCTCCTAAAGAGCTGCTTAGAAAAAGTTATTAGGTTTTTTATTTTCAGTGAGTCCTGCTGGCAACAGGCTCACTGCAACGAGGGACTTAGGGGAGAAGAAGTGAACTCACCTGCGTGCAGGATGGATTGGCTTCTTAGGCTACTGGACACCATTAGCTCCAGAGGGATCGAACACAGGCCCAGCCATGGAGTCCGGTCCCGGAGCCGCGCCGCCGACCCCCTTGCAGATGCCGAAAAGTGAAGAGGTCCAGAAACCGGCGGCAGAAGACTTTTCAGTCTTCATGAGGTAGCGCACAGCACTGCAGCTGTGCGCCATTGTTGTCAGCACACTTCACACCAGCGGTCACTGAGGGTGCAGGGCGCTGGGGGGGGGCGCCCTGGGCAGCAATGATAATACCTTGTTCTGGCTAAAAATACATCACATATAGCCCCTGGGGCTATATGGATGTATTTAACCCCTGCCAGGTCTCACAAACACCGGGAGAAGAGCCCGCCGAAATAGGGGGCGGGGCCTATCTCCTCAGCACACAGCGCCATTTTCCTGCACAGCTCCGCTGCGAGGAAGGCTCCCAGGACTCTCCCCTGCACTGCACTACAGAAACAGGGTAAAAAAACAGAGAGGGGGGGCACTTTTTTGGCGATATTGATATATTAAGCTGCTATAAAGGAAACAACACTTCTGTAGGGTTGTTCCTATATATTTATAGCGCTTGGGTGTGTGCTGGCAAACTCTCCCTCTGTCTCCCCAAAGGGCTAGTGGGGTCCTGTCTTCGATAAGAGCATTCCCTGTGTGTCTGCTGTGTGTCGGTACGTGTGTGTCGACATGTATGAGGACGATGTTGGTGTGGAGGCGGAGCAATTGCCGGTAATGGTGATGTCACCCCCTAGGGAGTCGACACCGGAATGGATGGCTTTGTTTATGGAATTACGTGATAATGTCAGCACGTTACAAAAATCAGTTGACGACATGAGACGGCCGGCAAACCAGTTAGTACCTGTCCAGGCGTCTCAGACACCGTCAGGGGCTGTAAAACGCCCTTTACCTCAGTCGGTCGACACAGACCCAGACACGGACACCGAATCTAGTGTCGACGGTGAAGAAACAAACGTATTTTCCAGTAGGGCCACACGTTATATGATCACGGCAATGAAGGAGGCTTTGCATATCTCTGATACTGCAAGTACCACAAAAAGGGGTATTATGTGGGGTCTGAAAAAACTACCTGTAGTTTTTCCTGAATCAGAGGAATTGAATGAAGTGTGTGATGAAGCGTGGGTTAACCCCGATAGAAAACTGCTAATTTCAAAGAAGTTATTGGCATTATATCCTTTCCCGCCAGAGGTTAGGGCGCGCTGGGAAACACCCCCTAGGGTGGATAAGGCACTCACACGCTTATCAAAACAAGTGGCGTTACCGTCTCCTGAAACGGCCGCCCTCAAGGATCCAGCTGATAGGAGGCTGGAAACTACCCTGAAAAGTATATACACTCATACTGGTGTTATACTGCGACCAGCCATCGCCTCAGCATGGATGTGCAGTGCTGGGGTGGTTTGGTCGGATTCCCTGACTGAAAATATTGATACCCTGGATAGGGACAGTATTTTATTGACTATAGAGCAATTAAAGGATGCTTTTCTTTATATGCGAGATGCTCAGAGGGATATTTGCACTCTGGCATCGAGAGTAAGTGCGATGTCCATATCTGCCAGAAGAAGTTTATGGACGCGACAGTGGTCAGGTGATGCGGATTCCAAACGGCATATGGAAGTATTGCCGTATAAAGGGGAGGAATTATTTGGGGTCGGTCTATCGGATTTGGTGGCCACGGCAACAGCCGGGAAATCCACCTTTTTACCTCAGGTCCCCTCCCAACAGAAAAAGACACCGTCTTTTCAGCCGCAGTCCTTTCGTTCCTATAAGAACAAGCGGGCAAAAGGACAGTCATATCTGCCCCGAGGCAAAGGAAAGGGTAAGAGAGTGCACCAAGCAGCTCCCTCCCAGGAGCAGAAGCCCTCCCCGGCTTCTGCAAAGCCCTCAGCATGACGTTGGGGCTTTACAAGCGGACTCAGGGGCGGTGGGGGGTCGACTCAAGAATTTCAGCGCACAGTGGGCTCACTCACAGGTGGACCCCTGGATCCTGCAGGTAGTATCTCAGGGTTACAGGTTGGAATTCGAGAAGTCTCCCCCTCGCCGGTTCCTAAAGTCTGCTCTGCCAACGTCTCCCTCAGACAGGGCGACGGTATTGGAAGCCATTCACAAGCTGTATTCTCAGCAGGTGATAGTCAAGGTACCCCTCCTACAACAGGGAAAGGGGTATTATTCCACACTATTTGTGGTACCGAAGCCGGACGGCTCGGTAAGACCTATTCTAAATCTGAAATCTTTGAACCTGTACATACAAAAATTCAAGTTCAAGATGGAGTCACTCAGAGCAGTGATAGCGAATCTGGAAGAAGGGGACTTTATGGTGTCCCTGGACATCAAGGATGCTTACCTGCATGTCCCAATTTGCCCTTCACATCAAGGGTACCTCAGGTTCGTGGTGCAAAACTGTCATTATCAGTTTCAGACGCTGCCGTTTGGATTGTCCACGGCACCTCGGGTCTTTACCATGGTAATGGCCGAAATTATGTTTCTTCTGCGAAGAAAAGGCGTATTAATTATCCCTTACTTGGACGATCTCCTGATAAGGGCAAGGTCCAGAGAACAGCTGGAGGACGTAGTAGCACTAACCCAAGTAGTGCTGCAACAGCACGGGTGGATTCTGAATTTTCCAAAATCTCAATTGACCCCGACGACACGTCTGCTGTTCCTGGGAATGATTCTGGAACGGTTCAGAAAAAGGTGTTTCTTCCGGAGGAGAAAGCCAGGGAGTTATCCGAACTTGTCAGGAACCTCCTAAAACCAGGAAAAGTGTCTGTGCATCAATGCACAAGAGTCCTGGGAAAAATGGTGGCTTCTTACGAAGCGATTCCATTCGGCAGATTCCACGCACGAACTTTTCAGTGGGATCTGCTGGACAAATGGTCCGGATCGCATCTGCAGATGCATCAGCGGATAACTTTGTCTCCACGGACAAGAGTGTCTCTTCTGTGGTGGTTGCAGAGTGCTCATCTGTTAGAGGGCCGCAGATTCGGCATACAGGACTGGGTCCTGGTGACCACGGATGCCAGTCTGAGAGGCTGGGGAGCGGTCACACAGGGAAGAAACTTCCAGGGAGTGTGGTCAAGCCTGGAGATGTCTCTTCACATAAATATACTGGAGCTAAGAGCGATTTACAATGCTCTAAGCCTGGCAAAACCCCTGCTTCAGGGTCAGCCGGTGTTGATCCAGTCGGACAACATCACGGCAGTCGCCCACGTAAACAGACAGGGCGGCACAAGAAGCAGGAGGGCAATGGCAGAAGCTGCAAGGATTCTTCGCTGGGCGGAAGATCATGTGATAGCACTGTCAGCAGTGTTCATTCCGGGAGTGGACAACTGGGAAGCGGACTTCCTCAGCAGACACGATCTACACCTGGGAGAGTGGGGACTTCATCCAGAAGTCTTCCACATGATTGTGAACCGTTGGGAAAAACCAAAGGTGGATATGATGGCGTCCCGCCTCAACAAAAAACTGGACAGGTATTGCGCCAGGTCAAGAGACCCTCAGGCAATAGCTGTGGACGCTCTGGTAACACCGTGGGTGTTCCAGTCAGTGTATGTGTTTCCTCCTCTGCCTCTCATACCAAAAGTACTGAGAATTATACGGCAAAGGGGAGTAAGAACGATACTCGTGGCTCCGGATTGGCCAAGAAGAACTTGGTACCCGGAACTTCAGGAGATGCTCACGGAAGATCCGTGGCCTCTACCTCTAAGACGGGACCTGCTTCAGCAGGGACCGTGTCTATTCCAAGACTTACCGCGGCTGCGTTTGACGGCATGGCGGTTGAACGCCGAATTCTAAGGGAAAAAGGCATTCCGGAAGAGGTCATCCCTACCCTGGTAAAAGCCAGGAAGGAGGTGACTGCACAACATTATCACCGCATTTGGAGAAAATATGTTGCGTGGTGTGAGGCCAGGAAGGCCCCGACGGAGGAATTTCAACTGGGTCGATTCCTACATTTCCTGCAAACAGGATTGTCTATGGGCCTCAAATTAGGGTCCATTAAGGTTCAAATTTCGGCCCTGTCGATTTTCTTCCAGAAAGAATTGGCTTCAGTTCCTGAAGTCCAGACTTTTGTAAAAGGAGTACTACATATACAGCCCCCGGTTGTGCCCCCAGTGGCTCCGTGGGATCTTAATGTAGTTTTGGATTTTCTCAAATCCCATTGGTTTGAGCCACTCAAATCGGTGGATTTGAAATATCTTACATGGAAAGTAACCATGCTACTGGCCCTGGCTTCAGCCAGGAGAGTGTCAGAATTGGCGGCTTTATCGTATAAAAGCCCATATCTGATTTTCCATTCGGACAGGGCAGAACTGCGGACGCGTCCTCAGTTTCTGCCTAAGGTGGTTTCAGCGTTTCACCTGAACCAGCCTATTGTGGTGCCTGCGGCTACTAGCGATTTGGAGGATTCCAAGTTGCTGGACGTTGTCAGGGCATTGAAAATATATATTTCAAGGACGGCTGGAGTCAGAAAATCTGACTCGCTGTTTATACTGTATGCACCCAACAAGCTGGGTGCTCCTGCTTCTAAGCAGACGATTGCTCGTTGGATTTGTAGCACAATTCAACTTGCACATTCTGTGGCAGGCCTGCCACAGCCTAAATCTATCAAGGCCCATTCCACAAGGAAGGTGGGCTCATCTTGGGCGGGTTGTTATTGTTGTGAGCCGTCTGTTCAGAGGCTCCTACGTTTGTCATACTGTTAACTGGGTTCAGATCACAGGTTGTACGGTGTGATTGGTGTGGCTGGTATGAGTCTTACCCGGGATTCAAAATCCTTCCTTATTGTGTACGCTCGTCCGGGCACAGTATCCTAACTGAGGCTTGGAGGAGGGTCATAGGGGGAGGAGCCAGTGCACACCACCTAGTCCTAAAGCTTTTATTTTTGTGCCCTGTCTCCTGCGGAGCCGCTAATCCCCATGGTCCTGACGGAGGCCCAGCATCCACTACGGACTACGAGAAATAGATTTATCGGTAAGTAAAATCTTATTTTTTTTAAATGAAAAGGTCATGAATAGATGTTAATTTGTTGCAAACAGAGCGTACATTCCATAAAGCACATTTTAGTGACTTGGAGGGAGACATGTGATGTTGATAAGGTTTGTTGGATTTATATTCCATTGTGAATCAGCTGAATGTGAGTGTGGTATGTGGATGGGACCTGGATTTGGGGATATGTCACCAACTAGTAGGAGCAGAAGAAGAGATAGATAGGTATAGTTGGGGGAGGTGTGTGATAGTTTCTTATGGTGACAGGTTGAGGATGTTACAGTTAGTGTACACAGATAGGTTAAAAGCTCATGAGTGTTAATAAGAGGGGAGTGGATTTATGAGGCTGCAATGTGTACAGGGCGATGAATTACAGGAATAGTGAAGGATGTTGCCATTTTATAGAGGATACCATGAAGCGCTATTAGAAAAAAAACAGTTTGTGGTACATGGTGTTTTTTTTTAAATAAAAGTATAGATAGGTAAGTGCATAAGGAAAATGCAAGTTAAATGGTGAAATTACCTGGTTTCCAATGTTTTTCAATGTTTGTTCAACTGTTGGTTTAACTGTTATTTTAACATTTTCCTAACTTTGTAATTTTCTCACTTTGTATATTTCCAAACTTAGACAATTGTCCCCTCAGACAACTGCCCCATAACTCAATGCAAACATATACTAGGTCTAATTAACAAAGGCAAAAATTACCCTGTGTTAAGTAAACACCAGTCCATGTATGCTCAATAAACTACACTCCACTGAACAACATATTCAGAAGAGATAATGGGCCTAATTCAGACCTGATCGCTAGACTGCGTTTTCGTACAGCGGGCGAACAGGTCTAAACTGTGCATGCGTATGCACCGCAATGCGCAGGCGTGCCACAAGGGTACAAAGCGGATTACTGCTCAGTGATGGGTTTGTGCGAAGAATCCATTCGCACGGGCATTCACAAGGAGATTGACAGGAAGAAGCCAATTGTGGGTGTCAACTGACCATTTTCTGGGAGTGGTTGGAAAAACGCAGGCGTGTCCATGTGTTTGCAGGGAGGGTTCCTGACGTAAATTCCGGTCCCAGACAGGCTGAAGTGATCGCAGCGGCTGAGTAAGTCCTGGGCTGTGCAGAGACTGCATAAGATCTGTTTGTTTAGATCTGCTACACATGCGTTTGCACACTTGCACAGCTAAAATACATTCCCCCTGTAGGCGTCGACTATCTGTGTGCAGCAGTGCAAAAAATGCCTGCTAGCGATCAAGTCTGAATTAGGCCCAATATCAGCTACAAGCAAGTACTAATATTGGCCCTCATTCCGAGTTGATCGCTCGCAAGGCGAATTTAGCAGAGTTGCTCACGCTAAGCCTACGCCTACTGGGAGTGTATCTTAGCTTCTTAAAATTGCGAACGATGTATTCGCAATATTGCGATTACAAACTACTTAGCAGTTTCAGAGTAGCTTCTGACTTACTCTGCATCTGCGATCAGTTCAGTGCTTGTCGTTCCTGGTTTGACGTCATAAACACACCCAGCGTTCGCCCAGACACTCCTCCGTTTCTCCAGCCACTCCCGCGTTTTTTCCGGAAACGGTAGCGTTTTTATCCACACGCCCATAAAACGCCGTGTTTCCGCCCAGTAACACCCATTTCCTGTCAATCACACTACGATCGCCGGAGCGAAGAAAAAGCCGTGAGTAAAAAAACTATCTTCATAGCAAAATTACTTGGCGCAGTCGCAGTGCGAACATTGCGCATGCGCACTAAGCTGAAAAACGCTGCGATGCGAAGAAAATTACCGAGCGAACGACTCGGAATGAGGGCCATTATACAAATACATTTACATACACTGCTAAATTATACATTAGTGTGAATTCAGAATTGGAGTTGTAGTTTTCAGGATGCCAATGAGAAATCACATACATTGAATACACAGCTGAGGGTGTGTGTGGGTTAATGCACAGAGATGTAGGGATCATCAATGAGAAATCACATACCTGTGAGATGAAAAGATATTGGTCCTCATTCCGAGTTGTTCGCTCGTAAGATTTTTTCGCAACGGAGCGATCAGTCGCAAACTGCGCATGCGCAACGTTCGCAGTGCGTCTGCGCCAAGTAAATTTGCAAAAGAGTTTGGTTTTTTACTCACGGCCTAACGAAGAAATTTCATCGTTCTGGTGATCGGAGTATGATTGCCAGGAAGTGGGTGTTTCTGGGCGGAAACTGGCCGTTTTATGGGTGTGTGCGAAAAAACGCTTGCGTTTCTGGGAAAAACGCGGGAGTGTCTGAAGAAACGGGGGAGTGTCTGGGTGAACGCTGGGTGTGTTTGTGACGTCAAACCAGGAACGAAACTGACTGAACTGATCGCAGTGGCAGAGTAAGTGTCGAGCTACTCAGAAACTGCAAAGAAATTTCTATTCGCAATTCTGCTAATCTTGCGTTCGCAATTCTGCTATGCTAAGATTCACTCCCAGTAGGCGGTGGCTTAGCGTGTGCAATGCTGCTAAAAGCAGCTAACGAGCGAACAACTCGGAATGAGGGCCATAGAAAGCTGATCAGTCCTTGGGGGTCATTCTGAGTTCGCTCGTTGCCGATTTTCACTATGCTGCGATTTGTTGCAAACTGCGCATGCACAAGGCACACAGGGCGCATGCACTTAGTTATTTAACAGATTTGCTGTGGATTCTGCGGCGCATTTAAGTCGCACTGCTGTTCGGTGAATGATTGACAGGAAAGTGGCGTTTCTGGGTGGTAACTGAGCGTTTTCCCGGCGTTTGCAAAAAAACGCAGGCGTGTCAGGGAAAAACGCGGGAGTGTCTGGAGAAACGGGGGAGTGGCTGGCCGAACGCAGGGCGTGTTTGTGACGTCAAACCAGGAACTAAAGGGACTGAGCTGATCGCAATCTGTGAGTAGGTCTGGAGCTACTCAGAAACTGCAAAGAATTATTTAGTAGGGACGCTGCTGACAGGTCCTGCGGAAGAGGGAGCATCAGAAGTATCAACCCTGGCACAGATCAACTTGTCTCAACAGTTGGTGGTGTGGGATTTGTAAACGTTTGGCTAGTTTTTTATTTAAAGATTTTTTTTTTCTTTTGCTAATATTTTATTCTATTGTAGCTGTGCGGCTAAGACCTAATTTTATTGCTCCCCATATCCCTGCGGTCTTTCTCCATTTATACTAATAGAGCGAAAGCACTACTGTTTGGAGTGTGTATGTGAGGGTTGGATATGGCATCTAAAGCACCAACCAAGACCACAAAAATATGTATGTTCAAAATGTGAGAAAAAGAGCAGCTCCGGGGTGTGCGACCCATGTTTGGGAATGGACGTTCAACCAGGAAGCAGTGGTCAATCAGGGTCATGAAGAATGCCCTAACTGATATCTCTAAAGAGATGGCGGAATCCCGTAAGCAACATTTAGAATGGGCTGCCAGTTTCTCGAACACTATGGAAGAATTCCTCATTAGGCTTACTCCACCAGCACAGGTGGAGAAGCCTGTATGCAAATCTGTAAACAGACCTCTTCCTGTCCTGCAAGAAGAAATCGGAGGAGGGTCTCTTGGTAAATGAGGAGGAGAGAGAATCGGTTGAGGAAATATTGGATGGAAGTCCTCAGGAGGGGGATTCAGAGGTAAAAGGGTTAGAATCCCTTACTGAGGCTGTTAAACAGGTACTTAATTTCAAAGAAGAGGAAATCAACGAGCCTGAAGTATTTGATCTATTTGAATCACAGAAGCCGACAGCGGCAGTGTTTCTGATTCCTACAGACACTTCAGGATCAGATGGGAGAAGCATGGAAGCAGCCAGATAGACGCTTCCAATTGCCCACAAAGTTTACAGTCAATTACCCCTTGCCTAAGGGAGTGATGTCCAAATGGGAATTACCACTGATTGTGGATGCTTCTCTTGCTAGATTGTCAAAAAAACAATCTTACCTATACCGAATGTGACAACACTTAAGGAGGTATCAGATCGCAAGTTGGATCCGTCTCTTAAATCCATCTTCATGGCTGCAGGTGCATCACAGAGACCTACCATTATAGGTGCATGGGTCAATAAAGCTATTGTCGCTTGGGCAGGACAAATAATTCAAGCTTTTGCAGAGGACAATAATCAGAAAGAAATAGTTTGACTAGCGGAACATATTTGGAAGTCGGCCACTTACATTTGCCAAGCCACAAAGGATGCTAGTAGGATAGCATCATACATTTCGGCAATATCAGCCAGACGGATTCTCTGGCTCAGAGATTGGCAAGTGGATTCGGATTCAAAAAAGGCAGTGGAAGCAATTCCCTTTGTGGGGGAAGTATTATTTGGTCCAGAATTGGACAAGTGGATATCGCAAGCCACGGCGGGGAAATCCACGTTTCTGCCAACTACGTATCCTAGAACAGCACAACCAGTAAGAAAAAGCTACTATGGTCCAGTGTTTAATTATTTTGTGCCAGAGGGAGAGACTTTGGTGGACAAGCTCATGGAAACAGAGGCAGAGGACGTTCCCAGTCCATAACCCGAAAGCAGGACTCTAAGCCTTCCGACAAGACCATGGCATGACAGTCTCCCAGCTCACCTTGGGTCTCCCAAGGTGGGCGCAAGGTTGATGGGGTTTCAGGAATTACATTATATTTTAACGGTTTCATCAGAAGGTGAGGAAGGTTTCATCACCTTCTGATGAAACCGGTAAAATATTACAACGGAGAAACGTGTTAAGGGCACTCTGCTATAGTGCTTTGAAACAAATCCTTTAATTTGGGCTGTGGGACAGACCTCATCACTGCAGGTTTTGTGAATTAGCATCACTGATATCTACCACAAAATTCAAACCCTGCCTGCTTGGGCTCCGGTGAGGAGACGTTGGATGGCTCCAGCAGGGGAAATCCAGCGGCATGCCGCCGACGCTGGGTGCCGCACTCTACCGACACACTACGCCTTGGTTGCATAGGTGCCGGCAAGGAGAAGCCGGACGGCTCCAGTAGGGGAATTTCAGCGGCACGCCACCGCAGCTGGGTGCCGCATATATTGACCTACTACGCTCTGTTTGCACAAGCCTCAGCGAGAAGATGCCAGATGGCTGCAGCAGAGAAAATCTAGCGGCAAGCAGCCACGGTTGGGGGCCGTTCTTCGCCAGTAAGGACAATAATACCCGGGCCGCGGCGAGGTGAGACATAGTGCTCTAATTGGCATCACTTCTATTTGTTGGTAGACACGCTACATCTTTATATGCTAGTGGATGAGAGAAAATATATCCACACGCTAACCTAAATCTGCTAATGTAAAGGTCTACAACAATGGGTCCAAAGTTTGTTTATTAAAATCGGATAAAGGGAGAATATTGCTGCAGCATCTAATATTCTTATTTGAACATAAGCTACAATTCCTAAAGTCTAAGTGGTATATGTAAATACCAGCCTTGTGTGGACAAATAATCCAGAATATATTGGTACGGGACATTAAGTTCTATCCTAGCCACACAGGTGAAAACAAAAGAAATCTTGAAGTCAAATTAGATATTAAGTGGCAGCTGTCAATAGATCATGGACTGACACGTTTATTCATGAAATTATACTCCTTTTGTAGCAATATTTTAGCAAGTACTAAAACTACATTGTTTCAACAGCTTTATAGCGATATTATGCATATGTTGATGAAATAATAGATATTTTTTATAGTTTTTTAACAATTGTTTAAAACCTTTATGCGCTCTCTTATATATGCGATCTGGGGTTTCAGGAAGCCTGGGTCGAAACCTCCACAGAAGTCTGGATCAACAATATTATTTTCCAGGGTTACAGAATGGATTTTCAAACACAACTTCACAGACAATTTTTTACTACAGTCCTTACTCGGTGCCCTCAAAGAGTGAGAGCATTTGACACGGCTATTCGAAAATTACTTCTAACAGGTAATTGCACCAGTTCCGGTTCCTCAGAGAGGAACGGGTTTTTATTCAAATCTTTTTGTAGTACCAAAACCAGACGGGTCAGTAAGACCAATCCTCAATTTAAAGGTATTAAATCAATTCCTGATGGTTTACAGATTCAAAATGGAATCGATAGTCAGTTATTGCGAGTCTGTAACAACAGGAGTTCATGATGTCGATGGACATAAAGTATGCGTACCTCCATGTCCCAATTTGGTACCCACACCAAGCGTATTTAAGGTTTGCTGTGGACAAGACTCATTACCAATTCAGAGAACTGCCGTTCGGCCTGTCATCGGCCCCGAGAATCATCACAAAGATCATGGCAGTCATGGTAGCGAAATTGAGATCGTTAGGAGTAACGATAATACCATAACTGGATGACCTCCTGATCAAGGCTCTGTCTCAGGACTTGTTGATCAAGGATGCTCGGGTCACTCATCAAGTTCTAATTCAGCATGGTTGGATTGTGAATTTAAAAAAATCCAATTTACAACCGATGCAGAGAATTAAATTCCTGGGTCCTATCTTGGACAAAATCCAATTGAGAGTGTTCGTCCGGAGGTCAAGATTCGACACATCAAGGAGGTCAGTTCACAGGTACCTATCGAGGGGAAAAAGGTTCGGTATCTGGGATTGGATAATTTTTACAAATAGATGCCAGTCTCAGGATGGGGTGCAGTACTAGACAACCATCAATTTCAAGGGAGATGGTCTGCGTACGAGACAGCTTACCAATAAATGTACTGGAACTACGAGCCATCTACAATGCACTCCTTCAAGTGGATAGTCCAGTAAGATATCGACATGTGAGGGTGCAATCGTACAACGTAACAGCAGCAGCATACATAAGCCGTCAGGGAGGAACAAAGAGCTGCATGGCCTTGAGAGAAGTTACGAGGATTTTTTCCTGGACAGAAAGACATGACATAGTCCTGTCAGCAACCTTCATTCCAGGAGTGGACAACTGGGAGGTGGATTATCTCAGCCGTCAGGATATGCACCCAGGAGAATGGAGTCTACACCCCCAGGTCTTCGAAGCAGTGGTAATTAGATGGGTATTACCGCAAGTAGATCTCATGGCCTCTCGGAACAACCATTAGTTACCAAGATATGTGGCCAGGACGCAGGATCCAGCAGTGGACGTGCTGACAGTGCACTGGAATTATGACCTGGTATACATATTCCCACCGTTTCCCTTACTACCAAGAGTGTTAAAAAAGGTGAAACAGGAAAGAGCATGGGTAATCTTGGCCTCGCAGAAGTTGGTATGTGGATCTGAAGAAACTTCTGGTGGACGCACCTTGGAGGCTACCGCAGAGTGAAGATCTGCTATCACAAGGCCTGTTTCTGCATCCGGATCTGAACCAACTGCATTTGACGGCGTGGTTCTTGAAACCAGGATTTTAATGGAGAAGGGTATCCCGAGATCAGCTATCCCTACCTTGTTAGCGGGAAGGAAACCGGTCACGGTGGCACACTACCATAGGATCTGGAAGAGCTATATGGACTGGTGCCAGCCTAAGGGTTCGAACCCTGGAGAAATCTGCCCTACTAGATTGCTGAGATTTCTCCAATCGGGGTTGAATGGCGGATTACGTTTAGGATCCATGAAGGTCCAGGTCTCTGCGCTTTCAATTCTTTTCCAACAAAAACTGGCGTCCCTGCAGGAGATTCAGACCTTTTTACAGGGAGTCTTGAGAATTCAGCCTCCTTTTCATCCTCCCACAGCTCCGTGGAATCTCAATTTAGTGTTGGAATTCCTGAAATCTGGCCTTTTCGAACCTCTAGTGCGGGTAGATCTAAAATATGTGTGTTGGAAAATGGTCTTACTGTTGGCTTTAGCATCGGCCAGACGAGCCTCGGAATTAGGGGTCCTGTCACATAACAGCCCTTTTCTTGTTTTTCATGAAGACAGTGCAGAACTCCGTATGAAGGCAGAGTTCTTACCTAAGGTGGTATCTGGTTTTCATATAAACCAGCCAAATGTGGTTCCATCATTCCAGGGGCGGTTAGAGGACGTTTCACTGGATGTGGTCAAAGCTTTAAAATTGTACGTTCAGGATATAGTATGAGATTACTAGTTCTCTTAAGAGACCAGAGGCCTTGTTTGTTCTGTATGACGGTCCCAGTAGAGGTTGGCCAGCTTCAAAACAATCCTTAGCAAGATGGATAAGACTGAGCATCAAGCAAGCATATATCTCAAATGGTAGGAGAGTTCTGTTTCGAGTGGGTACTCATACCACCAGATCAGTAGGGGCTTCTTGGGCTGCGGCTACAGGAGCTTCCGCTGCCCAACTTTGCAGAGCTGCAACGTGGTCATCAGCACACACGTTCACTCGCTTTTACAAATTTGATACTTTTGCATCTAGAGATTCAAATTTTGGTCCTTTAGTTGTCCAGGCTCCGGACAGCACTCCCGCTGATGGGAGTATCTTTGGGACGTCCCCATCTGTATAAGTTCTCTAGTGTCCCCTAGTGGATGAGAGAGAAAAGAGGATTTTGGTACTTATCGATAAATCCATTTCTCTGAATCCAATCGGGGACACTGGACGCCCGCCTCGGGGCTGTCAGCCTTTTGTGTTCTTGTTAAATTAGGTCAAGCAAGTTTATATTATTTCACTGTTTTGACAATTCTTGGTTGCTGTTTTGACGTTGTGATATGTTGGGCTCCTTCCCACGAAGCGTGAGGCTTTCATGTTCCCTCCTCTCTTCGTCAATTTTTCAAACTGGAGGGATAGGGGGAGGAGCAAGGTGTAAATATTTTTTTAAAATTAATTCATTGTGCCACCTCCAGTCTGCAGTCTTCACATCTGTTTAAGTTCTCCATTGTCCCCGAGTGGATGAGAGAGAAGAGAGGATTTTGGAACTTACCGATAAATCCATTTCTCTGAATTCAATCGGGGGACACTGGACGACGGCCTTGGTGCTGTCAGCCTTTTGTGTTCTTGTTAAATTTGGTCAAGCAAGTTTATATTATTTCACTGTTTTGACAGTTCTTGGTTGCTGTTTTGACGTTGTGATATGTTGGGCTCCTTCCCACGAAGTGTGAGGCTTTCACGTTCCCTCCTCTCTTCGTCAATTTTTCAAACTGGAGGGATAGGGGGAGGAGCCAGGTGTGAATAATTTTTTTTTATTCATTCATTGTGCCACCTCCAGCCTGCAGTCTTCACATCTGTTTAAGTTCTCCAGTGTCCCCGAGTGGATTCAGAGAAATAGATTTATCGATAAGTACCAAAATCCTCTTTTCACAATTAGACATCGTATGTGAGTTTTTTTTACTTTAGAACAGAATATTGATACCTACCGGTAAATCCTTTTCTCCTAGTCAGTAGAGGATGCTGGGGTCCACTTCATGACCATGGGGTATAGACGGTACCGCAGGAGCCATAGGCACTCTTAAGACTTTTCAATGGGTGTGAACTGACTCCTCCCTCTATGCCCCTCCTTCAGACCTCAGTTATAGGAACTGTGCCCAGGGAGACGGACATTTCGAGGAAAGGATTTACTTTTATACTAATGGTGAGATTCATACCAGCTCACACCTCAACCATGCCGCACAACATGGCATTCAACATGACACACGCCAACAGGCATGAACCAATTACAGCAAACATGCTGAAAATAATAGAACACAACTTCTGTATCTATTAACAAAAAACTGCAGGTAAAGTATGCACTGGGACGGGCGCCAGCATCCTCTACGGACTAGGAGAAAAGGATTTACCGGTAGGTGTCAAAATCCTGTTTTCTCATACGTCCTAGAGGATGCTGGGGTCCACTTCATGACCATGGGGTTTATACCAAAGCTCCAGTACGGGCGGGAGAGTGCGGATGACCCTGCAGCACCGATTGACCGAACTTGAGGTCTTCCTCGGCCAAGGTGTCAAACTTGTAGAATTTTGCAAATGTGTTTGTCCCCGACCAAGTAGCTGCTCGGAAAAGTTGCAATGCCGAGACCCCCCGGGCAGCCGCCCAGGATGAGCCCACTTTCCTAGTGGAATGGGCCTTCACCGACGTCGGTAACGGCAATCCAGGCGTAGTATGAGCATGCTGAATCGTACTTCTGATCCAACGCGCAGTAGTCTGCTTGGAAGCAGGACACCCAATCTTGTTGGGAGCATACAGGACAAACAGAGCCTCTGTTTTCCGTATCTTAGCTGTTCTAGCGACATAAATCTTCAAAGCCCTACCACATCTAGAGACTTTGACTCAGTGAACGTGTTAGTAACTACTGGCACCACAATAGGTTGGTTTATGTGGACAGATGTAACCACCTTTGGAAGAAAATGTTGTCGAGTTCTCAACTCTGCCCTATCTTCATGGAAGACCAGGTAAGGGCTCTTGTGAGACAAGGCCCCCAACTCAGACATCCGCCGTGCGGATGCCAATTCCAAAAGCATCACCACTTTCCAAGTCAGAAACTTCAACTCTATCTCTTGTAGAGGCTCAAACCAATCCGATTGAAGGAACTGCAACACCACATTAAGGTCCCATGGTGCCACTGGAGGCACAAATGGAGGCTGGATGTGCAGAACCCCTTTCACGAAGGTCTGAACTTCTGAAAGAGAGGCCAATTGTTTTTGGAAAAAACACTGACAAGGTCGAAATCTGGACCTTGATTGACCCCAATCGGAGGCCCGCCACCACACCAGCCTGCAGAAAATGGAGAAAATGTCCCAACTGAAACGCTTCCGTAGGAGCCTTCTTGGATTCACACCAAGACACATATTTTCTCCAAATACGGTGGTAATGTTTCAACGTTACTCCTTTCCTGGCCTGAATAAGGGTGGGGATGACTTCCTTGGGAATACCCTTTCGGGCTAGGATCCGGCGCTCAACAGCCATGCCATCAAACGTAGCTGCGGTAAGTCTTGATACACGCATGGCCCCTGCTGCAGCAGGTCCTCGCGAAGAGGAAGAGGCCGAGGATCTTCTATGAGCAACTCCTGAAGATCTGGGTACCAAGCCCTCCTTGGCCAGTCTGGGGCAATGAAGATTGCTCAAACTCTTGTTCTCCTTATGATACTGAGCACTTTTGGGATCAGCGGAAGTGGAGGGAAGACATACACCGACCAGAACACCCACTGGGCCACCAGCGCATCCACTGCTATTGCTTGAGGGTCTCTCGACCTGGAACAATATTTCTGAAGCTTCTTGTTGAGACGAGATGCCATCATGTCTACTTGAGGAACTCCCCAAAGACTTGTCGCCTCTGCGAAGACTTCTTGGTGGAGGCCCCACTCTCCTGGATGGAGATCGTGTCTGCTGAGGAAGTCTGCTTCCCAGTTGTCTACTCCCGGAATGAAAATTGCCGACAGAGCCTTTACATGTCTTTCTGCCCAGTTGAGGATCTTTGTCACCGCTGCCATTGCCGCTCTGCTTTTCGTTCCGCCCTGCCTGTTTATGTACGCGACTGCTGTTACATTGTCCGACTGGATCTGTACAGAATGATCTTGAAGATGTACCGCTTTTTGAAGGCCGTCGTCAATGGCTCTTAATTCCAGCACGTTTATGTGAAGGCAGGCTTCCTGACTTGACCATTTTCCTTGGAAGCTTTCCCCCTGAGTGACAGCTCCCCAGCCTCGGAGACTTGCATCCGTGGTTACCAGGACCCAGTCCTGAATCCTGAACCTGCGTCCCTCTAGTAGGTGAGAACTGTGTAGCCACCACAGGAGCGAAATCCTGGCTTTTGACGACAGGATTATCTTCCGGTGCATGTGTAGGTGGGATCCCGACTACTTGTCCAACAGGTCCCACTGGAATACCCTGGCATGGAACCTGCCAAAATGTATGGCCTCGTAGGCCGCCACCATCTTCCACAACAACCGAATGCACTGATGGATCGACACACTCGATGGTTTCAATATCTGTTTTACCATTTTCTGGATTTCCAGAGCCTTTTCCACCAGAAGAAATACTCTCTGAACTTCTGTGTCCAGAATCATCCCGAGAAAAGACAATCTTGTTGTCGGTTCCAACTGTGACTTTGGATAATTTATGATCCAACCATGTTGTTGGAGTATTGACAGGCAGAGTGTGATGTTTTGTAACAACTGCTCCCTGGTGTTATGAGCCACGGCAGTGGCTCATTCCTGTTTTGCATTTTGGTTATGTATTTTATGTTATACTTCTGTTTCTGTTCCCCGTGGGTGTCATGGGGTGTCCGGAGTCCACCCTTAAGGAGAGGGTACTGTTATAAACCACAAGTAGTGGTTCATTCCTGTTTGCTTTCCGTTTATGTATTTTATGTTATAGTTCTCTTGCAGGCCAGGATTTCCTTTGCTCTGGTTTAGAAAGACTCTTGTTGGCTGCCGGTGGTAATTGCAGCCTGTTTCCATGTGTTTAGCCTCACCTGTCTGTTAATTGCACCTGTCAGTTTGGAGTCGTGCAGCAGGGCAGCTGCACGACATAATTAATTAGGGTCCCTGCTGTGATTGGAAGAAATCCTTGTTATATTCTGTCTCAGTGCATTACACAGACGCCGGTGATAGCTTCTGTCTAGCTGCTTCCTGTGTCTGATCCAGTATCCTGCATTGAAGCATTCCTGTCCAGGAGTCCTGTGGCTTTGCCTGTGTCTGATCCAGTATCCTGCCTTGAAGCATTCCTGTCCAGGAGTCCTGTGGCTTTGACTGTGTCTGATCCAGTATCTTGCTTCTTGGTGTCCACTAGTCTGTCGTTTGGAATTCTGCCTGTCCTCTGGTCCTGATAGCCTGTGTCAGCTACTTTGGGGGTTCCTGTCCTTTTTGCCAGTATTCGTACCGGTTTCGTTAGTAGCGGCTTCGCCGCGTCCCTCGGCCTAGGCTGTAGCTACCTGCTGCTTTTGCTTTGGATTTTCTGCAGAGGGTTCTGTGTGTGCTGTCCTCACCGGAACACACTGCCTTTGTTGCAGTTTTTGTCTTGGCGGCTGTGCCGCACATACTTTATTTTAGTTCTATATCACCCCCAACTGGGTACTTCCTTCTCTAGTTAGAGGTTCCCCTTGTCGTCTCAGTCTATGCCTTGTCTCCAACTAAGACCGGGGGGCAGCGGAGTTGGGCAGACATAATCCGCCCTTCAAACGCGGCTGCCGTGGGCCCAAGAAACCATAGTCATGCAGGCGTAGGCTGACAATGAGGGTGAGACAACGGAGTTAGGGATCCTTGAGGGTGCTGCCGAGCTCCGTCTCTATTGCAGCATTACGTTCCTGTACTTGGGGCTCATCTGCCCAGTTCCAGGAGTGCCAACTACAGTGAACGTAACACCTGGATCTCGCCTTTATCAGGAGATCGTCTACATAAGGAATTATATTGACTCCTTTTTGACGCAGGAGAACCATCATCTCCGCCATCACCTTGGTGAATACCCTCGGCGTTGTGGAGAGACCGAAAAGTAACGTCTGGAATTGGTAATGGCAATCCTGAACTGCGAATCTCCGATAAGCCTGGTGAGGAGGATAAATGGGAACATGCAGGTAAGCATCTTTTATGTCTACAGACACCATGTAGTCCCCCTCCTCCAGACTGGAAATCACTGCCCTCAGTGATTCCATTTTGAACGTGAATCGGTTTAAGTAGAGATTCAGATTTTTCAGGTTTAGGATCGGTCTGACCGAGCCGTCCGGCTTCGGAACTACAAAAAGGCTTGAATAAAACCCCTCCTCTTGTTGTGACAAAGGTACCAGGACTATGACCTGATCCTGACATAATTTTTGGATTGCCGCTGTTACGGCTTCCCTTTCTGGAAGAGAAGCTGGCAAGGTCGATTTGAAAAATCGGCATGGGGAAACGTCTTGAAACTCCAGCTTGTATCTCTGAGACACTATTTGCAACACCCAGGGATCCAGGCCAGACAGAATCCAACCTTGGCTGAACAGTTTGAGACGTGCCCCCACCCGAGCGGCCTAACGCAAAGGAGCCCCAGCGTCATGCTGAAGATTTGGCAGAAGTAGGGGTAGACTTCTGCTCCTGGGAACCTGAAGCTGCTGTGGACTTCTTTGCGGGTAGGGTAAGGGCAAAGGGAAAGAAGGGGGAACCTCTCGCTTTTTTGTATTTATTGGGCCGAAAGGACTGCATGTGCGGGTGATATGTCTTTTTTGCTGGTGCAGGCGCAGAGGGCAAAAATGTTGACTTACCTGTGGTAGCAGCCGAGACTAACGCATCCAGTCCATAGCCAAATAAGGCCTCACCTTTATATGGGAGAGCCTCCATATTTCTTTTGGAATCTGCTTCCGTGTTCCACTGGCGAATCCACAACGCCCGCCAAGCCGATACTGCCATGGTAGCGGCTTGTGAACTCAAGAGTCCAATATCTTTCATCGCTTCTAGCATGTATGCGGCAGCGTCTTTGATATTCCCTAACTTAAGGAGTATCTCATCTTTATCAATCGTGTCAATTTCTGATTGTGGGCCTGAGCAGCGTACCATTGGAAACATAAATGGATTTCAATGTAGTTTCCATCTTTCGGTCTGACGGCTCTTTTAGTGAAGCCGTGCCAGGTGCAGGGAGAATTACCTTCTTTGTCAACCTGGACAGTGCACTGTCTAACAAAGGGGGTGACTCCCATTTTTCCTGTCCTCCACCGGGAAAGGATAAGCTATCTGAATTCTCTTGGGAATATGAAATTTCTTTTCAGGATTCACCCACATCCCTTCAAAGAGTGTATTAAGATCGTGGGAAGGAGGGAAAGTGACCTTAGATTTCTTTTCTTTATAGAAATAAGCCTTCTCCTGAGGTACAGGAGTGGCTTCCAGAACTTCCCTTATAGCCACAATCATATATTGTATATTTTTTGCCAATTTATGATTTATTTCTCTGGAGTCACTATCGTCAACACAAGAATCAGTGTCCGTGTCGGTATCAGTATTCACAATATTCGCAAATGGTCTCTTATGTGACACAGAGGGGTCGCCTGCGGATGGAAGAACAGAGCCCTGAAAAATCACATCCTCCACAGATTTTCTCCAGCACTCAGCATGAGATTCAGACTTATCTAATCTCCTATTGATATGATGCATACTATCACGTATTTATTTCACCCATGCAGGCTCTTGGTGTGCCGGCAGCTCCACCACATTACACTTCTGTGTCCCTAAAATGGTTTCCTCCGGGGAGGAACTCCCTGCCTCTGACATGTCTTACACACGTGTACAACACACACACAAACACACACACTGGGACTTATAGGGGACAGACCCACAGTAAAATCTGTCAAAGGGACACAGTTTAGGAGCAGCCAGTTCACAACCCCAGCGCCAGTATCTAATGCCTGTGAACACAGAATGCCCACTGACATGCAGCGCTGTTTTACACAGTAAAACACACTTGTAAAGCACCAAATTCGCTTGTGCCCCCTCCTGTTTTGCACCCTGATACTTGTAGTCAGAAGTGAAGGAGGACCAGCGATGTCTCTGCAGCCTGAGGAGAGAGAAAATGGCACTGAGCAGTGTTCTGGCTGCCTGAGGAAGAAGCTCCGCCCTTTTTACCTCAGAAACTTTTCATAATATTTATACTGGTGGGGGTAGGGCTGTGCCTGGGCATCTTATGCCCCCTTTTTGCCAGTTTATAGAGGTGTTTTTGCTGCCCAGGGTGCCCCCCCCCCTGCGCCCTGCACCCTGCAGTGCCTGTGTGTGTGGCAGCAATGGCGCGCTGCACTCCCGCCAGCCGCGCTGTACCTCAGCCGTCACTTTTCTTGATAGAAGATCTGTCTTCTTCTACTCACCTGTCTTCTGACTTCTGGCTCTGTGAGGGGGGTGATGGCGTGCTGTGGGAGTGAGCATCTAGACACGGCTAGCGTTCAGTACCCTTCAGGTGCTAATGGTGTCCTGTCAGCCAGAAGCAGAACCATGAAACTCTTCAGGAAGTTGGTTCGTACTTCTGCCCCCTCAGTCACACGAAGCAGGGAGACTGTTGCCAGCAGTTCTCCCTGAAATCAAAAAACCTAACATAAGTCTTTTCAGAGAAGCTCAGTAGAGCTCCTCAGAGTGCATCCAGTCTGCCTGGGCACATTTCTAAAACTGAGGTCTGGAGGAGGGGCATAGAGGGAGGAGCCAGTTCACACCCATTGAAAAGTCTTAAGAGTGCCCATGGCTCCTGCGGAACCGTCTATACCCCATGGTCATGAAGTGGACCCCAGCATCCTCTAGGACATATGAGAAATATGATTTTAAATATTTCTCTAACGTCCTAGTGGATGCTGGGGACTCCGTAAAGACCATGGGGAATAGACGGGCTCCGCAGGAGACAGGGCACTTTAAGAAAGAATTTGGATTCTGGTGTGTTCTGGCTCCTCCCTCTATGTCCCTCCTCCAGACCTCAGTTAGAATCTGTGCCCGGACGAGCTGGGTGCTACTTAGTAAGCTCTCCTGAGCTTGCTAAAAAGAAAGTATTTTGTTAGGTTTTTTATTTTCAGAGAGATCTGCTGGCAACAGGCTCTCTGCTACGTGGGACTGAGGGGAGAGAATCAGCCCTACTCACTGAAGATAGGTCCTGCTTCTTAGGCTACTGGACACCATTAGCTCCAGAGGGATCGTACACAGGATCGCACCCTTGGTCGTCCGATCCCGGAGCCGCGTCGCCGTCCCCCTCGCAGAGCCAGAAGACAGAAGCCGGTGACAGAAGCAAGAAGACTTCGAAATCGGCGGCAGAAGACTCCAGTCTTCATATGAGGTAGCGCACAGCACTGCAGCTGTGCGCCATTGCTCCCACACTAAACCCACATACTCCGGTCACTGTAGGGTGCAGGGCGCAGGGGGGGCGCCCTGGGCAGCAATTAGAGACCTCTTTGGCAAAAGTTTGCATAATATACAGTTGGGCACTGTATATATGTATGAGCCCCTGCCAAAGTTGTACATGAAAGCGGGACAGAAGCCCGCCGTCGAGGGGGCGGGGCTTCTCCCTCAGCACTCACCAGCGCCATGTTTTTTCTCCACAGCACCGCTGAGAGGAAGCTCCACAGTCTCCCCTGCGGTTACACGGTAGAAGAGGGTAAAAAGAGAGGGGGGGCACATAATTAGGCGCAAAAATCAATATAAACAGCAGCATTAAGTTACTGTGTTATTCCTGGGTTAATAGCGCTGGGGTGTGTGCTGGCATACTCTCTCTCTGTCTCTCCAAAGGGCCTTATGGGGGAATTGTCTTCAGATGAGCATTCCCTGAGTGTGTGGTGTGTCGGTACGTGTGTGTCAACATGTCTGAGGTAAAAGGCTCCCCTAAGGAGGAAATGGAGCAAATATGTGTGTGAGAGGGTGTCTCCGTCGACAACGCCGACACCTGTTTGGATATGTGTAATTAAGTGCTATGGTGAATTTATTGCACAAAAGATTAGAGAACAGACAGGAAATCTACCCATGTCTGTCCCTATGTCGCAGAGACCTTCAGAGTCTCTCAATGCTCACTATCCAAAAAATAGACACTGATATCAACACGGAGTTTGACTCCAGTGTCGACTACGATAATGCAAAGTTACTGAAGGGTTAAACATGCTATATGAACTGTTATGTGCTTGAATAGACACGTACGCACTCTCTACAAGATGCCCTTGTCTGTTCATATAATATAAGGCTTGTTTGTGTCTTATCTTCAAGGACAATTACATACCAGATCAAAACTGTTACTTCTGTGTGTTACTAAATATCCTGCATGTAATGTCGTATGCTACTTCTATTTATCCAATCATATGCTTGCACATATTGTATACACCCATGTTTCTTATCTATATAGTACGCTGTAATTTTTTAAATAAACAGAGTAATTCTTAACCATTGACTCGTGTGTTTCATATTACGTTAAGCCTTGCTCTCAACTGGTACCAAAGAGGCGATTATATCGAGGGGACCTAAGCAGATTTCCCAACAGTCTGGGGGCTCAAAGTCCGGGATCTAGGCGATCGTCCCCTGCCCGGTAAGATAGAGAATTTTATTGTCTGTCTTTTCCGTTCAGGGATTGCGATTACTACTAGATTTGAACTCATTTCGTGTTCCGGGAACACGTGACAAAAAATACAATCCAAGTCCGGGACTTGGCAGAAAAGAAACTTGTTTTCTTAAAGGCGCCGGGCGCCACATAAAGGTATCAGGGATACCATAGAAGGACCAGGGGTCCATATAATCTTTAAAGGCACAGGTATCCGGGATACCATATATGGACCAGGGGTCCAAATAACAACGCCTCCTCGATCTGATCGCCTAGTTAGTTTGAATATGGCCATATATTTGTAAAAATTATATTGTTTATTTGTATTAGGATACTCAGTGTACGGTTGGTAAGTGTACAGACACTGAATGTCATATAACATTGCTATTTACAGTTATTTTATGCAAGAAAATTGTACTTTATTTGCAAAATATCAATTATACGGGTGGTAAGTGTACGTATGGTTGATATCATAAAAACATTTTGTATACCCAATGTCCCTTTGGTTTATGTAGGAATGTGTAATCCAACATGTTACCAATGATCTATGATCAGATCAGCTGAATGCATACGTAAACTGATATTCCCCCTCAGTGACTTTTTTTATCTAATCGCATATATATACTTGTATAATCTGTTGTTAGTTTGTTTTGAAAGTTTATTTAAGAGATGGGAGCAAGTCAGAGTAAAAAGACTGAATATCCCCCGCCCCTCCCCAGAGAAACATGTAAAGACTATGTCGGCCGTGTTTCTCCTACAAATTTTTATCTTGTTAACCCATGGGTAGATAATCTGGCAGGCTGGACAGAAGCCGTAGGAAGTCCCAAATCTTTCCCACGGGATGGAACAAATTTTCCCTTCTATATGGATATGGTTAAGGGACTATGTTTAGAAGATAAAGCAGCCTGGCCATGGTATGATCATGATCCACAATGGAACATGACATACATGAGAGCAGGAGGGGAACAGTGGCTTACTATAGCGCCCCATTGGTATGACAGTTCCACTAATAAGAAACAAAGAAAACTAAAAAATATAACAACCCAATTACACAAGGCAGAGGAGGAGAGGATAAGTAAAACAGTTAAAGCATCCTGTCCACCTCCCTATAGTCCTTTATACCCATCTTTAAATGATACAGACATTTTGGCGGCTGTAGCCCTTTCACACATTCAGAGACCCACTGGAGGTGTTGGTGGAGGCGCAGGGGGTGGCGATCTCTCACCTGCCCTCTTAGACACTCTCATACAGAACCCCCCTGCAGGTCAGATACCACCCCCACCTACCCCTAGTGCCCCTGTAGATCAGTTAGTTGAGGAACATAATATCCCACCACCCGCAGATTCCCCAGGAACTACCTGGGGTAGGAGTATTTTAAATACTGGTATAGACATTCTTGGTACCCCGGTTAGGATGTTAACTGCCCGTCGCCAAACGGCTGACTCCACTGTTATCACCGAGAACCCTCTTAGCCCACACCACACCAGGTCCGGTAATGAATTCTCTGAAGATAACACAGCAACCAGTAGCACTGGCACTCATCTGCCTTTTATGACAGTGGGGGACCAGTTACTTAAAAAATCCATTGAAGTTGAGGATCTAGACAGAATAATTAAAAATTGTCCTAAACCAATGATCACCCCTTTAGGATGTATTGCTTACTTAAAAAAGGCTTCTAAGGGACGGAGTTTCACACAAGAAGACATGAGACTCATCATAGATGGGGTCATAGATCATTATAATGGGTGGGATTGGACAAAAGTACCCACAATTAACACCCCCATAACAGCAGATAATCAAACTGCCACTAATTATCCTTTAAATACGCAGGATGGAATAGACAAAATGTGGAAGGAACTTAGTGATCACATGAATGTGGTATTTAAAACCCGTTCATCTCTCCCGATTGCCGTAGCATGTAAACAGAAACCTAGTGAATCAGTAACAGAGTTCTGGAAAAGATTTAAGAAGTGTTGGACCGAGGAAGCAGGGTTGAGCCTGGTAAACAATGATAATCTTCTTGTTTCCACATTTGTTAATAATCTGCTGCCCTCTATTGGCCTCACAGTAAAACAGAGTGTTTCCAGCTGGACCTCTGACGATCTTAAAGATTTCGAAAAACATTTATATGAGAAAGAAGCAGCGGGTTGTTTTGAAATGAGGAAATCTGTCAGTACTATACCCTCACATAACTACCAGAACCCCCCGGGAAAGCCAAATAGGTCTTTCCGCCCACCCAAGACAATAGGTTCCAGAGGGGCCCTATGACACTGGCCTAATATCTTGTACCCCCTACAAGGCCACACTGAAACCTGATGTACACCCCTTTACCAGAAACAATATCCATTGTCTAAAAGAAAAAATAGAAGGTCTTAGACCTATGGTACAGCAATTTTTAGAGCAAGGCATTCTTAGACATGTAGTATCCCCATACTGCACACCAGTTAACCCTGTAGCAAAAGTAGATGGGACTATAAGGTTTGTGCAAGATCTTAGAGCAATTAATCAGCTAATTGTTCCCATTGCACCAATTGTACCTGATGTAAACTCACTCCTCTCAGCCATCCCTGTAGATGCTGCATTTTTTTCAGTGATTAATTTAAAAAAATGCATTTTTCAGCATACCAGTGGACCCCCAAACACAGTTACTTTTTGCTTTTTCTTTTGAGGGCAAGCAGTTAACATGGTGCAGATTACCACAGGGATGGATTGATTCACCTGTTGTGTATAGCATTGTACTCCAAGCCACATTGGCTCCCTGGCACCCCCCCTATGGTTCTGTCCTGCTACAGTATGCAGATGATCTGCTTCTCTGTAGTCAAACGGAGGAGGCCTGCCGACAGGATGGTATATCACTGTTAAACTGGCTCTGTGAATGTGGACACAAGGTGTCTAAAACAAAAATGCAATGGTGTAAAAAGCATGTTAACTATAGAGATGAGCGCCGGAAATTTTTCGGGTTTTGTGTTTTGGTTTTGGGTTCGGTTCCGCGGCCGTGTTTTGGGTTCGACCGCGTTTTGGCAAAACCTCACCGAATTTTTTTTGTCGGATTCGGGTGTGTTTTGGATTCGGGTGTTTTTTTCAAAAAACCCTAAAAAACAGCTTAAATCATAGAATTTGGGGGTAATTTTGATCCCAAAGTATTATTAACCTCAAAAAACATAATTTACACTCATTTTCAGCCTATTCTGAACACATCACACCTCACAATATTATTTTTAGTCCTAAAATTTGCACCGAGGTCGCTGTGTGAGTAAGATAAGCGACCCTAGTGGCCGACACAAACACCGGGCCCATCTAGGAGTGGCACTGCAGTGTCACGCAGGATGTCCCTTCCAAAAAACCCTCCCCAAACAGCACATGACGCAAAGAAAAAAAGAGGCGCAATGAGGTAGCTGTGTGAGTAAGATTAGCGACCCTAGTGGCCGACACAAACACCGGGCCCATCTAGGAGTGGCACTGCAGTGTCACGCAGGATGTCCCTTCCAAAAAACCCTCCCCAAACAGCACATGACGCAAAGAAAAAAAGAGGCGCAATGAGGTAGCTGACTGTGTGAGAAAGATAAGCGACCCTAGTGGCCGACACAAACACCGGGCCCATCTAGGAGTGGCACTGCAGTGTCACGCAGGATGTCCCTTCCAAAAAACCCTCCCCAAACAGCACATGACGCAAAGAAAAAAAGAGGCGCAATGAGGTAGCTGACTGTGTGAGAAAGATAAGCGACCCTAGTGGCCGACACAAACACCGGGCCCATCTAGGAGTGGCACTGCAGTGTCACGCAGGATGTCCCTTCCAAAAAACCCTCCCCAAACAGCACATGACGCAAAGAAAAAAAGAGGCGCAATGAGGTAGCTGACTGTGTGAGAAAGATAAGCGACCCTAGTGGCCGACACAAACACCGGGCCCATCTAGGAGTGGCACTGCAGTGTCACGCAGGATGTCCCTTCCAAAAAACCCTCCCCAAACAGCACATGACGCAAAGAAAAAAAGAGGCGCAATGAGGTAGCTGACTGTGTGAGAAAGATAAGCGACCCTAGTGGCCGACACAAACACCGGGCCCATCTAGGAGTGGCACTGCAGTGTCACGCAGGATGTCCCTTCCAAAAAACCCTCCCCAAACAGCACATGACGCAAAGAAAAAAAGAGGCGCAATGAGGTAGCTGTGTGAGTAAGATTAGCGACCCTAGTGGCCGACACAAACACCGGGCCCATCTAGGAGTGGCACTGCAGTGTCACGCAGGATGGCCCTTCCAAAAAACCCTCCCCAAACAGCACATGACGCAAAGAAAAAAAGAGGCGCAATGAGGTAGCTGACTGTGTGAGTAAGATTAGCGACCCTAGTGGCCGACACAAACACCGGGCACATCTAGGAGTGGCACTGCAGTGTCACGCAGGATGTCCCTTCCAAAAAACCCTCCCCAAACAGCACATGACGCAAAGAAAAAAAGAGGCGCAATGAGGTAGCTGTGTGAGTAAGATTAGCGACCCTAGTGGCCGACACAAACACCGGGCCCATCTAGGAGTGGCACTGCAGTGTCACGCAGGATGTCCCTTCCAAAAAACCCTCCCCAATCAGCACATGATGCAAAGAAAAAGAAAAGAAAAAAGAGGTGCAAGATGGAATTATCCTTGGGCCCTCCCACCCACCCTTATGTTGTATAAACAAAACAGGACATGCACACTTTAACCAACCCATCATTTCAGTGACAGGGTCTGCCACACGACTGTGACTGATATGACGGGTTGGTTTGGACCCCCCCCAAAAAAGAAGCAATTAATCTCTCCTTGCACAAACTGGCTCTACAGAGGCAAGATGTCCACCTCATCTTCACCCTCCGATATATCACCGTGTACATCCCCCTCCTCACAGATTATCAATTCGTCCCCACTGGAATCCACCATCTCAGCTCCCTGTGTACTTTGTGGAGGCAATTGCTGCTGGTCAATGTCTCCGCGGAGGAATTGATTATAATTCATTTTAATGAACATCATCTTCTCCACATTTTCTGGATGTAACCTCGTACGCCGATTGCTGACAAGGTGAGCGGCGGCACTAAACACTCTTTCGGAGTACACACTTGTGGGAGGGCAACTTAGGTAGAATAAAGCCAGTTTGTGCAAGGGCCTCCAAATTGCCTCTTTTTCCTGCCAGTATAAGTACGGACTGTGTGACGTGCCTACTTGGATGCGGTCACTCATATAATCCTCCACCATTCTATCAATGTTGAGAGAATCATATGCAGTGACAGTAGACGACATGTCCGTAATCGTTGTCAGGTCCTTCAGTCCGGACCAGATGTCAGCATCAGCAGTCGCTCCAGACTGCCCTGCATCACCGCCAGCGGGTGGGCTCGGAATTCTGAGCCTTTTCCTCGCACCCCCAGTTGCGGGAGAATGTGAAGGAGGAGATGTTGACAGGTCGCGTTCCGCTTGACTTGACAATTTTGTCACCAGCAGGTCTTTCAACCCCAGCAGACCTGTGTCTGCCGGAAAGAGAGATCCAAGGTAGGCTTTAAATCTAGGATCGAGCACGGTGGCCAAAATGTAGTGCTCTGATTTCAACAGATTGACCACCCGTGAATCCTTGTTAAGCGAATTAAGGGCTGCATCCACAAGTCCCACATGCCTAGCGGAATCGCTCCGTGTTAGCTCCTTCTTCAATGCCTCCAGCTTCTTCTGCAAAAGCCTGATGAGGGGAATGACCTGACTCAGGCTGGCAGTGTCTGAACTGACTTCACGTGTGGCAAGTTCAAAGGGCATCAGAACCTTGCACAACGTTGAAATCATTCTCCACTGCACTTGAGACAGGTGCATTCCATCTCCTATATCGTGCTCAATTGTATAGGCTTGAATGGCCTTTTGCTGCTCCTCCAACCTCTGAAGCATATAGAGGGTTGAATTCCACCTCGTTACCACTTCTTGCTTCAGATGATGGCAGGGCAGGTTCAGTAGTTTTTGGTGGTGCTCCAGTCTTCTGTACGTGGTGCCTGTACGCCGAAAGTGTCCCGCAATTTTTCTGGCCACCGACAGCATCTCTTGCACGCCCCTGTCGTTTTTTAAAAAATTCTGCACCACCAAATTCAAGGTATGTGCAAAACATGGGACGTGCTGGAATTTGCCCATATTTAATGCACACACAATATTGCTGGCGTTGTCCGATGCCACAAATCCACAGGAGAGTCCAATTGGGGTAAGCCATTCCGCGATGATCTTCCTCAGTTGCCGTAAGAGGTTTTCAGCTGTGTGCGTATTCTGGAAAGCGGTGATACAAAGCGTAGCCTGCCTAGGAAAGAGTTGGCGTTTGCGAGATGCTGCTACTGGTGCCGCCGCTGCTGTTCTTGCGGCGGGAGTCCATACATCTACCCAGTGGGCTGTCACAGTCATATAGTCCTGACCCTGCCCTGCTCCACTTGTCCACATGTCCGTGGTTAAGTGGACATTGGGTACAACTGCATTTTTTAGGACACTGGTGAGTCTTTTTCTGACGTCCGTGTACATTCTCGGTATCGCCTGCCTAGAGAAGTGGAACCTAGATGGTATTTGGTAACGGGGGCACACTGCCTCAATAAATTGTCTAGTTCCCTGTGAACTAACGGCGGATACCGGACGCACGTCTAACACCAACATAGTTGTCAAGGACTCAGTTATCCGCTTTGCAGTAGGATGACTGCTGTGATATTTCATCTTCCTCGCAAAGGACTGTTGAACAGTCAATTGCTTACTGGAAGTAGTACAAGTGGGCTTACGACTTCCCCTCTGGGATGACCATCGACTCCCAGCGGCAACAACAGCAGCGCCAGCAGCAGTAGGCGTTACACGCAAGGATGCATCGGAGGAATCCCAGGCAGGAGAGGACTCGTCAGACTTGCCAGTGACATGGCCTGCAGGACTATTGGCATTCCTGGGGAAGGAGGAAATTGACACTGAGGGAGTTGGTGGGGTGGTTTGCGTGAGCTTGGTTACAAGAGGAAGGGATTTACTGGTCAGTGGACTGCTTCCGCTGTCACCCAAAGTTTTTGAACTTGTCACTGACTTATTATGAATGCGCTGCAGGTGACGTATAAGGGAGGATGTTCCGAGGTGGTTAACGTCCTTACCCCTACTTATTACAGCTTGACAAAGGGAACACACGGCTTGACACCTGTTGTCCGCATTTCTGGTGAAATACCTCCACACCGAAGAGCTGATTTTTTTGGTATTTTCACCTGGCATGTCAACGGCCATATTCCTCCCACGGACAACAGGTGTCTCCCCGGGTGCCTGACTTAAACAAACCACCTCACCATCAGAATCCTCCTGGTCAATTTCCTCCCCAGCGCCAGCAACACCCATATCCTCCTCATCCTGGTGTACTTCAACACTGACATCTTCAATCTGACTATCAGGAACTGGACTGCGGGTGCTCCTTCCAGCACTTGCAGGGGGCATGCAAATAGTGGAAGGCGCATGCTCTTCACGTCCAGTGTTGGGAAGGTCAGGCATCGCAAACGACACAATTGGACTCTCCTTGTGGATTTGGGATTTCAAAGAACGCACAGTTCTTTGCGGTGCTTTTGCCAGCTTGAGTCTTTTCAGTTTTCTAGCGAGAGGCTGAGTGCTTCCATCCTCATGTGAAGCTGAACCACTAGCCATGAACATAGGCCAGGGCCTCAGCCGTTCCTTGCCACTCCGTGTGGTAAATGGCATATTGGCAAGTTTACGCTTCTCCTCCGACAATTTTATTTTAGGTTTTGGAGTCCTTTTTTTTCTGATATTTGGTGTTTTGGATTTGACATGCTCTGTACTATGACATTGGGCATCGGCCTTGGCAGACGACGTTGCTGGCATTTCATCGTCTCGGCCATGACTAGTGGCAGCAGCTTCAGCACGAGGTGGAAGTGGATCTTGATCTTTCCCTAATTTTGGAACCTCAACTTTTTTGTTCTCCATATTTTATAGGCAGAACTAAAAGGCACCTCAGGTAAACAATGGAGATGGATGGATTGGATACTAGTATACAATTATGGACGGACTGCCACGGTTAGGTGGTATAAAAAAACCACGGTTAGGTGGTATATATTATAATAATAATACAATTATGGATGGACGGACTGCCTGCCGACTGCCGACACAGAGGTAGCCACAGCCGTGAACTACCGCACTGTACACTGGTTGATAAAGAGATAGTAGTATACTCGTAACAACTAGTATGACACTATGACGACGGTATAAAGAATGAAAAAAAAACCACGGTTAGGTGGTATATATTATAATAATAATACAATTATGGATGGACGGACTGCCTGCCGACTGCCGACACAGAGGTAGCCACAGCCGTGAACTACCGCACTGTACACTGGTTGATAAAGAGATAGTAGTATACTCGTAACAACTAGTATGACACTATGACGACGGTATAAAGAAAGAAAAAAAAATACCACAGTTAGGTGGTATATATTATAATAATAATACAATTATGGATGGACGGACTGCCTGCCGACTGCCGACACAGAGGTAGCCACAGCCGTGAACTACCGCACTGTACACTGGTTGATAAAGAGATAGTAGTATACTCGTAACAACTAGTATGACACTATGACGACGGTATAAAGAATGAAAAAAAAACCACGGTTAGGTGGTATATATTATAATAATAATACAATTATGGATGGACGGACTGCCTGCCGACTGCCGACACAGAGGTAGCCACAGCCGTGAACTACCGCACTGTACACTGGTTGATAAAGAGATAGTAGTATACTCGTAACAACTAGTATGACACTATGACGACGGTATAAAGAATGAAAAAAAAACCACGGTTAGGTGGTATATATTATAATAATAATACAATTATGGATGGACGGACTGCCTGCCGACTGCCGACACAGAGGTAGCCACAGCCGTGAACTACCGCACTGTACACTGGTTGATAAAGAGATAGTAGTATACTCGTAACAACTAGTATGACACTATGACGACGGTATAAAGAATGAAAAAAAAACCACGGTTAGGTGGTATATATTATAATAATAATACAATTATGGATGGACGGACTGCCTGCCGACTGCCGACACAGAGGTAGCCACAGCCGTGAACTACCGCACTGTACACTGGTTGATAAAGAGATAGTAGTATACTCGTAACAACTAGTATGACACTATGACGACGGTATAAAGAAAGAAAAAAAATACCACAGTTAGGTGGTATATATTATAATAATAATACAATTATGGATGGACGGACTGCCTGCCGACTGCCGACACAGAGGTAGCCACAGCCGTGAACTACCGCACTGTACACTGGTTGATAAAGAGATAGTAGTATACTCGTAACAACTAGTATGACACTATGACGACGGTATAAAGAATGAAAAAAAAAACACGGTTAGGTGGTATATATTATAATAATAATACAATTATGGATGGACGGACTGCCTGCCGACTGCCGACACAGAGGTAGCCACAGCCGTGAACTACCGCACTGTACACTGGTTGATAAAGAGATAGTAGTATACTCGTAACAACTAGTATGACACTATGACGACGGTATAAAGAATGAAAAAAAAACCACGGTTAGGTGGTATATATTATAATAATAATACAATTATGGATGGACGGACTGCCTGCCGACTGCCGACACAGAGGTAGCCACAGCCGTGAACTACCGCACTGTACACTGGTTGATAAAGAGATAGTAGTATACTCGTAACAACTAGTATGACACTATGACGGTATAAAGAATGAAAAAAAAACCACGGTTAGGTGGTATATATTATAATAATAATACAATTATGGATGGACGGACTGCCTGCCGACTGCCGACACAGAGGTAGCCACAGCCGTGAACTACCGCACTGTACACTGGTTGATAAAGAGATAGTAGTATACTCGTAACAACTAGTATGACACTATGACGACGGTATAAAGAAAGAAAAAAAAATACCACGGTTAGGTGGTATATATTGTAATACAATTATGGATGGACGGACTGCCTGCCGAGTTCCGACTGCCGACACAGAGGTAGCCACAGCCGTGAACTACCGCACTGTACTGTGTCTGCTGCTAATATAGACTGGTTGATAAAGAGATAGTATACAATACATACAACAATATACTACTATACTGGTGGTCAGGCACTGGTCACCACTAGTCACACTGGCAGTGGCACTCCTGCAGCAAAAGTGTGCACTGTTTAATTTTAAATTAATATAATATTATGTACTCCTGGGGGCTCCTGCTATAACAACCTGCAGTGCTCCCCAGTCTCCCCCACAATTATTATAAGCTTTGCCTTTTATACATTGATGTGCAGCACACTGGGCTGAGCTGAGTGCACACAGACTGAGTCACACTGTGTGACTGGCTGCTGCTGTGTATCGTTTTTTTTCAGGCAGAGAACAGATATAGCAGAGAACGGATATATTATATTAAAATAAATAAAAGTTAACTAACAACAACTGCACTGGTCACTGTGGTAAACTCTGTCTGACTCTGCACAATCTCTCTCTCTCTTCTAATCTAATTTCTAATGGAGAGGACGCCAGCCACGTCCTCTCCCTATCAATCTCAATGCACGTGTGAAAATGGCGGCGACGCGCGGCTCCTTATATAGAATCCGAGTCTCGCGAGAATCCGACAGCGTCATGATGACGTTCGGGCGCGCTCGGGTTAACCGAGCAAGGCGGGAGGATCCGAGTCTGCTCGGACCCGTGAAAAAAACATGAAGTTCGTGCGGGTTCGGTTTCAGAGAAACCGAACCCGCTCATCTCTAGTTAACTATTTGGGTTTTGTGCTCACACAGGGAGAAAGGAAAATCAGTCCACAACGCATTCAGTCTGTATTGGGCCTGGTCACCCCAACTACTCAGAAGGAAATGCTATCCTTTCTGGGCATGATTAATTATTGCAGACAGTGGATATCTGATTGTTCCTACTATGACAATATCTTGAGACAAGCCACTCTCAATGACAAACCTAAACAGATTCAATGGTCACAAGAAATGTTAACTGCATATGAAAGTCTAAAATGTATGTTGGTAAAAAGTCCGGCACTGGGCCTCCCTAACTATGTACTACCGTTTCATTTATATGCAAGGGACAACTGTAAAACCATGGCGGGGGTACTGACTCAATTTCATGGAGGCAAACTGCGCCCTGTGGCATTCCTGTGTCGGTCCAAGGTATGCCTGCCTGCCTCAGAGCACTGGCAGCTTGTGCAATGGTGGCTGAGATGGCAACTACACTCACCTTAGGTCACACAACAATTCTACACACAACACATGATGTAGTAGCAATACTTAACGGCTTGCATACACAGCATATGTCAGCCCAACGCCTTAGTGGGTATGAAGTCCTATTGCAAAGCAGCCCATCCCTCATCATCAAATATGCAAACACGTCATCAGGCCCAGCACCCATTCTTAATGCACTCCTAGGACTAAAGGATCCCCAAGATGACATACCTGACAACCATGACTGCTCAGCATCAATAGAATCAGAGACCTCCCCGAGATTAGACATGTCCCCTGTACCCATACCCGGTTCGGACAATGTCTTTGTTGATGGCTCCTGTAGCAGACCAAATGACTCCACATACCAAGCAGGTTATGCCGTTGTGCGCCTGCCCAATGACATTCTTGAAGCAAAGCCCATACCTTACCAGTCGGCACAGGCTGCAGAGCTCATAGCCCTTACCAGAGCCTGCCAAATGTACCAAAACAAACCTGTTACAATTTACACAGACTCCAAATATGCCCATGGCGTTGTCCACGACCATGGAGTTATTTGGGCAAGAAGAGGCTTTGTAGGAGCCGATGGAAAAGGCATTTCCCATGCACAGCTTATCACAAACCTCCTCCATGCCATCACACTGCCCTCTGACATTGCAATTTTGCACTGCAGGGCCCATACTGGTGGCAAGGACGACATATCCAAAGGCAATGCCCTTGCTGACAAAACTGCCAAATAAGCAGCTCTACAACCCATTGCCCAGTCCCATATGACTGTCATGACCCCCCCTGCCATTAATGATCAATATCTTATCACGGAGCTACAGGCCACAGCCTCCAACAAGGATTTGGATGACTGGATATATCCTGTATTGCAGAAAAATCCCAAATCAGGATTAATCTGCAAAGAGGGGAAACCTTGTATACCCCAAACAAGTGCCCCTTTGTTCATTGCTCATTACCATGGGGTAGGACATCATAGCAAGAACACCACAGCCTTACTTTTAAGCAAAGACTTTTATATCACTGATGTTAAAACACTGGTAGATCATTACGTCAGCAGATGTGTTACCTGTCTACGCAACAACCCAAATAATCCTGATAAAGCAAAACATCAGCATCTTGAATACCCTACTACACCCTTTACGCATTTGCAAATTGATTTTACACACATACCAGGTAAAGGAAAACAGGAATATGCCTTGGTCATAGTTGATATGTTTTCACGGTGGCCAGAAGCATTTCCAACAAAATCAGAAGATGCTAAGACTGTAGCAAGGATTTTAACCCAAGAAATCATCCCTAGATGGGGATGCCCACTACAGATAAACAGTGATAAAGGCGCAGCCTTTACAGCAAAAATCACACAGGCCCTGGTGAAGGCCTTACAAATTGAATGGAAATTCCATATTCCATATCACCCGCAGAGTTCAGGGGTCGTAGAGAGGATGAATAGGACCCTCAAAGACAAACTTAGGAAGGCCACAGGAGGTACCTTCCACAAATGGAAACAGGTCCTTCCCATTATCTTAGCAGAAATCAGAATGACCCCACAAAAGACCCTAGGTTACTCACCCTTTGAAATACTTATGGGTAGGCCCTTCCCTACACCCTGGGCTAAGAAACCATTAGTAGTACAGGAAGGAGACTTAGAGCTCATAAGGGAAGAATACGTCAGGTCCCTCATAACAAAACTAGATGAAATTGAACACAAGGTTGTTTGTAAAAATCCTTTTAACCCACAGGAACCAACACACCCTTTCCAGGTCGGAGACAGAGTCGTGGTGAAGGTGCTTCCCAGGAATAAGAGTCCAGGAGACTTCACCTATGGTCCAGAAACAGAAGTTGTTGCAGTAACCAGAACAGCTGTCCTTACTGAGGAGGGGCCCACGTGGATACATGCATCCCGAGTAAAGAAGATACCCAGCCCAAACCGCGAAGCAAGTCCAGGAGAGGTACTAACGGGGGCAGACAGCCCTGACCTCCAACGAGGAGAGGTACTAACGGGGGCAGACAGCCCTGACCTCCAACCAAGATGACCTCACACATGGAGAAGATGATTGTGAACCACGGACCCCGCTGGGCATGTGTTATCCTAACCCTCATCACAGTCCTAACATTTCCCTGTAGAACTGAGGTTGACATCTCACAAAAGGAAGGGGTGACCACCTTATGGTATAACTCCTCCAACACACACGTAGCCACCTATGTCTTAGATTACTTTCTGTTCTCCAAGCTTGCTGAAGCAAAACACTCTATACACAAAAAAAAGAAAATCAGGAATATCTGAGACAGTTTATATTTGTGTTACTGATTCATGGTGGGGATACAACTGTGATTCCTGGGGATCTGTGGGGTGGAACACAGGAATTGACTGGGGGTACAGACCATCAGACGCTTTAAATAGATGGAGCCAACCTGATGGAATACCTCTACTCTCTAGAATGTCTATCTTTAAGATGGACGAGGGCCTAAGTGCATATAGGTTCAGATTAAACATAGAACGCCCCAGCAGAGCAGATAATGGTACCTATGTAGTTGGAATATGGTGGGGAACAGGGTACTATAGCGAAAGGCAAAACTTTCATTTATGGGACATGTTTTAGAAGGATGTTGTACCTTTATCCCTGACAACACAGGGCCAAATGGTAAAGTTACCCTAGCCATAAAAAAACTAGATGATTTATCCATAGAGCTAAAAAAGAATTCAGGTATTGATAACCCATGGAGCCAATACTTTGGTTGGTTTGAAAATTGGAAACAGGGTCTTGTTCAACTAGGAATCTACATATTGATTGTGATAGTAATTTTTTGTGTTGTTTTCTTTTGCATTATACCCTGCTGCAGAAAACTCGCCACAAAAGGTATTGAAAACTCGCTTATGTATGAAGCCGTCCTTACAATCCCTCCTAACTCCCCTGCAGCCTATAAGCAATACCTAACTGAATATAGAAATAAAAAGCTCCATGTACAGAATCATGTTATATAAATATATGATTCTAAGAGGGGATTGAAGGGTTAAACATGCTATATGAACTGTTATGTGCTTGAATAGACACGTACGCACTCTCTACAAGATGCCCTTGTCTGTTCATATAATATAAGGCTTGTTTGTGTCTTATCTTCAAGGACAATTACATACCAGATCAAAACTGTTACTTCTGTGTGTTACTAAATATCCTGCATGTAATGTCGTATGCTACTTCTATTTATCCAATCATATGCTTGCACATATTGTATACACCCATGTTTCTTATCTATATAGTACGCTGTAATTTTTTAAATAAACAGAGTAATTCTTAACCATTGACTCGTGTGTTTCATATTACGTTAAGCCTTGCTCTCAACTGGTACCAAAGAGGCGATTATATCGAGGGGACCTAAGCAGATTTCCCAACAGTTACAGCCAAAATGCAGAAAAGTATTCAATATATGATTATTGTAATAAAAGATGATTTGCATATCACTGATGACTCATCTGTCCCTGACACAAGGGTACACATGTTTAAGGGGAAGAAAGTTGAGGTAAATTTCTCTCCTCTCATGAGGAAAAAGAGCGGGAATCTCCAGACAAGAGGCTGCAGTTTCCCACAAAGAATTCTCAGGCAGTATCCTTTCCCCACTAGGGCCAGGATATGATGGGAATCTTCCCCTAGGGTGTCACGTTTGCCCAAAAGGTAGCCCTGACGTAACAGCTATTCTCAGGGATCCTGCAGATAGCGGGCACATTCTGGTACACTACTCAGACCGGCGATTGTGTCGGCATGGGTTTATAGCGCTGTGGCAGCGTGGACAGGTACCTTATCAGCAGAGATTGAGACCCTAGTATGTATATAGATATATATATGTTTATATAGAGATATATATATATTAAAGATGCTGTCTTAAGAGATATGTATATATAAAACATGCCCAAAGAGACATGAGTCTACTGGGTCCTAGAGTCAAAGCTATGTCGATTTCTGCTTGACGTGTCCTGTAGAATATGCAATGGACAGATGATGTCGACTTAAGAGGCATATGGAAGGCTGAGGATTGTGTGGAGAAGGGTTCTCGGACCTGGTCTCCACAGCTATAGCTGGTAATTCTGATATTTTGCCTTATATTCCTGCACAGCCTAGGAAAGCACGACATTATCAAATGCAGCCTTTCGAATAAAGAAACAAGAAAGTCCGAGGTGCGTCCTTTCTTGCCAGAGGCGGGGGCAGAGGAAAGAAGCTGCACAACACAGCTAGTTCCCAGGAAAAGAAGTCCTCCCCGGCCTCTACAAAAATCCACCGCATGTCGCTGGGGCTCCACAGGCGGAGCTAGGCCCGGTGGGGGCACGCCTTCGTAAGTACAGCCATAAGTGGGTTCACTCCCTGTTAGATCCCTGGGCAATTGATATTGCGTCTCAGGGATACGAGCTGGACTTTGAGAAGATGCCCTCTCACCGACGGCCCTGCCGGCTTCCCCCCACGAGAGGGAAACAGTGTTAACTGCAATTCACAAATTGTATCTTCAACAGGTGGTGGTCAAGGTTCCCCTCCTTCAACAAGGAGGGGGTTATTATTCGACCATGTTGTAGTCCCGAAACCAGACGGTTTGGTCAGACCCATATTGAATTTAAAATCCCTGAACATATACCTGAAAAGGTTCAAGTTCAAGATGGAATCGCTAAGAGCGGTCATTGCAAGCCTGAAAGGGGGAGATTTTATGGTGACTCTGGACATAAAGGATGCATACCTTCATGTCCCCATTTATCCACCTCATCAGGCGTACCTCAGAATTGCGGTACGGGATTGTCATTACCAATTTCAGACGTTGCCGTTTGGTCTCTCCACGGCCCTGAGAATATTCACCAAGGTAATGGCGGAAATGATGGTGCTCCTGCGGAAGCAAGGTGTCACTATTATCACGTACTTGGACGATCTCCTCATAAAAGCGAGATCAAGAGAGCAGTTGCTGAACAGCGTATCACTTTCTCTGGAAGTGTAACGGCAACACGGCTGGATTCTATATATTCCAAAGTCGCAGTTGGTTCCTACAGCTCATCTGCCTCTCCTAGGCATGATCCTAGACACAGACCAGAAAAGGGTTTATCTCCCGATAGAGAGAGCTCAGGAGCTCATTACACTGGTCAGCAATCTATTAAAACCAAAACAGGTGTCAGTGCATCACTGCACTCGAGTCCTGGGAAGGATGGTGGCTTCATACGAGGCCATTCCCTTCGGCAGGTTCCATGCGAGGACCTTCCAATGGGACTTACTGGACAAGTGGTCCGGATCACATCTTCAGATGCATCGGTTAATCACCCTATCCCCCAGGGCCAGGGTGTCTCTACTGTGGTGGCTGTAGAGTGCTCACCTTCTCGAAGGTCGCAGATTCGGCATTCAGGACTGGGTCCTAGTGACCACGGATGCAAGCCTCCGAGGGTGGGGGGCAGTCACACAGGGAAGAAATTTCCAAGGGCTGTGGTCAAGTCAGGAGACTTGCCTTCACATCAATATCCTGGAGCTAAGGGCCATATACAACGCCCTAAGTCAAGCGGAGACCCTGCTTCGCGACCAACCGGTTCTGATTCAGTCAGACAATATCACCGCAGTGGCTCATGTAAACCGCTGAGGCGGCACAAGGAGCAGGGTGGCGATGGTAAAAGCCACCAGAATTCTTCGCTGGGCGGAGAATCACGTAAGCGCACTGTCAGCAGTGTTCATTCCGGGAGTGGACAACTGCGGAGCAGACTTCCTCAGTAGGCACGACCTCCACCCGGGAGAGTGGGGACATCTAGAAGTCTTCAGGCAGATTGCAAGTCGGTGGGAACTGCCACAGGTGGACATGATGGCATCCCGCCTCAACAAAAAGCTGCAGAGATATTGCGCCAGGTCAAGAGACCCTCAGGCGATAGCTGTGGACGCACTGGTGATACCGTGGGTGTTCCCGTCGGTCTATGTATTTCCTCCTCTTCCTCTCATACCCTACGTGCTGAGAATCATAAGGAAAAGAGGAGTGAGAACAATACTCTTTGTTCCGGATTGGCCAAGTAGGATTTGGTATCCAGATCTGCAAGAAATGCTCACAGAGGACCCGTGGCCTCTGCCTCTAAGACAGGACTTGTACAACAGGGGCCCTGTCTGTTCCTAGACTTACCGTGGCTGCGTTTGGCGGCATGGAGTTAAAATTTCTCACGTGGAAGGTGGTCATGCTATTAGCCTTGGCTTCAGCTAGGCGTGTGTCAGAATTAGCGGCTTTGTCACATAAAAGCCCCTATCTGGTTTTTCCATATGGACAGGGCAGAATTTCGGACTCGTCCACAATTTCTGCCAAAAGTGGTGTCATCTTTTCATATGAACCAACCTATTGTGGTGCCTGTGGCTACTCGTGACTTGGAGGATTCCGAGTTACTAGATGTGGTCAGGGCTTTGAAGGTTTATGTAGCCAGAACGGCTAGAGTCAGGAAAACTGAGTCGCTGTTTATCCTGTATGCACCCAACAAGCTGGATGCTCCCGCTTCAAAGCAAACTATTGCTCGCTGGATCTGTAACACGATTCAGCAGGCTCATTCTGCGGCTAGATTGCCGCTTCCAAAATCAGTAAAAGCCCACTCCACAAGGAAGGTGGGCTCTTCTTGGGCGGCTGCCCGAGGGGTCTTGGCATTACAGCTTTGCCGAGCAGCTACTTGGTCAGGTTCGAACACTTTTGCAAAGTTTTACAAGTTTGATACCCTGGCTGAGGAGGACCTTGTGTTTGCTCATTCGGTGCTGCAGAGTCACCCGCACTCTCCCGCCCGTTTGGGAGCTTTGGTATAATCCCCATGGTCCTTACGGAGTCCCCAGCATCCACTAGGACGTTAGAGAAAATAAGATTTTACTTACAGGTAAATCTATTTCTCGTAGTCCGTAGTGGATGCTGGGCGCCCATCCCAAGTGCGGACTTCTTCTGCAATGCTTGTATATAGTTATTGCTTAAATAAGGGTTATGTTTGGTTGCATCAGGGTTGATCTGATGTTCCGTTGTTGTTCATACTGTTAACTGGGTAAATTTATCACGAGTGATACGGTAAGATTGGTGTGACTGGTATGAGTCTTGCCCTGGATTCTAAAATCCTTTCCTTGTACTGTCAGCTCTTCCGGGCACGGTTTCTCTAGCTGAGGTCTGGAGGAGGGACATAGAGGGAGGAGCCAGAACACACCAGAATCCAAATTCTTTCTTAAAGTGCCCTGTCTCCTGCGGAGCCCGTCTATTCCCCATGGTCCTTACGGAGTCCCCAGCATCCACTACGGACTACGAGAAATAGATTTACCGGTAAGTAAAATCTTATTATCTTATATATTCCCTATAATAATACAATGGGGAAACCTTTTCACAGAACCTACATTAAACCAGGACATATGGTATACTGGAGAACGGTGTGATCCAAGCATAGGTTCCCCACCAAAGTACTATTATTTGGAACTTGGAATTTAGTAAAATTCATAATCCCTTTTAACTGTATGGAGTAATTATGTAAATTGTTTACTTATTCAGCTTAGAAGAAATATTATTCAACAGGTTTTACAGGCAAAGCTTATTTCACCAAGCTTTGGAATACTGAAAAGTAATTACTTGTTTAGTATGACATAAGAATATGTTCCCTTTAGCAAATAGTGTCCACTGGTGAATGGTGTTTTCTGTTAGTTATACCAGCCATCCACCTTCACACTTAGTACTTTCCAAAGTCTATAAAACATGTTATAAACACATTTGGTTACTTGATTGTTACATTAATAATATTTATATCGTACAACAGAGTCTTCGCAGGTAAACAAATGGGCATATGAAAGTCTACAATGTTGTTATGTCACTATCCTTGTACAGTAGTTACATGTTTTAACCCTTTAAGCATCATATTCAAATCTATTAGAAACTTTCATAAAATAAACATTTTATTATTATTGTCTACTCTGATGTGGCATTTTTTTTTTGTAGATTGCAGGACTAAAAAAAACAAATAAAAAGTTTTTTTTTCTCATGACTTAAAAACCCCTCGCTCTTTAACCATTACAGCGAGTGTACTAAGTGCCTCGTGAGTCCTTCCCCAGATGTGGCACAGCATGAAAATACCTCCCATGAATGTCTAACTTTTCCAGCTCCAAATCTTCTGCGAGATCAGATGGTCTTTTTGCACCTTCCAGGTCTTGTTTGTTGGCCAGTACTACAAATTGCACACCTTCCAAATCCGCCTCTCCTAATATCATATATAAAAGTCGTTTGGCATCAGTCTTTCTGTCACTGTCATTACAGTCCACTACAAACACCATACCTTGTGTGTTTTCAAAATAATGCTTATAGAAAGGCCATGTTTGAGGATTTAAGCTGACATCCCATATGATGAAAGAAACTCCATTTATTGGCGCCAAAGTCTCAAAATTTAATCCAATAGTCAAGGTAGCGGTTACTTTTTCATCTAACTTTAGCTGATAAAGGACTGTGGTCTTTCCAGAACTATTAAGGCCAAGCAGTAAAATTCAAGCTTTCACAGGATAAATTGCAGGAAGATATGTGTTCACTCTGTCCAGCAGATTACCCATATTTATACACCTGGGGACACAGTGCAAATAAATGAAGTTATTTAATTATCCACAAAGTCGAATTAACAGTGCTATTGTTGTGGGGGAACTGTAATGTCACGACGCTGCCGGCCAATTCCACAAATACGCCAATTTGAGAATTGCCACATGCGACGTGGGGGTCGCTTTTGACACATACCTTAGCTGCCACCAGCAAGAGGAAATTAGCGTATAAATGCAAGGTAGCCTTCGCTTCTACCTGTCACACACACACTTCAATACTTAGAAAAGTAGTTAGACGTGAGCCACACTGGCCTTGGTTTATGAGAATCACAGAATCAGAACTAAAATTAGATATTTAATTTCAAGAATACTTCAGAGCTTTAGTTACAAAAAGTTACAAAGATTATTAAGAATATTTAAAAACACACACACAGAATACAGCAATCTCAACAAATGAAAAGAAATAAAAAATAACTCACTTACTTAAACGAACTTAGGTGATTCTGGTGTGGGGGAGTTTTACAGAATAACTCAGGCCATCTCCAACATATAAGTTGAGTCCCCAAGAGACGCACTTTGTGTCCCAATGGGAGAGACAGATATAGTCCTCAGCTCCAGCAAGCCTCCTCCCTTGGGATTTTTAACGACTACCCTGCTACACACTAAACATACACAATTTTTACATACTTGGTGCTTGGCAACAGGCAGGGGGGAGGGAGTGTAACCCAAAAGAGAGTGAGGTCTGGGCTCTGGGTGTCACATCTTCCTAAGCCTGGAGTTGTGGATTTGAAGTTTTAGAGGTTTACGACATTAGCCAGGAAACAGGATTCCTGAACATTCCAATCAGGACATATTGGTCACACTTCCCTGGTCTGTTTACAGAGCCCCCTGTTTACATAACAAAGGAATTGGGCTTATCAGACCTCAATGTCCAGAGCTTGGCAATATCTGCTTTTGATGTAGAAATGCAATCCCCCTTTACAACTTCATGTCAGGGTCCCAGGCCACAGATAATTTATATTTTGGACAATATACAATTCTGAGGTCAGCTCACAGGAGAAATTGTGATTTCCCTGACATCTCCCTTTTATCAATATTTATAACCTCTGCTCTGGTCATTGCTGTCATCCCAAACTTTATGGTCTGCAGATCTCCCCCAGCCTGGATGTATGGAGGTTAAACGCAGGACAATGCCTGTCAGCCATTTTGTCACATCTCAGTGACGTCTTTACTGTGCACTACTCATGTACTGAATGCTCTTTTTTTTAGGATCTAATCAGGAAAAATTATGGTTGACATAGGAAACAGTGGGGGTAATTCCAAGTTGATCGCAGCAGGATTTTTGTTAGCAATTGGGCAAAACCATGTGCACTGCAGGGGAGGCAGATATAACATGTGCAGAGAGAGTTAGATTTGGGTGGGGTGTGTTCAATCTGCAATCTAATTTGCAGTGTAAAAATAAAGCAGCCAGTATTTACCCTGCAAAGAAACAAAATAACCCACCGAAATCTTACTCTCTCTACACATGTTATATCTGCCTCCCCTGCAGTGCACATGGTTTTGCCCAATTGCTATCAAAAATCCTGCTGCGATCAACTTGGAATTACCCCCAGTATCCGTGTCGATATCAGGAAGTAGTAACTAGGCAAAAGAACATTTTTTGCGACCCCGAGGGGTCTTGGGGCACAGGGTTATGCAACCTTACTATATACCCTTTCTGATATGCAAATGTTCTACCCAGTCAGATAATGGTGGTGCCTACATGGCCGCCCACACCCGTCTGTGTCCCTAATATCGTTTTCTCTTGGGAAAAACATTGAGCCACCGACGTGTCGACACACATGTACCAAGTAGCATCAAGAGCCGGTGGTGTCGACAGGGTCACTCCCACAGCCGTTTGTGGGATGAGCACTCAGCCTCAGACATGCCGACACATGTGTACCAAACACCCACCGACACCCCGGGCATATAGCGGACAGACCCACAGTAAATTCTGTCAGGAAGACACAGATGGAGTTTGCCAGCTCACAACCCAGTGCTCAATCCCAGTTCTGAAACCTTTATATAATGCCTCAGACCTTATATTAACTTATATTGCATCAAATCCACTGTGCCCCCCCCCCCCCCCCCGTTTTTCACTCTGTCATGTTGTACAGTAGTGTGAGGAAGGAAGGACCAGCGTCTCTACAAGAGAAAAATGGCGCTGATGAGAGCTGTGAGGGCTAAGCCCCGCCCACTTAATGGCGCACTTCAGCCCAGCTATTTTTTATTATATTTATACTGGCGGGGGTCAGGATTTAGTGCCTAGGCACTCATACCCTTGTTTTCCAATCACATATGAGGATTTTATGCTGCCCAGGGCGCCCCTTCCCCCGCACCCTGCACCCTACAGTGCCGCTGTGTGCGGGAGCATGGCGTGCAGCGCGATCGCTGTGCGGTACCTCAGAAGCCATCACTGAAGTCTTTTTTTCTTCTTCTACTCATCTGTCTTCTGACTTCTGGCTCTGCAAGGGGGGTGACGGCGGGCTCTGGGAATGAACCCCTAGGCGTACTTAGTATTCCAAACCCTCAGGAGCTAATAGTGTCCTGTAGCCAAAGAAGCAGAGCTTTTAAACTCACTAGAAGTAGGTCTGACTTCTCTCCCCTAAGTCCCACGAAGCAGGGAGACTGTTGCCAGCAGTCTCCCTGAAAATAAAAAACCTAACAAAAGTATTTTTCTGAGAAACTCAGTAGAGCTCCTCAGAGTGCATCCAGTCTGCCTGGGCACAATTCTAAACTGGAGTCTGGAGGAGGGGCATAGAGGGAGGAGCCAGGTCACACCATTTGAAAGTCTTAAAGTGCCCATGTCTCCTGCGGATCCCGTCTATACCCCATGGTTCTTGAAGTGACCCCAGCATCCTCTAGGACGTATGAGAAAGAAAGGTTACATTCTGATCCCTGGCTGTCATTTATATTCTGCTTATTTGTTATTCTTTATATAATTAGTAGAATTGGCTACAGATATTTTCCTATGACTTATGCATGGTAAATTAGGAAACAACAGTTCGCATACCTCCCAACATGACCCTCTCCAGGAGGGACAGAATGCTCTGCTCCTGGACTTTTCTCTTAATGTATGATTGCCATCACCAGTGCTGAAACATCTTTCTTATCCATTCACCTGTTCAAAACAGGTGCCGGCAATCATACATTAAGAGAAAAGTCCAGAAGCAGAGCATTGTGTCCCTCCTGGAGAGGGTCATGTTGAGAGGTATGGTTACGGTTGATTCTATATCAGAGTGGGAGAAGGGACCTTCTGACTACCTATGGGAGGAGACCCGTCACCAGGGGGAGGAGCTACGGGCGAACAAGGTACCCAAAAAGTAATTCGCTCGCCACGCTTCGGGCACGGTGCTCGCTTCGCTCGCCACCTAATTACTAAAGGTAATAATTGGTGACGTGGATACTAGAGCAACTGACCCGCTGGTGTAGCTCCTCCCACTTGTGTTGTGGCTCCTCCCCCTGACGGAAAAGGTCCCTTAGGCCACTTGGATCTAGCCTCAACCGTATGGTTACAGATAAATAGAAAGAGAATAAACACTTGCATACCTCCCAACATGATCCTCTCCAGGAGGGACACAATGCTCTGCTTCTGGACGTTTCTGTCAATTTATGATTGCCGGCACCTGTTTTGAACAGGTGAATGGATAAGAGAGGTGTTTCAGCACAGGTGATGGCAATCCTAAAGGGTAGCGTTTAGATTCTTTTCGTGCAGAGGACCTTTCCCATAACCCCCTGGGTCCATGTCACAATCTATTTGGAATAGAAAAGTGTGGCGAGCGAAGCGGAGCGGAGCGAGACACTGAGCCCGATGCGTGGCGAGGGTCCATTGCTGCATAGAAAAAAAAAATACCCCAAACCAGAGGTTCTCAAACTCGGTCCTCGGGCGCACACACAGTGCATGTTTTGCAGGTAACCCAGCAGGTGCACAGGTGTATTAATTACTCACTGACACATTTTAAAAGGTCCACAGGTGGAGCTAATTATTTCACTTGTGATTCTGTGAGGAGACCTGCAAAACATGCACTGTGTGGGCCCCCGAGGACCGAGTTTGAGAACCTCTGCCCCAAACGATCGGAGAACGAAGACAACATAGGGATGGACATCGATGGTCGATGCTTCCGAACCATCAGCTAGCTCTGATTGGCTCTCACTGACTCAGAGAGCCAATCAGATCACAGACCTTACCCTGCAGCAGCAGAAGCCACAGACACACGGAGCTCAGGAGGATTCAGAGGAGACAGAGTGACCTCACTGATCTTTATATCACCCCAGCTATACACCACCACTGATCAGGGGGCATCATTTAGGAGGGCTATGGACAAAGTCCTTGCTTAAGTATGTTTTGGACTGTGGGAAAAACCAAGAGAAAACACAAAAAACATGGAAAGAACATACAAACTCCACACCATAAACATCGGAATTGGTCCCATGTGAGACAGCAAAGCAAACCGTGCACTGAGCCAGCTGTCATCCACATTATTGTAAGAAATTCCCAGCCGGTACGTCGTACCGCCGGGCCGTCCACAATACTGCATTCCGCTGGCTTCGTTCTGTGTGAGGGGAGGAGAGCGCAGCACAGTACCTCTCCTGCCCCTCAATTCTCTTTGATGCCCGGTCTCACTCTCCATCGGCGGCGGAGGGGTCAATCTGAATAAGCCACCGCTTTACTAGCCAATCAGAGCTCATGGACCGGCAGCCGCTGCTCCTGATTGGCTGCCGGTCCGCGAGCTCTGATTGGCTAACGAACCGGCGCATCATTTCAGATTGACCCCGCCGCCGTTGGAGAGTGAGACCGGGCATCAAAGAGAATTGAGGGGCAAGAGAGACGCTATGCTGCGCTCTCCTCCCCTCACATAGAAGAAACAGAGCCAGCGGTAAGGGGTGGGGGGCAATGAGCGCACAGTGGGGCAATGTATATCTGGCACAGGGGGGCATTGTATATCTGGCACTGTGGGGGAATTGTTTATCTGGCACTGTGGGGAAATTGTTTATCTGGCACTGTGGGGGAATTGTTTATCTGGCACTGTGGGGGAATTGTTTATCTGGTACTGTGGGGGAATTGTATATCTGGCACTGTGAGGGCATTGTATATCTGGCACTGTGAGGGCATTGTATATCTGGCACTGTGGGGGCATTGTATATCTGGCACTGTGGGGGAATTGTATATCTGGCACTGTGGGGGAATTGTATATCTGGCAATGTGGGGGAATTGTATATTGAATTGTATATCTGGCACTGTGGGGGCAATGTATATCTGGCACTGTGGGGGCAATGTATATCTGGCACTGTATGGGGAATTTTATATCTGGCACTATGGGGGCAATGTATATCTGGCACTGTAGGGGAATTTTATATCTGGCACAGTGGGGGCAATGTATATCTGGCACTGTGGGGGCATTGTATATCTGGCACTGTGGGGGCATTGCATATCTGGCACAGTGGAGCATTGTATATCTGGCACAGTGGGGCATTGTATATCTGGCACTGTGGGGCATTGTATATCTGGCACTGTGGGGGCATTGTATATCTGGCACTGAGGGGTCAATGTTGATTCATCATTGGGCATTGTGTGTGTATATTATATATGTATATTATACACACAATGTCCAGTGATAAAATAAGATTTTACTCACCGGTAAATCTATTTCTCGTAGTCCGTAGTGGATGCTGGGACTCCGTAAGGACCATGGGGAATAGCGGCTCCGCAGGAGACTGGGCACAACTAAAGAAAGCTTTAGGACTACCTGGTGTGCACTGGCTCCTCCCACTATGACCCTCCTCCAGACCTCAGTTAGGATACTGTGCCCGGAAGAGCTGACACAATAAGGAAGGATTTTGAATCCCGGGTAAGACTCATACCAGCCACACCAATCACACCGTATAACTCGTGATACTATACCCAGTTAACAGTATGAAATATAACTGAGCCTCCCAACAGATGGCTCAACAATAACCCTTTAGTTAGGCAATAACTATATACAAGTATTGCAGACAATCCGCACTTGGGATGGGCGCCCAGCATCCACTACGGACTACGAGAAATAGATTTACCGGTGAGTCCACAGCTATCGCCTGAGGGTCCCTTGACCTGGCGCAATATCTTTTTAGCTTTTTGTTGAGGCGGGACGCCATCATGTCCACCTGTGGCCTTTCCCAACGGTGTACAATCATTTGGAAGACTTCTGGATGAAGTCCCCACTCTCCCGGGTGGAGGCCGTGTCTGCTGAGAAAGTCTGCTTCCCAGTTGTCCACTCCGGGAATGAACACTGCTGACAGTGCTAACACATGATTTTCCGCCCATCGGAGAATCCTTGTGGCTTCTGCCATCGCCATCCTGCTTCTTGTGCCGCCCTGTCGGTTTACATGAGCGACCGCCGTGATGTTGTCTGACTGGATCAGCACCGGCCGGTGTTGAAGCAGGGGCTAGCCTGACTTAGGGCATTGTTAATGGCCCTTAGTTCCAGAATATTTATGTGTAGGGAAGTCTCCTGACTTGTCCATAGTCCTTGGAAGTTACTTCCCTGTGTGACTGCCCCCCAGCCTCGAAGGCTGGCATCCGTGGTCACCAGGACCCAGTCCTGTATGCCAAATCTGCGGCCCTCTAGAAGATGAGCACTCTGCAGCCACCACCACAGCGACACCCTGGCCCTTGGAGACAGGGTTATCCGCCGATGCATCTGAAGATGCGACCCGGACCACTTGTCCAGCAGATCCCACTGGAAGATCCTTGCATGGAACCTGCCGAATGGAATTTCTTCATAAGAAGCTACCATCTTTCCCAGGGCTCGCGTGCATTGATGCACCGACACCTGTATTTGTATTAGGAGGTCTCTGTCTAGAGACGACAACTCCTTGGACTTCTCCTCCGGGAGAAACCCTTTTTTTCTTGTTCTGTGTCCAGAACCATACCCAGGAACAGTAGACGCGTCGTAGGAACCAGCTGCGACTTTGGAATATTCAGAATCCAGCCGTGCTGTTGTAGCACTTCCCGAGATAGTGTTACTCCGATGAACAACTGCTCCCTGGACCTCGTCTTTATAAGGAGATCGTCCAAGTAGGGGATAATTATTTCGGCCATTACCTTGGTAAATACTCTCGGTGCCGGGGACAGACCAACGGCAACGTCTGGAATTGGTAATGACAAACCTGTACCACAATTTTGAGGTACTCCTGGTGAGGAGGGTAAATAGGGACATGCAGGTAAGCATCCTTGATGTCCAGTGATACCATGAAATTCTCCAGGCTTGCAATAATCGCCCTGAGCGATTCCATTTTGAACTTGAACCTTCGTATATAAGTGTTCAAGGATTTCAATTTTAGAATGGGTCTCACCGAACCGTCTGGTTTCGGTACCACAAACATTTTGGAATAGTAACCCCGGCCTTGTTGAAGGAGGGGTACCTTGATTTCACCTGCTGGAAGTACAGCTTGTGAATTGCCGCCAGTACTACCTCCCTTTCTCCGAGGGCAGCAGGCAAGGCTGATGTGAGGTAACGGCGAGGGGGAGTCGCCTCGAACTCCAGCTTGTATCCCTGTGATACTACTTGCAGAACCTAGGGATCCACCTGTGGGCAAGCCCACTGGTCCCTAAAGTTCCCGAGATGCGCCCCCACCACATCTGTCTCCACCTGTGGAGCCCCAGCGTCATGCGGTGGACTCAGAGGAAGCGGGGGAAGATTTTTGATCCTGGGAACTGGCTGTCTGGTGCAGCTTTTTCCTTCTTCCCTTGTCTCTGTGCAGAAAGGAAGCGCCTTTGACCCGCTTGCTTTTCTGAAGCCGAAAGGACTGTACCTGAAAATACGGTGCTTTCTTAGGCTGTGAGGAAACCTGAGGTAAAAAAAATTTTCTTCCCAGCTGTTGCTGTGGATACGAGGTCCCAGAGACAATTCCTCACCTTTATAAGGCAGAATCTCCATGTGCCTTTTAAAGTCAGCATCACCTGTCCACTGCCGGGTCTCTAATACCCTCCTGGCAGAATGGACATTGCCTTAATTCTGGATGCCAGCCGGCAAATATCCCTCTGTGCATCCCTCATATATAAGACGACGTCTTTAATATGCTCTATGTTAGCAAAATATTATCTCTGTCTAGGGTATTAATATTGACAGGGTATCAGACCACGCTGCAGCAGCACTATTCATGCTGAGGCAATTGCAGGTCTCAGTATAGTACCTGAGTGTGTATATACAGACTTCAGGATAGCCTCCTGCTTTTTATCAGCAGGCTCCTTCAAAGTGGCCGTATCCTAAGACGGCAGTGCCACCTTTTTTGACAAACGTGTGAGCGCCTTATCCACCCTAGGGGATATCTCCCAACGTGACCTATCCTCTGGCGGGAAAGGGTACGCCATCAGTAACCTTTTAGAAATTACCAGTTTCTTATCGGGGGAACCAACGCTTCTTTACACACTTCATTCACTCATCTGATGGGGGAACAAAACACAGGCTGCTTTTTCTCCCCAAACATAAAACCCCTTTTATGTGGTACTTGGGTTCATGTCAGAAATGTGTAACACATTTTTCATTGCCGAGATCATGCAACGGATGTTCCTAGTGGATTGTGTATATGTCTCAATCTCGTCGACACTGGAGTCAGACTCCGTGTCGACATCTGTGTCTGCCATCTGAGGTAACGGGCGTTTTTTTGAGCCCCTGATGGCCTTTGAGACGCCTGGGCAGGCGCGGGCTGAGAAGCCGGCTGTCCCACAGCTGTTACGTCATCCAGCCTTTTATGTAAGGAGTTGACATTGTCGGTTAATACCTTCCACCTATCCATCCACTCTGATGTCGGCCCCACAGGGGGCGACATCCCATTTATCGGCCTCTGCTCCGCCTCCACGTAACCTTCCTCATCCAACATGTCGACACAGCCGTACCGACACACCGCATACACACAGGGAATGCTCTGACAGAGGACAGGACCCCACAAAGCCCTTTGGGGAGACAGAGAGAGAGTATGCCAGCACACACCAGAGCGCTATATAACACAGGGATCCCAATATAAATGAGTGTTTTTTCCCTTATAGCTGTTTATATTATATATATATATATATATACTGCGCCTAAATTTAGTGCCCCCCCTCTCTTTTTTACCCTTATGTAGCTTGACACTGCAGGGGAGAGCCAGGGAGCGTCCTTCCAGCGGAGGTGTGAGGGAAACATGGCGCCAGTGTGCTGAGGGAGATGGCCCCGCCCCTTTTCCGGCGGACTTCTCCCGCTTTTATTGGAATTCTGGCAGGGGTATTTTTACACCTATATAGCCTTCCTGACTATATATGGTGTAGATTTGCCAGCCAAGGTGTATTATATTGCCCTCAGGGCGCCCCCCCCCCCCAGCGCCCTGCACCCATCAGTGACCGGAGTGTGAGGTGTGCATAAGGAGCAATGGCTACCTTGTTGAAGACAGAAGTCTTCTGCCGCCGATTTTCCGGAACACTTCTTGCTTCTGGCTCTGTAAGGGGGCCGGCGGCGCGGCTCCGGGACCGAACGATCGAGGTCGGGTCCTGTGTTCGATCCCTCTGGAGCTAATGGTGTCCAGTAGCCTAAGAAGCCCAAGTTACCACCAGTTAGGTAGGTTCGCTTCTTTTCCCCTTAGTCCCTCGCTGCAGTGAGTCTGTTGCCAGCAGATCTCACTGTAAAATAAAAAACCTAAGATATACTTTCTTTCTAGGAGCTCAGGAGAGCCCCTAGTCAGGGCCGGTGCAAGGTTTCTCGGCACCCTAGGCAAAATTTCTGCCTACACCCCCCCCCCCCCGTCCTCCCGGCCCTCCCCTTCCCCTGTTGCTTGGACAGCGGAGTGATCACGTTATCTAGAGGCTGTGTTAACAGTATGTTGATCCTCCTGAAGCAGCCAAATAACAGCAAAAGAAAACCTGACAAATATTATATTAAATACACACAAGTTAAAAAGCATCCAGCCCCACATCCATATATAGTATAATACCACAGTCTGTTGTTTTATACAGTATTATAGATAGGCACCAGGGTTGTAACTAGAACTTTGTGGCAGTGACGTGCGGTGACGTCATTGGCTGGGGAGGCACTGAGATTTTATATATATATATATATATATATATACATATACACACGCATACATATACAGTGGTCGAAGTGGACATTTTGAAGTGGGGGTATGGAAAAGTGAAGGTTGCACTCAAATGGGGGCGTGTCCTTCAGTGTAGTAGGACCCCTTATACTATCTAGAAATTCTTATACTATCTAGAAATTCACATTACAGCACACGGTATGAGCCAAAATTCACATTACAGCACATGGTATGAGCCAAAATTCACATTATAGCACACTGTATGAGCCGAAATTCACATTACAGCACATCGTATGATCCAAAATTCACATTACAGAACACGGTATGAGCCAAAATTCACACTACAGCACACGGGATGAGCCAAAATTCACATTACAGCACACCGTATGATCCGAAATTCATATTTTACCACACAGTATGAGCCGAAATTCACATTACAGCACATGGTATGACCCACAATTCAGGGACAGGGAGAGAAAGTGACAGCAGGGACTGAGAGAGTGACAGCAGGGACTGAGAGCGTGACAGCAGAGACATAGGGTAACATTACCTGATATGTGCAGCAGAGGTGCGGAAGGGACTGTGGTTGTCGGTGGCGTATGAGCCCATGGTCTGCGGGGGATGCAGTGGTACTAAGCTGTCCTTCGTCGCTGCGGCGTTGATGTCCCTCTGACCACCGCCAGTTGTGGTCTGCGGTGGTCAGCTTTTAATGGCGGCGCAGCGTGCAGCAGTGAGCGCTGGTCAGTGGTGGGCGGCGGGCAGCTGTGATACAAATATATAATTTTTTTTACATTTATTTTATTTATTTTTCCCTGTCCCTGCGTCCAAGTGATCTGGGGGTGAGCTGCAGTCCAAGTAATCTTGCCCAGAGCACTTGGACTGCAGCTCACCCCCAGATCACTTGGACTGCAGCTCACCCCCAGATCACTTGGACTGCAGCTCACCCCCAGATCACTTGGACTGCAGCTCACCCCCAGATCACAAGGGGAGAGCTGCAGTCCAAGTGATCTGGGGGGGAGCTGCCCAGACACTTACCACCAAGCACAAACCCCCCCCCCCCCCTGTAGGCAACGCCAACATCAGGTCCCGCCGCTGCCCCCCCTCCGCGCTCCTGAAGTGGCAGGCAGCTCCACTGTAGCGTCGGGTCCCGCCGCAGCTTGACCTCAATGCCTATGGGTGATTGGACAGCGGATCCGCTGTCCAATCACATCTGCCTCGCTGACAGGGGCAGGTTTTCCCTGTCAATGACGCACTGGCATATGTGCCGCTTCCCCCGCAGTTTTTTAATGGGCTTTTACAACCCTGTGCCTGGCCCCGCCCCCCTTTCTCTCCCATTCCAATTGTTAACGGGAGGCACTGCTATCTGTGCCTCCCAAAGTGATTTAAAGATTTAAAATGCTTATCATAATATAAAGAGATTACTTATGACACAGAATATGTGTCATAAGTATCTTCTTTATATTATTTTAATCATTAATGGCAGGGGAGGCACTGCCTCCTACCTCCCCTGCCTCCTGACTACACGTCCCTGCTTTGTGGGCCCCCGTAGTAGAATCTTGAAAGGGCAGCATCGAGGGGATAGGGAGACGCGGAGCTGCAGGGAGGGGATAGGGAGACGCTGGGCGGCAGGGAGGGGATAGGGAGACGCGGGGCGGCAGGGAGGGGATAGGGAGACGCAGGGCGGCAGGGAGGGGATAGGGGGACGCGGGTCTGCAGGGAGGGGATAGGGGGACGCGGGGCTGCAGGGAGGGGATAGGGAGACGCAGGGCTGCAGGGAGGGGATAGGGAGACGCAGGGCTGCAGAGAGTGGATAGGGAGACGCGGGGCTGCAGGAAGGGGATAGGGAGACGCGGGGCGGCAGGGTGGGGATAGGGAGACGCGGAGCTGCAGGGAGGGGATAGGGAGACGCGGGGCTGCAGGGAGGGGATAGGGAGACGCGGGGCTGCAGGGAGGGGATAGGGAGACGCGGGCGGCAGGGAGGGGATAGGGAGACGCGGAGCTGTAGGGAGGGGATAGGGAGACGCGGGGCGGCAGGGTGGGGATAGGGAGACGCGGAGCTGCAGGGAGGGGATAGGGAGACGCGGGGCGGCAGGGAGGGGATAGGGAGACGCGGGGCGCAGTAGTGGATCTTGCCACGGGCAAGCAGTACTTTTGCCCGGGGCGCCGCCTTCCGGAGGGCGCTGGCGCCATCCGGAGGGCGCTGGCGCCATCCGGAGGGCGCCGCACCATGGCAAGATCCGCCACTGCTGTGCCCTCCGCTGCCCGCTGTGTCCCCCCGGCTCCTGCGGCTCTGGTCCCGTGAAGGGAACTAGACGCGTAGCGTCTAGTTTCCCTTCGCAAAGAGGACCATTACTGAGCGGTGCGCGATGACGTCATCACGCACCGCACAGCAAAGGTCCTCTCCGCGAAGGGAACTAGACACTACGCGTCTAGTTTCCCTTCGCGGAGAGGACCTTTTGCTGTGCGGTGCGCGATGACGTCATCGCGCACCGCTCAGCATTTAAGCGGCGCTTCTGCTGTACAGGGGGCGTGACTGACCACGCCCCCTGTAGTAAGCCACGCCCCCGTTCCCTGCCCGGGGCGCCGAGGGCATTCGAACCGGCCCTGGCGGGGCGGCAGGGAGGAAGGGGATAGGGCGACGCGGAGTAGGAGGGAGGGGATAGGGAGACGCGGGGCGGCAGGGAGGGAGGGGATAGGGAGGCGCGGGACAGTAGGGAGGGAGGGGATAGGGAGACGCGGGGCGGCAGGGATGGAGGGGATAGGGAGGCGCGGGACGGCAGGGAGGGAGGGGATAGGGAGGCGCGGGACGGCAGGGAGCGAGGGGATAGGGAGACACGGGGCGGCAGAGAGGGAGGGGATAGGGAGGCGCGGGATGGCAGGGAGCGAGGGGATAGGGAGACATGGGGCGGCAGAGAGGGAGGGGATAGGGAGGCGCGGGACGGCAGGGAGTGAGGGGATAGGGAGACACGGGGCGGCAGAGAGGGAGGGGATAGGGAGGCGTGGGGCGGCAGGGAGGGAGGGGATAGGGAGACTTCTCTTGCCTTTCAGATGCAGTAGACATCACCATCTGCAGCGTCTCCCCTCTGCCCATTCTTCCTGGGGCTTCCAGCTGCAGTACTGACGATAATGTTAGGGGGAGGGCTCGTCGATGGCAGTCAGAGGGGAGAACTTGAAGTGCTGTCTCCTCCGCATAATGCGACAGCCCTGCCCCTGCTCCTCCTCTCTAAAAATTAAATTTTGCTAGTTAAATGGTAAACAAACGGGGCGGCCGCGGCGAGGGTCTAGCCTGCCACAGCCGTCAGTCACCTCACCAACGCTAGTGTATTGCTTTCCCCTGCTCCCTGTCTCTAACAGAAATTGACTTTGCTGCGCGTATGAGAGAGTAGGTCAGGAGACGGGCGCCGCACAAGCGCACAGACAGCATGTCAGTGCTGACGGCGCCTGGGACGAGTGTTAGGCTGTCAGTGGGCGGCGCCCGTCTCCTGACCTGCTCTCTCATACGCGCAGCAAAGTCAATTTCTGTTAGAGACAGGGAGCAGGGAAAGCAATACACTAGCGTTGGTGAGGTGACTGACGGCTGTGGCAGGCTAGACCCTCGCCGCGGCGCCCCTGTCTGGGCTTACTTATCAAAATATATATTTTTTTTTTGGTAAAATAGATTTAAGTGGAGCCTGCCGCCCTCCAGTGGCCAGCGCCCATAGGCAGCTGCCTAAAGCTGCCTAATGGTAGCGCCGGCCCTGTCCCTAGTGTGCATCCAGCTCAGCCGGGCACAAGATTCTAACTGAGGTCTGGAGGAGGGTCATAGTGGGAGGAGCCAGTGCACACCAGGTAGTCCTAAAGCTTTCTTTAGTTGTGCCCAGTCTCCTGCGGAGCCGCTATTCCCCATGGTCCTTACGGAGTCCCAGCATCCACTTAGGACGTCAGAGAAAGTAATATGTTGCTCAGAGTCTGGCCCTGCCCCCGATCCCAATTCCCACATTGCGAACGAAAATGCAGGCTTTTGCGCATGCACTAGTCATATAAATAGTTTTCACCATCAAATACTTTTGATGTAATGTTTAGTAACCATCGCTTTGAAAGTTTCAATGGTGGAAGCATTGCCATCATATGATGGTTTGCTTTCGATGTCCATCCCTAAGACAACATTTAGGAGCTGTAAGGGCGGAAGTTCTCTCCTGCCCACTCGTTTTGTCACGTCCAGGTCCTTTGCACGAAGGCAACATAGACACAACCAATCATAAAGTAAGAGGTAAGTCCAGGAACAGAGCATTGTGTCCCTCCTGGAGAGGGTCATGTTGGGAGGTACGCACTTGAGCATTGTATAATGATTATACTGACCACATCAAACATGGCTGCCGCCAACTAGAGTCAAGGGCAAGAGGAGCTCTGCACGATCTCGCGAGAGCTTTGGCCGCCGCTGCTCACTATTCCCGGCCCCGGTGCCGCGCATGCGCGTCCTGCGCTGTCTGACCTTGCTTGGAGTCACCATGTTGTCCCGCAGCAGCGTCCTCATCTTCCAGCCACAATGGTGAGAACCGGGGAATCTCCGTCGCGGTCACCTGGAGAGGTGCATCGAGCAGGGCAGGCGTGCTGTGGGCTATGCTGTGCGCTGGTGGTGGGGAGCTTAGCACAGACAGCCTCCGGGTGGAAGTGTTAGGCCGCAGCCGGGTTCCTGCACTTCAAGGGTTCTGGGCAAAGTGACAGTATGGTGACCTGGGAGTCTACTGTATCGCAGTGTGTGATCACCATGCTGCGGCTTACCTGTGCCGTGTGCAGGAAAAGAATCCTAATTCATAGAGGTGGGAGGTGAACGTGTCCTGTTACACTCTCACCCAGTATATATGTGAGAGCTGGGGTATATACTGGTATTGGGGTTATAGGTCTTTGATTATACTTGTAATGCTGCATAAGGGTCCTTAAATATAATTGCATATACTGGGAATACGGTGTGAGGATACTGGTATATATGTGAGGGTGGGGTGTGTATACTGGTGGGTTGTAAGGGTCCTGTTATATACTGGTAATAGAGTGTGATTATGATTGTTTATTATTTATTACCAGTTATTTATATAGCGCACACATATTCCGCAGCGCTTTACAGAGAATATTTGGCTATTCACATCAGTCGAACCCATGACCTCAGTGCTGTGAGGCAGTAATGCTAACCATTACACCGTCCGTGCTAGTGTGATGGCGCAGTCTCTGTCTGCGAGGGGTGTTGTATATGTTGGTAAAGGGGTATGAGGGGAGTGGTGTATATACTGGCAGTGGACTGCAATGATCCTGGTGTATAGACTGGTAATGGGCTGTAGGTAAAGGTTCTGCTCTGTACTGGCAGTTGGGCTCCCTGGCTTGTCGGCCTAAAAGTCATTTAACAGCTAATACAAACATTCAATCAGTTCAGTCTCCAAGAGTATTCTCAGTGTGATGTGTTCTTCATATGCTTCTACTGAAAGTACTTGTTCAGAGCAGTAACTATACATCCACTTTCATCTTGCATAGTATAGTATACATGTCACTCTAGTGCTTGTGCACTGCACAAATCCACTTATGCTCTTTGGTTATACTGATGTCCTTATGGTGTACTGCAAGGTGACATTATCCCATTTCCAGACAGTCCTGGATTATTTGTGTGTGTCTGCCACCATCCAGAGAGAGGATATATTTTCACGTGTGTTATAGTTGTAGCATCTATGTTAGAGGCTGTCTAGTGAAGCATCTAGTTTACTGTAAAACTATATTGTCCCAAGGGTAACTTATAAATAATGCTTTCTGATATCAGTGGCATACACATCAGTGATTCATTTTTTATTTGTACCTTTTCCTGAATAGGCATTTTGCCCCATGAAGGTAGAAAACAAGCTTGCAGTCAGGATGCCAGTAGTTGGAATCCTGATACGCCTCCATAATGCTGACACCTGGCATCCCATTTATAAGCATGCGGGGACTGGCAGCATTAGCCCAAGGTTTGGTTAAGTTTAGGCACCAGTGGGGAAGGTAAGGGTTAGGTCTGCGGGAAGGGAGGGTTAGGGTTAAGGGGAGTATTGGGTGAAGGTAGATATACTTACCTAGCCCCTGTTGGGATAGTCTCCTTCAGGATGCTGTGGTCTTTTGACCGCCGGCATCCCAAACGACAGGATATCATATCGCACCCCTTTAAAGTAAGGTCATTTTTGACTTATGGATACAATATTATGAAATTAAGGCATTTCTCAATAACTTTTAAAGCAAGGCCAGAACGCCTTGTGTTTAGGTATCTTTGTACAGTTTTTGGTGGTGATCTCAGAATTTTTAATATGGATTGCTGCAGACCAATATCTGTTATGCAAATTAAGCTGAAAGTTGTAAAAAAAAAAGTATCCCGGCAAGCACATTTATACTTTTCTAACTTAACAACAACAAAAAAATGAATATTGCGTTGGTCCATGGTGGCTATGCCATTACCAATTCTTAAAGAACTGGTAATCCCGTCGTCAAGGGGCCACATATATCAACACTGAGATACAGACCACAGTGAACTAGTAGCACCAAAGCAGAGAGCGACACCCCAGGCAGTAAAGAGGAACTGTAACTGTTTTGACAGGTGCAGGTTTCTAGAATTATCACTATGTATTATGATACAATTGATCACAAACATTTTTTTTTTTTTAAATTCCTTTTATTTTAGGCTTATTTTGATAGAGCTTTGCAGTTGGGAACAAAATACTAATAGGACCAGACTTTGTAATAACAGACAGACCAAGAAGTAAGAGGGCTCTGTGTCAGCAATTCCAAATACACAAGTGTGCATAGGCTGCTTTCTAGAAGGAACACCAGTTCTACTTTGTTCAGATTGGCCAGGTAGACTTTAAGTGTGCCTTTGACAGTGTGGACCGAGAATCTGTTTGGTGTGCCCTCAAGGTGGAAAACATCCCACATAACAACTTTTAAGGTGTCTCAAGCTCTCTGCAACTGATTAAACAAATTTAAATGTGTGGGTCAAGTGTACCAATCCTTCACAGTCTCAACTGGCGTCAAGCAAGGTTCTGTAGTAGCGCCCATGCTCTTCAACGCCGTTATGGACTCGAATCTCAGAAAAAAAAATTATAACTTATATAGGCACTGTCAATGGTAAACATACAGTCCTCACAGATCTAGTTTACACCGATGATATCGTGTTAATTGCCGAAAAAATGCAGGGTGCCCAAAACAACCTAAACATGCTCTGCACAACTGCAGCAAAGCTTGGCTTACAAATAAATGTGGAAAAGACCAAGTACATTTTTTACTGGAGCTACACCTGTGCAGCTAAACCTAAGTGGAAACATCATTGAACAAGTGGATACTTCAAAATTCTTGGGTTCAACTATCAATGGTCAACAGATTGCCACTACACGTGATATCCCACATTGTATAGGTTGTGCCACAGCTGCCTTTGCATTCCTGAAAAAAGGCCTGTGGAACAAAAAGGACATTTCTCTGACGTCCTAGTGGATGCTGGGAACTCCGTAAGGACCATGGGGAATAACGGGCTCCGAAGGAGACTGGGCACTCTAAGAAAGAATTAGGACTACCTGGTGTGCACTGGCTCCTCCCTCTATGTCCCTCCTCCAGACCTCAGTAAGAATCTGTGCCCGGCTCGAGCTGGTTGCACACTAGGGGCTCTCCTGAGCTTCTAGTAAAGAAAGTTTTTATTAGGTTTTTTATTTTCAGTGAGATATGCTGGCAACAGACTCACTGCAACGAGGGACTTAGGGGAGAGAAGCGAACCTACCTGCTTGCAGCTAGCTTGGGCTTCTAGGCTACTGGACACCATTAGCTCCAGAGGGATCGAACACAGGCCCAGCCTCGGTCGTCCGGAGCCGCGCCGCCGTCCCCCTTGCAGAGCCAGAAGCATGAAGATGTTCACGGAAATCGGCGGCTGAAGACTCCGGTCTTCATTAAGGTAGCGCACAGCACTGCAGCTGTGCGCCATTGCTCCCTGTGCACACCACATACTCCGGTCACTGATGGGTGCAGGGTGCTGGGGGGGGGGGGGGCGCCCTGGGCAGCAATTAGAGTAGCTTAAAGTGGCTAATCGCACATAATATAGCATAAGAAGCTATATATGTGTAAAATACCCCTGCCACATTATTATTATTATAAAAGCGGGAGAAGTCCGCCGAAAAAGGGCCGGGGCAATCTCCCTCAGCACACTGGCGCCATTTCCTCTCGCAGCTCCGCTGGAAGGACGCTCCCCAGGCTCTCCCCTGCAGTTTCCAGGCTCAATATGGTAAAAAAGAGAGGGGGGGCACTAAATTTAGGTGCAAATACTATATATATATATATATATATATATAGCGGCTATAGGGTAAATCACTTGTGTAGTGTAACTCCCTGCATTATATAACGCTGTGGTGTGTGCTGGCATACTCTCTCTCTGTCTCCCCAAAGGACTTTGTGGGGTCCTGTCCTCAGTCAGTGCATTCCCTGTGTGTGTGCGGTGTGTCGGTACGGCTGTGTCGACATGTTTGATGAGGAGGCTTACGTGGAGGCGGAGCAGGTGCCGATAAATGTGATGTCACCCCCTGCGGGGTCGACACCTGAGTGGATGGATATGTGGAAGGAATTACGCGACAGTGTCAACTCCTTACATAAAAGGTTTGACGACATAGCAGATGTGGGACAGCCGGCTTCTCAGCCCGTGCCTGCCCAGGCGTCTCAAAAGCCATCAGGGGCTCAAAAACGCCCACTACCTCAGATGGCTGACACAGAAGTCGACACGGATATTGACTCCAGTGTCGACGACGATGAGACTAGTGTACATTCCAACAGAGCCACCCGTTACATGATTACGGCAATGAAAAATGTGTTGCACATTTCTGACATTAACCCAGGTAACACAAAAAAGGGTATTATGTTTGGGGAGAAAAAGCAACTAGTGGTTTTTCCCCCATCTGATGAGTTGAATGAAGTGTGTGAAGAAGCGTGGGCTTCCCCCGATAAGAAATTAGTGATTTCTAAAAAGTTGCTAATGGCGTACCCTTTCCCGCCAGAGGACAGGATACGTTGGGAGACATCCCCTAGGGTGGATAAAGCGCTCAAAGAAGGTGGCACTACCGTCTCAGGATACGGCCGCCTTAAAGGAGCCTGCGGATAGAAAGCAGGAGGCTATCCTGAAGTCTGTATATACACACTCAGGTATTATACTGAGACCGGCTATTGCTTCAGCATGGATGTGCAGTGCTGCTGCTGCGTGGTCAGATTCCCTGTCTGATAACATTGATACTATCGACAGGGACACTATATTGCTAACCATAGAGCATATTAAAGACGCAGTCTTATACATGAGAGATGCACAGAGGGATATTTGCCGGCTGGCATCTAGAATTAATGCAATGTCCATTTCTGCCAGGAGAGGATTGTGGACAGGTGATGCAGATTCTAAAAGGCACATGGAGGTTTTGCCTTACAAAGGTGAGGAATTGTTTGGGGACGGTCTCTCGGACCTCGTTTCCACAGCAACAGCTGGGAAGTCGACATTTTTACCCCATGTTCCCTCACAGCCAAAGAAAGCACCGTATTATCAGGTACAGTCCTTTCGGCCCCAGAAAGGCAAGCGGGTTAAAGGGGCGTCCTTTCTGCCCAGAGGCAGAGGTAGAGGGAAAAAGCTGACCATACAGCCACTTCCCAAGAACAAAAGTCCTCTCCCGCTTCCTCTAAGTCCACCGCATGACGCTGGGGTTCCACAGGCGGAGCCAGGTGCGGTGGGGGCCCGTCTCCGGAACTTCAGCGACCAGTGGGCTCGCTCACGGGTGGATCCCTGGATTCTACAAGTGGTATCTCAGGGGTACAAGCTGGAATTCGAGACGTCTCCCCCTCGCCGTTTCCTCAAATCAGCCTTGCCAACAGCTCCCCCAGACAGGGAGGCAGTGCTGGAGGCGATTCACAAGCTGTATTCGCAGCAGGTGATAATCAAGGTACCCCTCCTTCAATTAGGACGGGGTTACTATTCCACAATGTTTGTGGTACCGAAACCGGACGGTTCGGTGAGACCCATTTTAAATTTGAAATCCTTGAACACTTTTATATAAGAAGGTTCAAGTTCAAAATGGAATCGCTCAGGGCGGTTATTGCAAGCCTGGACGAAGGGGATTACATGGTATCACTGGACATCAAGGATGCTTACCTGCATGTCCCCATTTACCCTCCTCACCAGGAGTACCTCAGATTTGTGGTACAGGACTGTCATTACCAATTCCAGACGTTGCCGTTTGGTCTGTCCACGGCACTGAGGGTATTTACCAAGGTAATGGCCGAAATGATGATACTCCTTCGGAAAAAGGGAGTTTTAATTATCCCATACTTGGACGATCTCCTTATAAAGGCGAGGTCCAGGGAGCAGTTGTTGGTCGGCGTTGCACTATCTCGGAAGTGCTACAACAGCACGGCTGGACTCTGAATATTCCAAAGTCGCAGCTGGTTCCTACAACGCGCCTACTATTCCTGGGGATGGTTCTGGACACAGACCAGAAAAAAGTGTTTCTCCCGGAGGAGAAAGCCAAGGAGTTGTCATCTCTAGTCAGAGACCTCCTGAAACCAAAACAGGTATCGGTGCATCACTGCACACGAGTCCTGGGAAAGATGGTAGCTTCCTACGAAGCAATTCCATTTGGCAGGTTCCATGCAAGGATCTTTCAGTGGGATCTGTTGGACAAGTGGTCCGGATCGCATCTTCAGATGCATCGGCTGATAACCCTGTCTCCAAGGACCAGGGTGTCTCTGCTGTGGTGGCTGCAGAGTGCTAATCTTCTAGAGGGCCGCAGATTCGGCATACGGGACTGGATCCTGGTGACCACGGATGCCAGCCTTCGAGGTTGGGGGGCAGTCACACAGGGAAGAAACTTCCAGGGACAATGGTCGAGTCAGGAGACTTCCCTACACATAAATATTCTGGAACTAAGGGCCATTTACAATGCCCTAAATCAGGCAAGACCCCTGCTTCAACACCAGCCGATGCTGATCCAGTCAGACAACATCACGGCGGTAGCCCATGTAAACCGACAGGGCGGCACAAGAAGCAGGTTGGCGATGGCAGAAGCCACAAGGATTCTCCTATGGGCGGAAAATCACGTGATAGCACTGTCAGCAGTGTTCATTCCGGGAGTGGACAACTGGGAAGCAGACTTCCTCAGCAGACACGACCTCCACCTGGGAGAGTGGGGACTTCATCCAGAAGTCTTCAAAATGATTGTAAACCGTTGGGAAAGACCACAGGTGGACATGATAGCGTCCCGCCTCAACAAAAAACTAAAAAGATATTGCGCCAGGTCAAGGGACCCTCAGGCGATAGCTGTAGACGCTCTAGTGACACCGTGGGTGTACCAGTCGGTTTATGTGTTCCCTCCTCTGCCTCTCATACCCAAGGTACTGAGAATAATAAGAAGGAGAGGAGTAAGAACTATACTCGTGGTTCCGGATTGGCCAAGAAGAGCTTGGTACCCAGAACTTCAAGAAATGATATCAGAGGACCCATGGCCTCTGCCGCTCAGACAGGACCTGCTGCAGCAGGGGCCCTGTCTGTTCTAAGACTTACCGCGGCTGCGTTTGACGGCATGGCGGTTGAACACCGGATCCTAAAAGAAAAGGGCATTCCGGAGGAAGTCATTCCTACACTGATTAAAGCTAGGAATGATGTGACCGCAAAACATTATCACCGCATATGGCGGAAATATGTTGCTTGGTGTGAGGCCAGGAAGGCCCCAACGGAGGAATTTCAGCTGGGTCGATTTCTGCACTTCCTACAGTCAGGGGTGACTATGGGCCTAAAATTGGGTTCCATTAAGGTCCAGATTTCGGCTCTGTCGATTTTTCTTCCAAAAAGAACTGGCTTCACTGCCTGAAGTTCAGACTTTTGTGAAGGGAGTGCTGCATATTCAGCCCCCTTTTGTGCCCCCAGTGGCACCTTGGGATCTCAACGTGGTGTTGGATTTCCTAAAGTCGCATTGGTTTGAGCCACTTAAAACCGTGGAGATAAAGTTCCTCACGTGGAAGGTGGTCATGCTGTTTGCCTTGGCGTCGGCCAGGCGTGTATCAGAATTGGCGGCTTTGTCATGTAAAAGCCCTTATCTGATTTTTCATATGGATAGGGCGGAATTGAGGACTCGTTCCCAATTCCTTCCTAAGGTGATATCAGCTTTTCATGTGAACCAACCTATTGTGGTGCCTGCGGCTACTCGGGACTTGGAGGATTCCAAGTTGCTGGACGTAGTCAGGGCCCTGAAAATATATGTTTCCAGGACAGCTAGAGTCAGAAAATCTGACTCGCTATTTATCCTGTATGCACCCAACAAGCTGGGTGCTCCTGCTTCAAAGCAGACTATTGCTCGCTGGATCTGTAGCACGATTCAACTTGCACATTCGGCGGCTGGACTGCCGCATCCTAAATCTGTAAAAGCCCATTCCACGAGGAAGGTGGGCTCTTCTTGGGCGGCTGCCCGAGGGGTCTCAGCTTTACAACTTTGCCGAGCTGCTACTTGGTCGGGTTCAAACACGTTTGCAAAATTCTACGAGTTTGATAACCTGGCTGAGGAGGACCTTGAGTTTGCTCATTCGGTGCTGCAGAGTCATCCGCACTCTCCCGCCCGTTTGGGAGCTTTGGTATAATCCCCATGGTCCTTACGGAGTTCCCAGCATCCACTAGGACGTCAGAGAAAATAAGAATTTACTCACCGGTAATTCTATTTCTCGTAGTCCGTAGTGGATGCTGGGCGCCCATCCCAAGTGCGGATTGTCTGCAATACTTGTATATAGTTATTGCCTAACTAAAGGGTTATTGTTTGGAGCCATCTATTCGAGAGGCACAGTTGTTGTTCATACTGTTCACTGGGTATAGTATCACAAGTTGTACGGTGTGATTGGTGTGGCTGGTATGAGTCTTACCCGGGATTCCAAATCCTTTCCTTATTGTGTCAGCTCTTCCGGGCACAGTTTCCCTAACTGAGGTCTGGAGGAGGGGCATAGAGGGAGGAGCCAGTGCACACCAGGTAGTCCTAATTCTTTCTTAGAGTGCCCAGTCTCCTTCGGTGCCCGCTATTTCCCATGGTCCTTACGGAGTTCCCAGCATCCACTACGGACTACGAGAATTAGAATTACCGGTGAGTAAATTCTGATTTTCCAGTGCCACAAAATAAATGTATTTAACGCATCGGTTAGAACAATATTCCTTTATCGTTCAGAATCATGGACAATCCTTAAAAACGACCTAACAAGGCGGGAACGTTTTCAAATGAGTTGCTTATGAAACCTACTGTACTACAAGCAAAACAGACCGCTGGAGAAATGAAAACATCCGATAACTATGCCAAGACTAACCTGCAGTTGAATCCTATATTAAATTGTAGCGCTTAAAGTAGTTTGGACATGACTCTAGAATGAAGCCTAAAAGAATACCATCCCAGTGCCTACATAACACCCCCCCGGATGGATGAAAAATAGCACCTGAAGCCCCAAAGAAAACATGGCAAAATCAGGTTGCCCAAGACCTTCAACCATTGCACTTCCATATTGATGATGCCAAGCAAGCTGCCCTAAACTGTTCCCAGTGGCGTGCGATTATTTGCGATTCCCTGCCTTTGGCTATCGCAGTGCTGGCCAGCTTACCCTACTGACAAGTCTAAGCCTGCCTGGGTCCTGATATACGGTATAACACTCCTGCAGAGTCTGACGCCTGTGCACTTCCCTGTAAAGTCATGCCCATTGGAGCTCTGAAATGTTAGTAAACATGCCTGTCAAGTTTATTTGGGCTGCAGTCTTGCAGTTTTGTACCCAGAGGTTCTAAAACGCTGTCCTCAAGGCTGCCCAACGGTCCAGGTGTTGGGTGTATCCATGGTTCAGCACAGTTAAATCGAATTGACTGAGATTGTGACTAAGTCACCTGTGGCCAAGCTTGGATTTACTTAAAGCCTGGACCGTTGGGGTTCCTTGAGGACCGCGTTTAAGAACCTCTGTGTTAACCGCTACACTAGTTGCCTGTCTACCTGGCTTCATTTGGATCTGTTGGTTGTACATTTTTTCTCTCATAATTAATGTCATGCAGCTGAAAATGTCTAGACCGGCCTTAATGACGTAAATGGTGACTGAGGTATGGAGTCATTATTTCATCGGTCAGCAAGGGTTGCTATTTTAATTTGTGCACTAATTGAATTATTTGGCCTGCTTACTGATTGCAGTTCATACACCGGATCCACATTGTCCCATTCTCCAGCAGCACATAATTTTCCTTTTCAGCAGCAGAGCTCGGCATACTCTGTAGACATAAAATACCAAAACGTATCAGCCCCAACACCCAAACTTCACATGGCTTTCTGCTTGCTCCTCAGGAGGGCATGAGTAGAAATCTGCTGTTCTTCAGATGGTGTAATGGTTAGCATTACTGCCTCACAGCACTGAGCTCATGGCTGGGTTTGATTCCCACAATGGCCTTAATTGTGTGGAGTTTGTATATTCTCTCCATGCTTGAGTGGGTTTCCTCCCACAATCCAAAAATATACTGGTAAGTTAACTGGTTCCCGACAAAAAATTAACCCTATGTAAGTGTGTGCACATGGGCAGACTAGTTGTGCAAAGTGGTTCTTATCTGCTATCACATGCTGTGTTTCTATTAATCGCTGATTTGCAATATTGGAATGTTATTATAATGGCTTTTACCTACATATATTGTAGGTTAAAATGCAAACAAAACATTTTATGGTGGATTTTACCTCATTAGCCATTCATTGGAGTTGATAGATTGTAATGCAAGTTTTCAGTACCTTCTTCATTTCAAGTTAAGTTACTAAGGGAGGTTTATATTAGTGATGAGCGGATTCGGTTTTACTCGGTTTTACTCGGTTCTCAAAACCGAATCTTATTGGCTCACTGATGTCACGTGTTTTGGATAGCCAATAAGATTCGGTTTTGAGAACCGAGTAAAACCGAATCCGCTCATCACTAGTTTATATATTGTATAACGTACTCCATACTGTATATAAGCTGGGTAGTATGAGTTCTGTGACCATATAAAAGCACAAGGCTGTAGGTAGAAAGTGCATATGGAGGTTACAGAAATGAGATGACCTCTAACAATACTTTAGTGGTGTAATATTTCTTATAATACACACATCTTGCTGTTATGTACTGTAATTTAGCCATTTAGTTGGGGTGCGTTGTATTTGTACAGTCCTGCTTAGATGACTTACATACAATATTCTTCTTTGAAGGGGTCAAGTCAGGAATATGGCGACTTTGAAAGACAGTAAGTAAACACCATTTAGTAATTAGATTTCATTCATTGTCTGTTTTGTCCACTTGTGATTAAATGTGGCTTTTCTGTTTTAAAACAGTTACAAGACGTCTGAAGTCCATCAAGAATATCCAGAAGATTACAAAATCCATGAAGATGGTTGCAGCAGCAAAATACTCAAGAGCTGAGAGAGAGCTGAAGCCAGCTAGAATTTATGGCGTAGGAGCATTAGGTAATTCCGTATTTATACAGACAAACTGCATAGTTTTTATTAATTGTTTTACTTTCCTTTCTTTTTCCATTTGTTTTAAGTTTCTTAAGTCATACAAAGCTTAAATGAACCTATTTGCTATGGCCATAGAGTGTCTGATAGATTGGGCAGTTTTCAGATACACATTGGAGGAGATTTATCAAACTTTCTAAAGATGGTGGTGTTGCTTATAGGAACCTTCACATTTCAGCTGTCTTTTTTTCTGGTGCTAATTTACCCTAGAATAAAATAATTTCCCGTAAACCTTTTAATACATGAATGTGACAAGCTAATTTACTGGTTAGGGGTGTATTCAATTCAAGTCGGATTTCCCAATTTGTCGTATTAACGGGAGTTTAAGTTCGAATCCAGATTCAACCTATTTAATCATACTCCCGCTTATCCGACAAGTCAGAAAATCCCAGTTGTCGAAAAGCACGTTGAGCTGCCGATCCATGTGTTTTGTCTGATTCGCGGCCAAATCCTACAGGTTTTAGCCTCATTTCCGACTATGTCAATCCGACTTTAAAAAAGTCGGATTGGCATTGTTCGGAACGGCCAAATTCTGTCGGATTTGGCCGCTAATTGAATACTGCATTGAATACACCCCATAAGCATACTTCAATTTTCCCTCTGGGCTCTAGTTCAGTCCTGTAAAACAGCGACCACCTTTTTCAATAAACTGTAAATGGCTATATTATATTTACTTTAGCAGGCCTTTATCAGATCGCTTGTTACTACACAGCAGCAGTGTTATTGTGACAATGACATCAGAGCAGAATTGCATTTACGTAATAACAAGTGCTGGGGGAGAAAAGCCTGCTGGTGGAATCACACAGCCATGGTGCCATGCCCGCTGTATTCACATGGTGGGTAGCAATTTTTTGCCATGGCAGTTTTTCCTGTGCAGACATATCAAACTGCAGACCAACTTATCCAGGAAAGATTAATTTTGTGTCCTTTCACTTTTGTGTCCTGTCTCCATTGAAAGTGTACCCTGTAGCTTTGGCGAAAATGATTTAATTTCTACAGCAGGAGTCCCTTTAGTTTAGGAGCTGCAAAGAAAAGCCTGCAATAAAAGGCACTATCGGGGATGTAACACGAGAGGAAATACTGTATATTAGTTCTGCATTATATGCAGAGTCAGTAGGTTTCTCCACGCGGTAACCCATGGTTTTCCCACGGAGGTAAAAAGTTATTTTAATGAATAGCTCTGAGTGTGAATCCCTGAGCTGTTCTCTGCATAGCAAACTCTGCAGCTAATTGAATTCCTCCCATTGCCTTGGGTGGCAAATTCCTTTCTTCATGAGAAACTGTTGGAGCTTTTTTTTTTTTTTTTTTTTACCATCCAAAAACTATTACTACAAGGAAGTAGTCTGACAATAAATGTGAGTTGGTGCCTTAGGGGTGTATTCAATTCAAGTCTGATTTCCCGACCTGCTGGATTAATGGGTCGAATCCAGATTCAACCTATTCAATCATACTCCTGTTTATCCGACAAGTCAGAAAATCCGACTTGTTGGAAAGCACGTGGATGACAGCTTAAACTGCCAATCCATGTGTTTTGTCGGATTCACTGCCAAATCCAACAGGTTTTAGCCCCGTTTCCGACAATGTCAATCCGACTTTTAAAAAAAAGTCTGGCATTGTGCTACTATGGGGTGTATTCAATGTTTGTCGGATGTTTGCTAATTGAATACTGCATTGTCAGATCCTTTCCGTCGGAAAGGATCCGACAAACATTGAATACACCCCATAGTAGCACAATGTAAAGATGTGCCAGTTCTTTGCATGCACTCAAGAATGTTAGCGCCATGATATAATTTTGTGCTACTAGGAAGGTCAGAAAGGTCTATAGACAGAGTTTTAGTAAAGAGCTTTCTCTATCGTCCTAGTGGATGCTGGGGTTCCTGAAAGGACCATGGGGAATAGCGGCTCCGCAGGAGACAGGGCACAAAAAGTAAAGCTTTAGGATCAGGTGGTGTGCACTGGCTCCTCCCCCTATGACCCTCCTCCAAGCCTCAGTTAGATTTTTGTGCCCGGCCGAGAAGGGTGCAATCTAGGTGGCTCTCCTAAAGAGCTGCTTAGAAAAGTTTAGCTTAGGTTTTTTATTTTACAGTGAGTCCTGCTGGCAACAGGATCACTGCAACGAGGGACTGAGGGGAGAAGAAGTGAACTCACCTGCGTGCAGGATGGATTGGCTTCTTGGCTACTGGACATTAGCTCCAGAGGGACGATCACAGGTACAGCCTGGATGGTCACCGGAGCCTCGCCGCCGGCCCCCTTGCAGATGCTGAAACGAGAAGAGGTCCAGAATCGGCGGCAGAAGACTCCTCAGTCTTCTTAAGGTAGCGCACAGCACTGCAGCTGTGCGCCATTTTCCTCTCAGCACACTTCACACGGCAGTCACTGAGGGTGCAGGGCGCTGGGAGGGGGGTGCCCTGGGAGGCAAATGAAAACCTTTTTTGGCTAAAAATACCTCACATATAGCCTCCGGGGGCTATATGGACATATTTAACCCCTGCCAGAATCCGTTAAGAGCGGGAGACGAGGCCGCCGAAAAAGGGGCGGGGCCTATCTCCTCAGCACACAGCGCCATTTTCCCTCACAGAAAGGCTGGAGGGAAGGCTCCCAGGCTCTCCCCTGCACTGCACTACAGGGTTAAAACAGAGAGGGGGGGCACTAATTTGGCGTTAGAAATATATAAAAAAGATGCTATAAGGGAAAACACTTATATAAGGTTGTCCCTATATAATTATAGCGTTTTTGGTGTGTGCTGGCAAACTCTCCCTCTGTCTCTCCAAAGGGCTAGTGGGTCCTGTCCTCTATCAGAGCATTCCCTGTGTGTGTGCTGTGTGTCGGTACGTGTGTGTCGACATGTATGAGGACGATGTTGGTGAGGAGGCGGAGCAATTGCCTGTAATGGTGATGTCACTCTCTAGGGAGTCGACACCGGAATGGATGGCTTATTTAGGGAATCACGTGATAATGTCAACACGCGCCAAGGTCGGTTGACGACATGAGACGGCCGACAAACAATTAGTACCGGTCCAGACGTCTCAAAAACACAGTCAGGGGTTTTAAAACGCCCGTTTACTTTAGTCGGTCGACACAGACACAGACAGGGACACTGAATCCAGTGTCGACGGTGAATAAACAAACGTATTCCTTATTAGGGCCACACGTTAAGGGCAATGAAGGAGGTGTTACATATTTAGGAGCCAGCTGACAGGAGGCTGGAAAAATATCATAAAGTATATACACACATACTGGTGTTATACTGCGACCAGCGATCGCCTCAGCCTGGATGTGCAGAGCTGGGGTGGCTTGGTCGGATTCCCTGACTAAAAATATTGATACCCTTGACAGGGACAGTATTTTATTGACTATAGAGCATTTAAAGGATGTATTTCTATATATGCGAGATGCACAGAGGGATATTTGCACTCTGGCATCAAGAGTAAGTGCGATGTCCATATCTGCCAGAAGATGTTTATGGACACGACAGTGGTCAGGTGATGCAGATTCCAAACGGCACAAAGGTGTATTGCCGTATAAAGGAAGAGGAGTTATTTGGGGTCGGTCCATCGGACCTGGTGGCCACGGCAACTGCTGGAAAATCCACCGTTTTTACCCTAAGTCACATCTCTGCAGAAAAAGACACCGTCTTTTCAGCTTCAGTCCTTTCGTCCCTATAAGAGTCATATCTGCCCAGGGATAGAGGAAAGGGAAGAAGACTGCAGCAGGCAGCCCATTCCCAGGAACAGAAGCGTTCCAACCCTTCTGACAAGCTCTCAGCATGACGCTGAGACCGTACAGGACCCCTGGATCCTACAAGTAGTATCCCAGGGGTACAGTTTGGAATGTCGAGACGTTTCCCCTGCGCAGGCTCCTGAAGGCTGCTTTACCAAGGTCTCCCTCCGACAAGGAGGCAGTATGGGAAAAAATTCACGAGCTGTATTCCCAGCAGGTGATAATTAAATTACCCCTCCTACAACAAAAGGGGTATTATTCCACACTATATTGTGGTACTGAAGCCAGAAGGCTAGGTGAGACCTATTCTAAATCTAAAAAAATTTGAACACTTACAAAGGTTCAAATCAAGATGGAGTCACTCAGAGCAGTGATAACGAACCGGGAAGAAGGGGACTATCTGGTGTCCCGAGACATCAGGGATGCTTACCTCCATGTCCCAAATTTGCCCTTATCACTAAGGGTACCTCAGGTTCGTGGTACAGAACTGTCACTATCAGTTTCAGACGCTGCCGTTTGGATTGTCTACGGCACCCCGGGTCTTTACCAAGGTAATGGCCGAAATGATGGTTCTTCTTCGAAGAAAAGGCGTCTTAATTATCCCTTACTTGGACGATCTCCTGATAAGGGCAAAGTCCAGGGAACAGTTGGAGGTCGGAGTAGCACTATCTCGGATACTGTTACAACAGCAGGGGTGGATTCTAAAGATTCCAAAATCGCAGCTGATCCCGACAACAAGTCTCCTGTGCTTAGGGATGATTCTGGACACAGTCCAGAAAAAGGTGTTTCTCCCGGAAGAGAAAGCCAGGGAGTTATCCGAGCTAGTCAGGAACCTCCTAAAATCAGTGCATCATTGCACAATGGGCCATGGTAAAAAAAATGGTGACTTCCTTCGAAGCAATTCCAGTCGGCAGATTTCATGCAAGAACTTTTCAGTGGGATCTGCTGGACAAATGGTCCGGATCGCATCTTCAGATGCATCAGCGGATAACCCTATATCCAAGGACAAGGGTGTCTCTCCTGTGGTGGTTACAGAGTGCTCATCTTCTAGAGGGCCGCAGATTCGGCATTCAGTTTGGATGTTGGTGACCACGGAGGCCAGCCCGAGAGGCTGGGGAGCAGTCACACAAGGAAAAAATTTCCAGGGAGTGTGATCAAGTCTGGAGATTTTTCTCCACATAAATATAGCTAAGGGTAAATTTATAATGCTCTAAGCTTAGCAAGACCTCTGCTTCAAGGTCAGCCGGTATTGATCCAGTGGGATAAAACATCACGGCAGTCGCCCACGTAAATAGACAGGGCGACACAAGAAGCAGGAGGGCAGTGGCAAAAACTGCAAGGACTTTTCGCTGGGCGGAAAATCATGTGATAGCACTGTCAGCAGTGTTTCATTCCGGGAATGGAAACTGGGAAGCAGACTTCCTCAGTAGGCACGACCTCCACCCGGCAGAGTGGGAACTTCATGGGGAAGTTTTCCACATAATTGTAAACCGTTGGGAATTACCAAAGGTGGACATGATGGCGTCCCGTCTGAACAAAAAACGGGACAGGTATTGCGCCAGGTTAAGAGACCCTCAGGCAATAGCTGTGGACGTTCTGGTAACACCGTGGGTGTACCAGTCGGTGTATGTGTTCCATCCTCTGCTTTTCATACCTTAGGTACTGAGAATTATAAGACGTAGAGGAGTAAGAACTATACTCATGGCTCCGGATTGGCCAAGAAGGACTTGGTACCCGGAACTTCAAGAGATGCTCACAGAGGACTTGTGGCCTCTGCCGCTAAGAAGGGACTTGTTTCAGCAAGTACCATGTCTGTTCCAAGACTTACCGCAGCTGCGTTTGACGGCATGGCGGTGGAACGCCGGATCCTAAGGGAAAAGGCATTCAGGAAGAGGTCATTCCTACCCTGGTCAAAGCCAGAAAGGAGGTGACCGCACAACATTATCACCACATGTGGCGAAAATATGTTGCGTGGTGTGAGGCCAGGAAGGCCCCACGAAGAAATTTCAACTCGGTCGATTCCTGCATTTCTTGCAAACAGGAGTGTCTATGGGCCTCAAATTGGGGTCCATTAAGGTTCAAATTTCGGCCCTGTCGATTTTTCTTCCAGAAAGAAGTGGCTTCAGTTCCTGAAGTCCAGAAGTTTGTCAAGGGAGTATTGCATATACAACCCCCTTTTGTGCCTCCAGTGGCACTGTGGGATCTCAACGTAGTTCTGGGATTCCTCAAAACACATTGGTTAAAACCAGTCAAATCTGTGGATTTGAAGCATCTCACATGAAAAGTGAACATGCTCTTGGACCTGGCCTGGACCAGGCGAGTGTCAAATTGGTGGTTTTTTTCTCAAAAAAGCCCATATCTGTTTGTCCATTCGGACAGGGCAGAGCTGCGGACTCGTCCCCAGTTCTCTCCCTAAGGTGGTGTCAGTGTTTCACCTGAACCAGCTTATTGTGGTGTCTTGCGCCTACTAGGGACTTGGAGGACTCCAAGTTGCTAGATGTGGTCAGGGCCCTGAAAATATAGGTTCCAGGACGGCTGGAGTCAGGAAAACTGACTTGCTGTTATCCTGTATGCACCCAACAAACTGGGTGCTCTTGCTTTTAAGCAGACTTTTGCTAGTTGGATGTGTAATACAATTCAGCTTGCACATTCTGTGGCAGGCCTGCCACAGCCAAAATATGTAAATGCCCATTCCACAAGGAAGGTGGGCTCATCTTGGGCGGCTGCCCGAGGGGTCTCGGCTTTACAACTTTGCCGAGCGGCTATTTAGTCAGGGGCAAACACGTTTGTAAAATCCTACAAATTTGATACCCTGGCTAAGGAGGACCTGGAGTTCTCTCATTCGGTGCTGCAGAGTCATCCGCACTCTCCCGCCCGTTTGGGAGCTTTGGTATAATCCCCATGGTCCTTTCAGGAACCCCAGCATCCACTAGGACGATAGAGAAAATAAGAATTTACTTACCGATAATTCTATTTCTCGGAGTCCGTAGTGGATGCTGGGCGCCCATCCCAAGTGCGGATTATCTGCATTACTTGTACATAGTTACAAAAATCGGGTTATTATTGTTGTGAGCCATCTTTTCAGAGGCTCCGCTGTTATCATACTGTTAACTGGGTTCAGATCACAGGTTGTACAGTGTGGCTGGTATGAGTCTTACCCGGGATTCATAAATCCTTCCTTATTGTGTACGCTCGTCCGGGCACAGTACCTAACTGAGGCTTGGAGGAGGGTCATAGGGGGAGGAGCCAGTGCACACCACCTGATCCTAAAGCTTTACTTTTTGTGCCCTGTCTCCTGCGGAGCCGCTATTCCCCATGGTCCTTTCAGGAACCCCAGCATCCACTACGGACTCCGAGAAATAGAATTATCGGTAAGTAAATTCTTATTTTTGTTTGTATAAATCATGATAGGATCACTTTATCAGCCATCATAAAACCACTTATCAGCATAATGGACTATTTTGTAATTCCATTTATTTGTGATTCTAGGCCAATTTAATGGCATAACCTTTTTATTTCCCTTAGCACTGTATGAGAAAGCTGAAATTAAGGCTCCCGAGGACAAGAAGAATCACCTTATAATTGGAGTGTCCTCCGATAGGGGCCTCTGCGGTGCTATTCATACCTCTGTGGCAAAAGCCATTAAGCTTGAAATCTCAACTCTGTCTGCAAGTGGAAAGAAAGTTATGGTGGTTGGAATTGGGGACAAGCTGAGAGGCCTGCTTCAAAGGTATGTATGAATAGCGATGGATAGTTTGGGAGGAATGTGCTTATCAGCAAGTATATGCAAACCGTGGCCTAGTAATAGCTCAGTTTTCTTCAGTGTTTTAAAAACAATTTAGGGGTCTGTTCATGAAGCAGTGAAAAGTGTGGAGAAGTGAACCAGTGGAGAAGTTGCCCATGGCAACCAATCAACATTAAAGTAACATTTATAATTTGCATGCTGTACAACTGTACGGAGCAGCTGATTGGTTGCTATGGCCAACTTCTCCACAGGCTCACTTCTCCACACTTTTCACTGCTTCATGAATAGACCCCTATGAATGAGAGATTTTTATCAGTACAAAGCAAAAACAATATGCACACCTTAACAAAAATTGGTTCTTTTTACATATTAATCATTTTATTTTGTGAACACTAAATTTAGCCATTTATTGGCAGAATAATTTCTGGAGCCAGGTAGCCATGACACCTACGGTTTGTTGCTGGTACCTAACTCAGCATTTTGTTATGTCAAAAGGACAAGATGATTTACTGCAGCTCTGCCCAATGGGTCATGCTTTGAAGATCTTTTGTGAGAATTTGTGAAATAATTTCAACTAAAGTGTAAGAAGTGTAATTGATCACTTGCTATTTTATATATTTTGCGTCTCATTTTTGTAGCAGTATTTATGGGGAGAATCTAATAGGAAAACATAGGCAGCTGTAAAGTGGGGGCATATCATGATAAATTCTGGTATGATAATTTGTTAAAATATTGTCAAGCCATATTAACAGTATTTGACACTGATTTATTTTTGAAGGACTCACGGTGGACACTTACTTCTGAACTTTAAGGAAGTTGGCAGGAAGCCTCCAACGTTTGGTGATGCCTCTATCATTGCTTCAGAGCTGCTGAACTCTGGCTATGAATTTGACCAAGGATCTGTGCTGTTCAATAGATTCAGGTATGAAGAGTTTTTATAATCTTATGATTTTTACTTGTCTCTATGAACCTTTACTCATTATTTTCTGTGTTTGTAGGTCAGTCATTTCTTACAAGACTGAAGAAAAGCCAATCTTCTCTATTGACACTGTTGCAAATTCCGGTAGGCATTATCCACTCTTATTTGTGTGATACAGTTTAGATTGCTATTCTGCTAATCTCTCTGTGATTTGCTGCTCTGTTAATTACACTGGTTTAGAAGGTGCTCTATCTTTCAAATTTACTAAGTGTCAATCGTCATGTAATCCCCACACAGCAGTGCAGTTTAAGTCCTGCATGTGTGTTATGCTAGTATAGTGTATAGGGTGGTCAATCCTGGGATCGGTGGGATCCTGGAATTTTGGCCTAAAATTGGCTGGGATTTAAGCTTCCAATCCCAGGGTTCGGGCCCAATGCTGCTTTCTCTTACGTCCTAGAGGATGCTGGGGACTCCAAAAGGACCATGGGGTATAGACGAGATCCGCAGGAGCTTGGGCACACTGAAAAGACTTTAACTGGGTGTGAACTGGCTCCTCCCTCTATGCCCCTCCTCCAGACCTCAGTTAGACTTTGTGCCCAGGAGTGACTGGACACACACTAGGGGAGCTCTCCTGAGTTTCTCTAGAAAAGACTTTTGTTATGTTTTTTTATTTTCAGGGAGACCTGCTGGCTACAGGCTGCCTGCAGCGTGGGACTGAGGGGAGAGAAGTCAGACCTACTTCTACTTAGTTTAAGGGCTCTGCTTCTTTGGCTACTGGACACCATTAGCTCCAGAGGGTTCGATCACTTGGTGCGCCTAGCTACTTGTTCCCGGAGCCGCGCCGTCACCCCCCTCACAGAAGCCAGGTTAGTATGCAGAAGGCAGAAGACTTCAGTAACGAGGTACAGCGCAGCGGTAGCGCTGCGCTCCATGCTCCCACACACTTCTCCATCGGCACTCGCAGGGTGCTGGAGGTCGCCCTGGGCAGCAGTTACTGAGGTCTGGGAGCCGGCAGCGCTTTTCAGACCCCCGACGGCATTTTTCAAATTTGGCGGGCTGAAGCGCGTCGGGAAGGGGAGGAGCTTAGCCGCGCTGCTCACAGGCGCCATTTCTCCTCCACACGCGGCTGCAGGAGACGTTGGCCCGGGACCTCTAAAGCTCCACTGAAAGTAACTGGGAGCTGATCGGGGGGAAGGGGGGGGCACAGTGGCACAGTTTGGTGGTGCAAATTAGTGTTTTTCCAGCAGCGCTTTCCCATATGTGCTTTGGTGGGATATATGGGCGCTGGGGTGTGAGCTGGCATACTCCCTCTGTGTTTCTCCTTCCGGGCTTCCTTGTGGTCCCCTAGCTGAGACATTGTGTGTGTGTGTGTCGGTGGGTCGATACTCCGTGTCGATATGTCTGAGGCTGAATGCTATTCACCGGAGGAGGTTATTGGGGGGGCAGATGCGGGTCTGGAGCTGGCTCTGTCTGCGCAGCCGACACCTGATTTGCTTACATTGTTAAATACAATTAATACAAATGTGGCTTCTTTGTCAAAGAGGTTAGATAAATCTGTGTCACAGACACAGGTGTGGAAAAAAATCCATGGAGGATGCTTTGACTCGGGTGCATACCCCATCGGGGTCAAAAAAGCGGCCGTTTAATCAAGTGGTAGATACTGATACCGATACGGATTCTGATTCCGAGGTCGATTTCACTGAGGCTGCTTTACATCCACGATTAGTTAAGAGTATTCAGTACATGATTGTGGCTATTAAGGATGTTTTACGCATTTCTGATGAACCTGCGGTGCAGGAAACAAGGATTTGCTTGTTCAAAGAGAAAAAAACCTGAGGGGCAATTTCCCCCCTCTCATGAAATGAATACTCTTTGTGAAAAGGCTTGGGAGTCGCCGGACAAGAGGTGGCAGATTCCCAAGAGGATTTACATGGCGTATCCTTTCCCCTCTGACAGGGAAAAATGGGAGGCGTCTCCAAATCTTGACAAAGCTCTATCTCGTTTGTCTAAGAATGTGGCGCTTCCGTCTCCTGACACTGCAGCTCTCAAGGATCCGGCGGATCGCAAGCTGGAGACGTCGCTGAAGTCCATTTTCGCTAATACGGGTGCATTACTCAGACCTGTGTGGCGTCGGTATGGGTGAGTAGTGCTATTGCTAAATGGGATGAGAATTTAGCTGCTGATATGGATACCCTTGATAAAGATACTGTTCTTTTGACTCTTGGTTATATCAAGGACGCTGCAGATTACCTGAAGGATGCGGCGAGGGATGTTGATCTCTTGGGATCAAGAGCCAATGCCATGTCGATTTCGGCCAGGAGGGCGCTGTGGATCCGTCAATGGAATGCTGATGCCGATTCCAAGTGAGCTATGGAAGCTTTACCCTTCAAAGGTAACGTCTTGTTTGGGGACGGCTTGGCTGACCTGGTTTCTACCGCGACTGCGGGTAAGTCGTCTTTTCTTCCCTATGTTCCCACACAACAGAAAAAGGCACCACATCAGCAGATGCAGTCCTTTCGTCCGAATAAATACAGGCGGGGAAAAGGTTCGTCCTTCCTCGCTTCAAAAGGTAGAGGAAGGGGAAGGAAGTCGCCTGCAGTGTCAGGCGCCCAGGACCAGAAGTCCTCCCCTGTCTCTACCAAGTCCACCGCATGACGCTGGGGCTTCCCTGGGGGGGTCCGGACCGGTGGGGGGCCGTCTGCAGATCTTCAGTCAGGTCTGGATTCAATCAGGCCTGGATCCTTGGGTCCTAGAGATTGTATCTCAGGGATACAAGCTGGAGTTTCAGGAGACACCCCCTCACCGGTTTTTCATGTCAGTGTCTCTTCCGGACAGGGAGGTAGTGCTGGCAGCAATACAGAAGTTGTGTCTACAGAGGGTCATTATTCCCGTTCCCCCGTCCCAACGGGGGGAGGGGTTCTACTCGAGCCTTTTTGTGGTACCGAAACCGGACGGTTCGGTCAGACCGATTCTGAACCTAAAGTCCCTCAATCCATACTTGCAGGTTTTCAAGTTCAAGATGGAATCTCTTCGAGCTGTGATTGCCAGCCTAGAAAGGGGGGGGACTTTATGGCGTCAGTCGACATAAAAGATGCCTACTTACACGTTCCGATATATCCTCCGCACCGATCCTTCCTAAGGTTTGCGGTACAGGATTCTCATTACCAATTTCAGACATTGCCGTTTGGGCTTTCCACGGCCCCGAGGATTTTCACCAAAGTCATGGCAGAAATGATGGTTCTCCTTCACAAGCAAGGTGTTACCATTATCCCGTACTTGGACGATCTCCTGATAAAGGCGAGGTCCAGGGAACGGTTACTAAGAAATGTGGATTTGTCTCTGTCCGTTCTGCGACAACACGGTTGGCTGCAAAATTTGCCAAAGTCGCAGTTGATTCCGACCAATCGTTGCCCTTTCTGGGCATGATTCTGGACACAGGCTTACGGAAGGTGATTCTTCCGGAAAAAAAAGCTCTGGAACTCCAGACGATGGTCGGGGAACTTCTGAGACCAAAGAGTGTGTCTGTTCATCAATGTACTCGAGTTCTGGGGAAGATGGTTGCGGCGTACGAAGCCATTCCGTTTGGCAGGTTTCATGCTCGGGCTTTTCAGTGGGATCTCGCCTGCACGTGCACCGGCAGATACGTCTATCTCCCAGGGCCAGGATTTCTCTCCTGTGGTGGCTACAAAGTGCTCACCTCCTTGGAGGCCGCCGACTCGGTATCCTGGATTGGGTCCTGTTGATAACAGATGCAAGTCTCCGAGGCTGGGGCGCAGTCACCCAGGGAAGAAATTTCGAGGGGAAATGGTCGCTCCAGGAATCTTGTCTCCACATAAATGTTCTCGAGTTAAGAGCCATTTACAACGGCCTGCTACAAGCAAAAAGCCTTCTTCAGGGTCAACCTGTCCTGATCCAGTCGGACAACATAACAGCGGTGGCGCATGTAAACCGCCAAAGTGGTACAAGGAGCAGGGCGGCTATGGCGGAGGCCACAAGAATCCTTCGCTGGGCGGAACAACACGTGAGCGCTCTGTCAGCAGTCTTCCTTCCGGGAGTAGACAACTGGGAAGCAGACTTCCTCAGCAGACACGATCTCCATCCAGGAGAGTGGGCTCTTCATCAGGAGGTGTTTGCAGAACTGACGAAGCGTTGGGGAACGCCGATGATCGACATGATGGCGTCTCGCCTCAACAAGAAGCTTCCGAGGTATTGTTCCAGGTCAAGGGACCACCAGGCCAGTGCAGTGGACGCCCTTGTGACTCCGTGGGTCTTTCAGTCGGTGTATGTGTTCCCTCTGCTTCCTCTCATTCCAAAGGTGCTGGGAATCATTCGACGGGCAAGAGTGCGAGCACTTATTGTAGTTCCAGATTGGCCAAGAACGGCCTGGTATCCAGATCTTCAGGAATTACTTGTGGAAGATCCTTGGCCACTTCCTCTAAGGGAGGACCTGTTATTGCAGGGTCCATGCGTGTTTCCAGACTTACCGCGGCTGCGTTTGACGGCATGGAAGTTGAGCGCCAAATCTTAGCTCGGAAAGGTATTCCTGGGGAGGTCATTCCCACTCTCATTAAGGCGAGGAAGGAGGTTACGGCGAAACATTATCACCGTATTTGGAGAAAGTATGTTTCGTGGTGTGAGACTAAAGATACTCCTGCAGAAGAATTTCGCTTGGGTCGGTTTCTCCATTTTTTGCAGGCGGGCGTCGATGCCGGACTGAAATTGGGTTCCATCAAGGTGCAGATTTCGGCTTTATCTATCTTCTTTCAGAAGGAATTGGCTGTTCTCCCTGAGGTTCAGACTTTTGTGAAGGGAGTGATGCATATCCATCCTCCGTTTGTGCCCCCAGTGGCACCATGGGATCTTGACGTGGTCTTACAGTTTCTTATGTCTTCCTGGTTTGAACCTTTGCGTAAGGTTGAGTTAAAGTTTCTCACTTGGAAGGTGGTCATGTTGTTGGCTCTGGCATCTGCTAGGCGGGTGTCTGAGTTGGCGGCCTTATCTCACAAGAGTCCGTACTTGATCTTCCATTCAGATAGAGCGGAATTGAGAACGCGTCAACAATTTCTGTCGAAGGTGGTTTCTTCGTTTCACATTAACCAACCTATTGTGGTACCTGTGGCTACAGATGCTCTGGCAGTTCCAAAGTCTCTTGATGTTGTGAGAGCTTTGAAGATCTACGTCGCCGGAACGGTGGTGGCCAGGAAAACAGAGGCGCTGTTTGTCCTGTATGCTTCCAACAAGATTGGTCATCCTGCTTCGAAGCAGACTATTGCACGCTGGATTTGTCGTACGATTCAGCAAGCTCATTCTTCGGCTGGGCTACCGGTGCCGAAATCAGTGAAGGCCCATTTTACCAGGAAGGTGGGCTCATCTGGGGCGGCTGCCCGAGGGGTCTCGGCACTTCAGCTTTGCCGAGCAGCTACGTGGTCGGGTTCAAACACCTTTGCTAAGTTTTACAAGTTTGATACCCTGGCTGAGGAGGACCTCATGTTTGCTCAGTCGGTGCTGCAGAGTCGTCCGCACTCTCCTGCCCGTGTTGGAGCTTTGGTATAGACCCCATGGTCCTTTTGGAGTCCCCAGCATCCTCTAGGACAGGGGTGGGGAACCTTTTTTCTACCGAGGGCCATTTGGATATTTATAAAATCCTTCGGGGGCCATACAAAAATTCTCAACTTAAAAAATTACCCTGCCCCCCAGTAGGTCTGCCCCTTAGAGGTACTGTGTGTGCGCGCCGGAGGCGCCCACGCGCCAAAAAAATGGGTGTGGCCAGTTAAAATGGGACGTGATACACATATGCCTCCAATAGTGCGGTGCCAGATCCACAATTGCCCCCACAGTGCCAGGTATACAAATGCCCCCACAGTGCCAGGTATACAAATGCCCCCCACAGTGCCAGGTATACAAATGCCCCCCACAGTTCCAGGTATACAAATGCCCCCCACAGTTCCAGGTATACAGATGCCCCTCACAGTGCCAGGTATACAGATGCCCCCACAGTGCCAGGTATACAAATGCCCCCCACAGTGCCAGGTATACAAATGCCCCCCACAGTGCCAGGTATACAGATGCCCCCACAGTGCCAGGTATACAGATGCCCCCACAGTGCCAGGTATACAAATGCCCCCCACAGTGCCAGGTATGCAGATGACCCCACAGTGCCAGGTATGCAGATGCCCCCACAGTGCCAGGTATGCAGATGCCCCCACAGTGCCAGGTATACAGATGCCCCCACAGTGCCAAGTATACAAATGCTCCCCACAGTGCCAGGTATACAAATGCCCCCCACAGTGCCAGGTATGCAGATGCCCCCACAGTGCCAGGTATACAGATGACCCCACAGTGCCAGGTATACAGATGACCCCACAGTGCCAGGTATACAAATGCCCCCCACAGTGCCAGGTATACAAATGCCCCCCCACAGTGCCAGGTATACAAATGCCCCCCACAGTGCCAGGTATACAAATGCCCCCCACAGTGCCAGGTATACAGATGCCCCCCACAGTGCCAGGTATACAGATGCCCCCCACAGTGCCAGGTATACAGATGACCCCCACAGTGCCAGGTATGCAGATGACCCCCACAGTGCCAGGTATGCAGATGCCCTCCCCCCTCCCCTCCGTGCTGCTTACCGTGAGACACGGAGGAGAGCGCGGCTGTCGGGTGGGAGCGGCGGCGCCGTGTAGTACTTCAAACCAGCCGCCGGTTCGAGAGCCAATCAGAGCTCGCGGACCGGCAGCCGCGGCTCCTGATTGGCTGCCGGTCCGCGAGCTCTGATTGGCTAGGAGAAAAGGATTTACCGGTAGGTACTAAAATCCTTTTTTTTTTTTTTTAAAGAAACATTTTTAATCTGAGCTGGGTCACAATATAGCGGACACTGCCTGGCTCCCCCTGCACAGCGTGACTTGGTTTTAGAGGTCACATTGCGTAGCACAGTGCGAGCCGTGCCCGCCCAGACTCACTGACAGGTGGACCCAAGGAAGGTAAATATTTATTTATTTCTCTATCGTCCTAAGTGGATGCTGGGGTTCCTGAAAGGACCATGGGGGATAGCGGCTCCGCAGGAGACAGGGCACAAAAGTAAAGCTTTTACAGGTCAGGTGGTGTGTACTGGCTCCTCCCCCTATGACCCTCCTCCAGACTCTAGTTAGATTTTTGTGCCCGGCCGAGAAGGGTGCAATTCTAGGTGGCTCTCATAAAGAGCTGCTTAGAGAGTTTAGCTTAGGTTTTTTATTTTACAGTGATTCCTGCTGGCAACAGGATCACTGCAACGAGGGACAGAGGGGAGAAGAAGTGAACTCACCTGCGTGCAGGATGGATTGGCTTCTTGGCTACTGGACATGAAGCTCCAGAGGGACGATCACAGGTACAGCCTGGATGGTCACCGGAGCCACGCCGCCGGCCCCCTCACAGATGCTGAAGCAAGAAGAGGTCCAGAATCGGCGGCTGAAGACTCCTGCAGTCTTCTTAAGGTAGCGCACAGCACTGCAGCTGTGCGCCATTTTCCTCTCAGCACACTTCACACGGCAGTCACTGAGGGTGCAGGGCGCTGGGGGGGGGCGCCCTGGGAGGCAAATGAAAACCTTTAAAAAGGCTAAAAATACCTCACATATAGCCCCAGAGGCTATATGGAGATATTTACCCCTGCCTAAATGTACTAAATAGCGGGAGACGAGCCCGCCGAAAAAGGGGCGGGGCCTATCTCCTCAGCACACGGCGCCATTTTCTGTCACAGCTCCGCTGGTCAGGAAGGCTCCCAGGTCTCTCCCCTGCACTGCACTACAGAAACAGGGTATAACAGAGAGGGGGGGCAAAATAAATGGCAATATATTAATATAAAAGCAGCTATAAGGGAGCACTTAATCATAAGGCTATCCCTGTCATATATAGCGCTTTTTGGTGTGTGCTGGCAGACTCTCCCTCTGTCTCCCCAAAGGGCTAGTGGGTCCTGTCTTCGTATAGAGCATTCCCTGTGTGTCTGCTGTGTGTCGGTACGTGTGTGTCGACATGTATGAGGACGTTATTGGTGTGGAGGCGGAGCAATTGCCAAATATGAGGATGTCACCTCCTAGGGGGTCGACACCAGAATGGATGCCTTTATTTGTGGAATTACGGGATAGCGTCAACTCGCTTAAGCAGTCGTTTGCCGACATGAGGCGGCCGGACACTCAATTAGTGCCTGTCCAGGCGCCTCAAACACCGTCAGGGGCTGTAAAACGCCCCTTGCCTCAGTCGGTCGACACAGACCCAGACACAGGCACTGATTCCGGTGGTGAAGGTGACGAATCAACCGTATTTTCCAGTAGGGCCACACGTTATATGATTTTGGCAATAAAGGAGATGTTACATTTAGCTGATACTACAGGTACCACTAAACAGGGTATTATGTGGGGTGTGAAAAAACTACCAGTAGTTTTTACCGAATCAGAAGAATTAAATGACGTGTGTGATGAAGCGTGGGGTGCCCCGATAAAAAACTGCTAATTTCAAAGAAGTTATTGGCTTTATACCCTTTCCCGCCAGAGGTTAGGGAGCGCTGGGAAACACCTCCTAGGGTGGACAAAGCGCTAACACGCTTATCAAAACAAGTGGCGTTACCCTCTCCTGAGACGGCCGCACTTAAAGATCCATCAGATAGGAGGATGGAAAATATCCAAAAAGGTATATACACACATGCAGGTGTTATACTACGACCAGCTATTGCGACTGCCTGGATGTGCAGTGCTGGGGTAGTTTGGTCAGAGTCCCTGATCGAAAATATTGATACCCTGGACAGGGACAATATTTTACTGTCGTTAGAACAAATAAAGGATGCATTTCTTTATATGCGTGATGCACAGAGAGATATCTGCACACTGGCATCACGGGTAAGTGCTATGTCCATTTCGGCCAGAAGAGCTTTATGGACACGACAGTGGACAGGCGATGCGTAGAGGAGTTATTTGGGGTCGGTCTATCGGATTTGGTGGCCACGGCTACGGCCGGGAAATCCACCTTTCTACCTCAAGTCACTCCCCAACAGAAAAAGGCACCGACCTTTCAACCGCAGCCCTTTCGTTCCTTTAAAAATAAGAGAGCAAAGGGCTATTCATATCTGCCACGAGGCAGAGGACGAGGGAAGAGACAGCGACAGGCAGCTCCTTCCCAGGAACAGAAGCCCTCCCCGGCTTCTACAAAAGCCTCAGCATGACGCTGGGGCTTCGCAAGCGGACTCGGGGGCGGTAGGCGGTCGTCTCAAGAATTACAGCGCGCAGTGGGCTCACTCGCAGGTAAATCCCTGGATCCTGCAGATAATATCTCAGGGGTACAGGTTGAAATTAGAGACAGAGCCACCTCGCCGTTTCCTGAAGTCTGCTTTACCAACGTCCCCCTCAGAAAGGGAGACGGTTTTGGAAGCCATTCACAAGCTGTATTCTCAGCAGGTGATAGTCAAGGTACCTCTTCTACAACAAGGGAAGGGGTATTATTCCACTCTTTTTGTGGTACCGAAGCCGGATGGCTCGGTAAGGCCTATTCTAAATCTGAAGTCCTTGAACCTGTACATAAAGAAGTTCAAGTTCAAGATGGAGTCACTCAGAGCAGTGATAGCGAACCTGGAAGAAGGGGACTTTATGGTATCCTTGGACATCAAGGATGCGTATCTCCATGTTCCAATTACCCCTCACACCAGGGGTACCTCAGGTTCGTTGTACAAAACTGTCACCTATCAGTTTCAGACGCTGCCGTTTGGTTTGTCCACGGCACCTCGGGTCTTTACAAAGGTAATGGCCGAGATAATATTTCTTCTTCGAAGAAAAGGCGTATTAATTATCCCATACTTGGACGATCTCCTAATAAGGGCAAGGTCCAGAGAACAGCTAGAGATGGGTTTAGCACTATCTCAAGAGGTGCTAAAGCAGCACGGATGGATTCTGAATATTCCAAAATCCCAATTAATGCCGACAACTCGTCTGCTGTTCCTGGGGATGATTCTGGACACAGTTCAGAAAAAGGTTTTTCTTCCCGAAGAAAAAGCCAAGGAGTTATCTGACCTGGTCAGGAACCTCCTAAAACCAGGAAAGGTGTCTGTACATCAATGCACAAGAGTCCTGGGAAAAAATGGTAGCTTCTTACGAAGCAATCCCTTTCGGCAGATTCCATGCAAAGGGATCTGTTGGACAAATGGTCAGGGTCGCATCTTCAGATGCACCTGCGGATAACCCTGTCGCCGAGGACAAGGGTATCCCGTCTGTGGTGGTTGCAGGAGGCTCATCTATTGGAGGGCCGCAGATTCGGCATGCAGGATTGGATCCTGGTGACCACGGATGCCAGCCTGAGAGGCTGGGGAGCAGTCACACAGGGAAGAAATTTCCAGGGAGTGTGGTCGAGCCTGAAAAAGTCTCTTCACATAAGCATTCTGGAACTAAGAGCAATCTACAATGCTCTAAGCCAGGCGGAACCTCTGCTTCAAGGAAGACCGGTGTTGATCCAGTCGGACAACATCACGGCAATCGCCCATGTAAACAGACAGGGCGGCACAAGAAGCAGGAGGGCAATGGCAGAAGCTGCCAGGATCCTTCGCTGGGCGGAGAATCACGTGATAGCACTGTCAGCAGTATTCATCCCGGGCGTGGACAACTGGGAAGCAGAATTCCTCAGCAGACACGACCTTCACCCGGGAGAGTGGGGACTTCATCCAGAAGTTTTCCACATGCTATTAAACCGTTGGGTAAAACCAATGGTGGACATGATGGCGTCTCGCCTCAACAAAACACTGGACAGGTATTGCGCCAGGTCAAGAGATCCGCAGGCAATAGCTGTGGACGCGCTGGTAACACCTTGGGTGTACCAGTCGGTATATGTTTTTCCTCCTCTGCCTCTCATACCAAAGGTATTGAGGATTATACGGCAAAGAGGAGTAAGACTAGTGGCTCCGGATTGGCCAAGAAGGACTTGGTACCCGGAACTTCAAGAGATGGTCACGGACGATCCGTGGCCTCTACTTCTGAGAAGGGACCTGCTTCAGCAGGGTCCTTGTCTTTTTCAAGACTTACCGCGGCTGCGTTTGACGGCATGGCGTTTGAATGCCAGATCCTAAAAGGAAAAGGCATTCCAGAAGAAGTCATTCCTACCTTGATAAAGGCAAGGAAGGAAGTCACCGCGAAGCATTATCGCCGTATTTGGCGAAAATATGTTGCGTGGTGCGAGCAGCGGAGTGCTCCGATGGAGGAATTTCAACTGGGTCGTTTTCCTACATTTCCTGCAATCAGGATTGTCTGTGGGTCTCAAATTGGGATCTATTAAGGTTCAAATTTCGGCCCTATCAATATTCTTCCAAAAAGAATTGGCCTCAGTCCCTGAGGTCCAGATTTTTATCAAAGGAGTACTGCATATACAGCCTCCTGTGGTGCCTAAGGTGGCACCGTGGGATCTAAATGTAGTTTTAGATTTCCTCAAATCCAATTGGTTTGAACCACTAAAGAATGTGGATTTGAAATATCTCACATGGAAAGTGACTATGTTACTGGCCCTGGCTTCGGCCGGGAGAGTATCTGAACTGGCGGCTTTGTTTTATAAAAGCCCTTATTTAATTTTCCATTCGACATAGGGCAGAGCTGCGGACGCGTCCGCATTTTCTCCCTAAGGTGGTATTAGCGTTTCACCTGAACCAGCCTATTGTAGTGCCTGCGGCTACAGACGACTTGAAGGACTCCAAGTTGTTGGACGTTGTCAGAGCCTTAAAAATATACATTTAAAGGACGGCTGGAGTCAGAAAATCTGACTCGCTGTTTATACTGTATGCACCCAACAAGTTGGGTGCACCTGCTTCTAAGCAGTCGATTGCTCGTTGGATTTGTAACAAAATTCAACTTGTACATTCTGTGGCAGGCCTGCCACAGCCTAAATCTGTTAAGGCCCATTCCGCAAGGAAGGTGGGCTCATCTTGGGCGGCTGCCCGAGGGGTCTCGGCATTACAACTCTGCCGAGCAGCTACGTGGTCAGGGGAGAACACGTTTGTAAATTTTTACAAATTTGATACCCTGGCAAAGGAGGACCTGGAGTTCTCTCATTCGGTGCTGCAGAGTCATCCGCACTCTCCCGCCCGTTTGGGAGCTTTGGTATAATCCCCATGGTCCTTTCAGGAACCCCAGCATCCACTTAGGACGATAGAGAAAATAAGAATTTACTTACCGATAATTCTATTTCTCGGAGTCCGTAGTGGATGCTGGGCGCCCATCCCAAGTGCGGATTATCTGCAATACTTGTACATAGTTATTGTTAACTAATTCGGGTTATTGTTTAGGAAGCCATCTTTCAGAGGCTCCTCTGTTATCATACTGTTAACTGGGTTTAGATCACAAGTTGTACGGTGTGATTGGTGTGGCTGGTATGAGTCTTACCCGGGATTCAAAATCCTCCCTTATTGTGTACGCTCGTCCGGGCACAGTACCTAACTGGAGTCTGGAGGAGGGTCATAGGGGGAGGAGCCAGTACACACCACCTGACCTGTAAAAGCTTTACTTTTGTGCCCTGTCTCCTGCGGAGCCGCTATCCCCCATGGTCCTTTCAGGAACCCCAGCATCCACTACGGACTCCGAGAAATAGAATTATCGGTAAGTAAATTCTTATTTTTTTCTCTTTCATCCATCTAGGGGACGCTGCACACTTACTGATGGGTTAGATTGTGTGGGAAGGGAGTTTGACACAGAACCTATAGAAACTAACTCCTCCCTCTCTAACCCCTCCCATCTGCAGCCTGTTCAAGAATCACCTCAGTTTCAGTTTTGTGCCTGGAGAGTACAGGCACAGTTTTTCTCTGCCTAATAGTTTTCTGCTGCGGGGTACACTGGGCTCCACAAGGATTAACATCGGGGTGTAGAGTAGGCTCTTGATCCGAGGCACCAACAGTCTCAAAGCTTTTGACTGTTCCCAAAATGCACAGCGCCGCCTCCTCTATAACCCCGCCTCCGTGCACAGTAGCTCAGTTTGTAAATTGGTGCCATGCAGTAAGCAGGCACTTAACAGGAGGGCTGCATTAGGCAGCCTATTCATTGCTTTAATTGAAAGAAAGAACTGAAGAGTCTTCTCTCAGACTACAAAGGGCTGCAGCAGGCAACGTCTCGTAGACTTTCCTGTTTGCAGCTCCGTCACCCCCAGCGGCGCTGTATACTCCCGCGCCCTGGTTGCCGGGTCACTGCAGCGGAGGCGCCGGTTTCTTCAAACCGTGAGTCGCACACACGCCGCCGTCCTCCCAGATCGTGGAGCCGCAGGTACGGGGAAAGTAAGGGGCTTCTGTGCCTGCACTTTACCGCGATCCAGCGCGGACTTAGGAGGCGGGCCGCGCGCGTGCTGGCGTGGACACTGATTACTGGGCAGCCGCTCCCCTAGCCACCAGGGACACTTAATGTGCACAGGTCTGGGGGTCTTTTACTATACATAAACCCCGCTTTTAACTGCCCGCAGCGCCCGGTGGGATGGCAGCAGGGGGAGCAGGTCGGACCTGTGGCCCCTCCCCACAGCCCCAGGGTGCCATTTCTACAAATGTTCCCGCCCTGGAGCTGCTTTCCTCTCCTTCACTCCCGGCCAGCAGCCATCACTGATAGAGCTGTGCTGTTCCTGGGACTGCTGGTGCAAATCCTCCTCTGTAGAACCGCCTGATTGCCAATGCTGTGCTTCCTACAGGACACTTAAGTGTTCTACCTGTCACTGGGACAGTGTTAGTTAAGAAAGAGTGCATACATTCAGGGTTGTGTGGTACAAACACCCTGTGATATACATCCAGTAGCTACTGTGCTAGTTATATCTATTGTTAACACATATAGCCATACTGAGTATTACTTTGTATTGCTAGTCCAGTGCAGTTTTATGGTACATCATTTCTGCAAGGTACGCTTGTGACTATATTTGTGTGTGTGCATGTAGCTGCTGCGTGGTTGCCTTATTAAAGGGTATTTCACTCAGTGGGCTACTCCTATATTGCTATACCTGAGGGGGCTAAATGGATCAGGTTTCTTTCTGTATAATATAGGATTGTATCACAAGATATACTTGCTGTGTATTTTTACTTGTGATTCATAGTCACCCTATATATCTCTTGAACTCCCGGTTTGTGCTGTCATAGACACACTTCACCGAGTGTTCTTGCGAGGTATATTGCTGCTACACATTGTACCAGGTTGCCTGATATTGTGCACATTCTTATGTCTGCAACACGTGGCAACGATGCTGGGGCTTCTCCCACATTGCGTGGTAGTGAGGCCGCAGACGTGATGGAGTAGAATATGGCAGCTGAGAGTTCAGGTTCATGGGGTTCCTTACCCCCCAGTGGGTCGGTAGCACCTGGGGCATCTCAGGATCCAGAAACTTGAGAAAGGTCACAGTCACGTGACCGAAACGCGTTGTTCGTGGACGGAGGTAACGAGTGGAGAGGACCAGTAAAGGAAGCTAAAGGACTCATAAGCTGAATAAATCCACTGCGGTGGTGCCTAGGCTATTTTCAGCCTTGGACCCATGTTGCTTTTTTAAAGCTAGCCCACCGCAACCCTAATACATGGTGAGAGCCTTTTTTTCCATTGCACAGTCACTTTAACTGGTCCAGCTTCACCGATGCACCTTATGTATGTGTAGATGTCAGTAATTTTATGTGTTTAAATAAAACCCTTTTTTTATTATAATCCTATATTCGGTATAATTCATCTGTTGGCTCATACATCCCTCTAAATAAAAGGGATACATCTTTTAAACTGAGCGCCAGTGCAAGCTACACGATTTCAACTCCATTTTTATGTCTATGGAATTTGTGTTTATTCCTTATTTGTGTAGAAGCAAGGCTGCTTTGATTCATTTATTGCGCAATACTGTGGTTGTACACCCATCTCTTTTGGCATCTCAGGACCCACCTTGGGCTATGTTTTTCCACGCTGTTAAACATGCTTGTAACTAAATTGGCACCACCTGTGGGACCACCTGTGCCAATGCAGCAGTTTATGGTCCCTGCTGTTAATCTGCCATGGGCAGATCAAATCTCCACTCTGTTACTGCATTTGAACCGGTCATTGACTAAATCTAAGTGCCACTCTCACCCGCCTGAGACTAAGTCGTCTTCTAAACGGGCCATTACCTCCTCCCAATCCATTGCTATCCCAGACACGTCCTCTGACGAGGATGGCGCATATACCGATCCCACAAACACTGACACAGATGTTTCTGATGGGGAAGGGAAGTCATTGGTGGATTTGATTAAAGCTATCAGACTCACTCTTCAGGTGTCTAAGAGACCAGATAGGTTTAAATGTAAGAAGGTGGTTTAACAAGTTTTACCTCATTCTGAACACCTGGTTGACATACGTCAGGAATCCTTGGAAAATCCTGTGACAAAATTCACACCGAATAAGAGTCTGTTGGCTCGCTGTCCTCTCTCTCTCTGCGGAGGTATGTAAGAATTGGGAAACTCCTCCGCCCGTAGATTCTCATGTGGCGCGTATGGTTGTTTCCTTTTCTCTGCCAGTAACTACCATCACTTCTCTGAAGGAACCAACGGATAGACGTGTGGAGGGTTGTTTAAAAGCTATTTATACCCTAATGGGGGCTGTGTATAGGCCAACCATTGCAGCAACATGGGCTGCTGAAGCTGTTGAGGCGTGGGCTCAAGAGCTTGAGGCGGAACTGCCTTCCAACGCATCTGGGCATGCTCGACAATGTCTCTCGTATATTACCACATCTTCTCTGTACCTTAAGAAGGCGGCCTCCGATGCCGGGGTGCTCGCGGCCAAGGCTGCTACTACTACGTCCGTCTTGGCTAGACGTATCCTTTAGTTGAGATCCTGGTGGGTGGATATGGATTCCAAGAAAACCCTGGAGGTGCTTCCTTTCAAGGGAGACATTCTCTTTGGAGAAGACCTCAATAAGATTGTGGCTGATCTGGCTACTGCTAAAATAGCTTGCCTACCTAGTACGGCTCCTTCCGCACAGAAGACTAAAAGTACTTTCTCTATCGTCCTTGTGGATGCTGGGGTTCCTGAAAGGACCATGGGGAATAGCGGCTCCGCAGGAGACAGGGCACAAAAAGTAAAGCTTTCCGATCAGGTGGTGTGCACTGGCTCCTCCCCCTATGACCCTCCTCCAGACTCCAGTTAGATTTTTGTGCCCGGCCGAGAAGGGTGCAATCTAGGTGGCTCTCCTAAAGAGCTGCTTAGAGAAAGTTTAGCTTAGGTTTTTTATTTTACAGTGAGTCCTGCTGGCAACAGGATCACTGCAACGAGGGACTTAGGGGAGAAGGAGTGAACTCACCTGCGTGCAGGATGGATTGGCTTCTTGGCTACTGGACATCAGCTCCAGAGGGACGATCACAGGTACAGCCTGGATGGTCACCGGAGCCGCGCCGCCGGCCCCCTTGCAGATGCTGAAGTAAGAAGAGGTCCAGAATCGGCGGCTGAAGACTCCTGCAGTCTTCTAAAGGTAGCGCACAGCACTGCAGCTGTGCGCCATTTTCCTCTCAGCACACTTCACACGGCAGTCACTGAGGGTGCAGGGCGCTGGGAGGGGGGCGCCCTGGGAGGCAAATGAAAACCTTTTTTGGCGAAAAATACCTCACATATAGCCCCCAGAGGCTATATGGAGATATTTAACCCCTGCCAAGATTCACTAAATAGCGGGAGACGAGCCCGCCGAAAAAGGGGCGGGGCCTATCTCCTCAGCACACAGCGCCATTTTCTCTCACAGAAAGCCTGGAGAGAAGGCTCCCAGGCTCTCCCCTGCACTGCACTACAGAAACAGGGTTAAAACAGAGAGGGGGGGCACTGATTTTGGCGATATTGAGATATATATAAAGATGCTATAAGGGAAAACACTTATATAAGGTTGTCCCTATATAATTATAGCGTTTTGGTGTGTGCTGGCAAACTCTCCCTCTGTCTCCCCAAAGGGCTAGTGTGGGTCCTGTCCTCTGTCAGAGCATTCCCGGTGTGTGTGCTGTGTGTCGGTACGTGTGTGTCGACATGTATGAGGACGATGTTGGTGAGGAGGCGGAGAAATTGCCTGTAATGGTGATGTCACTCTCTAGGGAGTCGACACCGGAATGGATGGCTTATTTAGGGAATTACGTGAGAATGTCAACACGCTGCAAGGTCGGTTGACGACGTGAGACGGCCGACAAACTATTAGTACCGGTCCAGGCGTCTCAGAAACACCGTCATGGGCGTTAAAAACGCCCATTTACCTCAGTCGGTCGACACAGACACAGACACGGACACTGAATCCAGTGTCGACGGTGAATAAACAAACGTATTTCTCATTAGGGCCACACGTTAAGGGCAATGAAGGAGGTGTTGCATATTTCTGATACTACAAGTACCACAAAAAAGGGTATTATGTGGGAGTGAAAAAACTACCTGTAGTTTTTCCTGAATCAGATAAAATAAAATGAAGTGTGTGATGATGCGTGGGGTTACCCCGATAGCAAATATTGGCGTTATACCCTTTCCCGCCAGAAATTAGGGCGCGTTGGGAAACACCCCTTAGGGTGATAAGGCGCTCACACGCTTATCAAGTGGCGTTACCGTCTCCAGATACGGCCGCCCTCAAGGAGCCAGCTGATAGGAAGCTGGAAAGATATCCTAAAAAGTATATACACACATACGGTGGTTATACTGCGACCAGCGATCGCCATCAGCCTGGAGATGCAGTGCTGGGTTGGCTTGGTCGGATTCCCTGACTGAAAATATTTTATTCATATAGAGCATTTAATAGGATGCATTCTATATATATGTACGTGAGATGCACAGAGGGATATTTGCTCTCTGGCATCAAGATAAGTACGTTGTCCATATCACCCAGAAGATGTCATGGACACGACAGTGGTCAGGTGATACAGATCCCATACGGCACATGGAAGTATTGCCGTATAAAGGGAAGGAGTTAGTGGGGTCGGTCCATCGGACCTGGGGACCACGGCAACAGCTGGGAAATCCAACCTTTTTACCCCAAGTTACATCTCAGCTGAAAAAGACACCGTCTTTTCAGCCTCAATCCTTCCTTTCCCATGAGGGCATGCAGGCAAAAGGCCAGTCATATCTGCCCAGACATAGAGGTAAGGGAAGTAGACTGCAGCAGGCAGCCCCTTCCCAGGAAAAGAAGCCCTCCACCGCGTCTGCCAAGTCCTCAGCATGACGCTGGGGCCATGCAAGCGGACTCAAGGTGGGGGGGTAGTCTCAAGAGTCTCAGCGCGCAGTGGGATCACTCGCAGGTTGACCCCTAGATAGTACAAGTATTATCCCAGGGGTACAGATTGGAGAGTCGAGACATCTTCTCCTCGCAGGTTTCTGAAGTCTGCTTTACCAACGGCTCCCTCCGACAGGGAGGCAGCATTGGAAACAATTCACAAGCTGTATATCCAGCAGGTGATAATCAAAGTACCCCTCCTACAACAAGGAAAAGGGTATTATTTTTCCACACTATATTGTGGTACTGACGCCAGACGGCTTGGTGAGACATAGTCTAAACTGAAATCTTTGAACACTTACATAAAAGGTTCAAATCGAGATGGAGTCACTCAGAGCAGTGATAGCGAACCGGAAAAAAGGGGACTATATGGTGTCCCTGGACATCAAGGATTACCTCCATGTCCAAATTTGCCCTTCTCAACAAGGGTACCTCTGGTTCGTGGTACAGAACTGTCAATATCAGTTTCAGACGATGCCGTTTGAATTATCCACGGCACCCCGGGCCTTTTACCAAGGTAATGGCCGAAAAGATGTTTTCTTCAAAGAAAAAAGGCATCTAAATTATCCCTTACTTGGACGATATCCTGAAAAGGGCAAGTTCCAGAGAACAGTTGGAGGTCGGAAGAGCACTATCTAAAGTAGTTCTACGACAGCACGACTGGATTCTAAATATTCCAAGAATCGCAGCTGTTTTCCGACGATACGTCTGCTGTTCCTAGGAATGATTCTGGGCATAGTCCAGAAAAAGGTGTTCCTCCGGGAGGAAAAAGCCAAGGAGTTATTCGACCTAGTCAGAAACCTCCTAAAACCAGGCCAAGTATCAGTGCATCAATGCACAGGAGTCCTGGGAAAAATGGTGGCTTCTTACGAAGCGATTCCATTCGGCAGATCTCAGGGGATTTGCTGGACGAATGGTCCGGATCGCATTTTCAGATGCATCAGCGGATAATCCTGTCTCCAAGGACAAGGGTGTCTCTTCTGTGGGGGCTGCAGAGTGCTCATCTTTTAGAGGGCAGCACACTCAGCATTCAGGACTGTGTTCTGGGGACCACGGATACCAGCCTGAGAGGCTGGGGAGTAGTCACACAGGGAAAAAATTTCCAAGGAAGTGTGGTCAAGTCTGGAGACTTCTCTCCACATGAATATACTGGAGCTAAGGGCAATTTACAATGCTCTGAGCCTAGGAAGACTCCTGCTTCAAAGTCAACCGGTGCTGATCCAGTAGGACATCATCATGGCGGTCGCCCACGTTATCAGACGGGGCGACACAAGAAGCAGGAGGGCAATGACAGCAAGGATTCTTCGCTGGGCGGAAAATCATGTGATAACACTGTCAGCAGTGTTCATTCCGGGAGTGGGCAACTGGGAAGATTTCCTCAGCATAAATGAATTCCACCCGGAAAAGTGGAAACTTAATCTGGAAGTTTCCACATGATTGTAAACCGTTGGGAAAGACCAAAGGTGGTTATGATGGCGTCCCACCTGAAGCGCCAGGTCAAGAGACACTCAGGCAATAGCTGGGACGCTCTGGTAACACCGTCGGTGTACCAGTCGGTGTATGTGTTCCATCCTCTGCTTTTCATACCCAATGTATTGAAAATGATAGGAAGGAGAGGAGTAAGAACTATACTCGTGGCTCCGGTTTGGCCAAGAAGGACTTGGTACCCGGAACTTCAAGAGATACTAAGAAGGGTCTTGATTCGGCAAGAACCGTGTCTGTTCCGGGACTTACCGCAGCTGCGTTGACGCCAAGGCGGGTGAACGCCGGATCCTAAGGGAAAGAGGCATTCCGGAAGAGGTCATCCCTACCCTGGTCAGAGCCAGGAAGGAGGTGACCGCACAACATTATCACCACTTAGGTGAAAATATGTGCCAGGGTGTGAGTCCAGGAAGGCTCCACGGAAGAATTTCAACTAGGTTAATTTCTACATTTCCTGCAAACAGGAGTGTCTATGGGTCTCAAAATTGGTCCATTAAGGTTCAAATTTCGGCCTGTTGATTTTCTTCCAGAAAGAAATTGGCTTCAGTTCCTGAAGTCCAGAAGTTGTTAAGGGAGTACTGCATATACAGCCCCTTTGATGTCTCCAGTGGCACTGGGCGATCTCAACGTAGTTTTGGGATTCCTAAAAAATCACATTGGTTTAAACAACTCAAATCTGTGGATTTGATATATCTCACATGGAAAATGACCATGCTGTTGGTCCTGGCCTCGGCCAGGCGAGTGTCAGAATTGGCGGCTTTATCTCACAAAGCCATATCTGATTGTCCATTCGGACAGAGCAAAGCTGCGGACTCGTCCCCAGTTTCTCCTTAAGGTGGTGTCAGCGTTTCACCTGAACCAGCTTATTGTGGTACCTGCGGCTACTAGGGACTTGGAGGACTCCAAGTTGCTGGATGTTATCAGGGCCCTGAAAATATAGTTTCCAGGTTGGCTGGAGTCAGGAAATCTGACTTGCTGTTTATCCTGTATGCACCCAACAATGCTGGGTGCTTCTGCTTCTAAGCAGTCGATTGCTCGTGGGATTGGTAGCACAATTCAACTTGCACATTCTGTGGCAGGCCTGCCACAGTCTAAATCTGTTAAGGCCCATTCCACAAGGAAGGTGGGCTCATCTTGGGCGGCTGCCCGAGGGGTCTCGGCATTACAACTTTGCCGAGCAGCTACGTGGTCGGGGGAGAACACGTTTGTAAAATTCTACAAATTTGATACCCTGGCAAAAGAGGACCTGGAGTTCTCTCATTCGGTGCTGCAGAGTCATCCGCACTCTCCCGCCCGTTTGGGAGCTTTGGTATAATCCCCATGGTCCTTTCAGGAACCCCAGCATCCACAAGGACGATAGAGAAAATAAGAATTTACTTACCGATAATTCTATTTCTCGGAGTCCGTAGTGGATGCTGGGCGCCCATCCCAAGTGCGGATTATCTGCAATACTTGTACATAGTTATTGCTAACTAAATCGGGTTATTGTTGTTGTGAGCCATCTTTTCAGAGGCTCCGCTGTTATCATACTGTTAACTGGGTTCAGATCACAGGTTGTACAGTGTGATTGGTGTGGCTGGTATGAGTCTTACCCGGGATTCAAAATTCCTCCCTTATTGTGTACGCTCGTCCGGGCACAGTACCTAACTGGAGTCTGGAGGAGGGTCATAGGGGGAGGAGCCAGTGCACACCACCTGATCGGAAAGCTTTACTTTTTGTGCCCTGTCTCCTGCGGAGCCGCTATTCCCCATGGTCCTTTCAGGAACCCCAGCATCCACTACGGACTCCGAGAAATAGAATTATCGGTAAGTAAATTCTTATTTTCCCTCGGCCCTTTCGTCCTACAGGAAAAGCAAAAGGTCAGGCGTACCCAAAGCAAGCTCGTGCTTGCACACCTGCCAAGTCCAGACTGAAGTGGGCCTGGGCTGCCAGTCAGCCTGCTTCCAAAACTGACAATCCTGCTGCATGACGGGGCGGGCCTCCCTCTGGGGGATCCCAGGGTGGGGGCCGACTTCTAGGTTTTGCCCAGGAATGGTTGAAGACCACTTCAGATACCTGGGTGAGGGAAGTCGTCGCTCGAGGTTACGCCATACCCTTCAAGAATCGTCCCCCTCATCGATTTTGCCTGACAGATGTGCCTCTGGATCTGGCAAAAGCATACACTTTGCACTCTGTGGTACATTCCCTCCTGACCACAGGAGTGATAGTACAGGTGCCTCTAGCTCAAAGAGGCAAGGGGTACTATTCACCGCTGTTCCTGGTCCCGAAACCGAATGGGTCCTCGCGGCCCATTCTCAATCTGAAGTCCTTGAACAAGCATGTGCGGGTCTCCAAAGTTTCGTATGGAAGCGCTGCGCTCTATTGTTCTGGCCTTGGAGCCTGGGGACTATATGGTCTCCCGGGACATACAGGATGCCTACCTACATATTCCTATTGCGGTATCTCATCAGCAGTACCTGAGGTTTGCGGTGGGTAACCTTCAATACCAATTTCGGGCGTTACCCTTTGGTTTGACAATGGCTCCCCGAGTTTTCACCAAAGTTATGGCGGTCATGACGGCTAAACTCCGCCGTCAAGGGATCAGGATCCTACCGTACTTGGACGATTTGTTGATCCTGGCAAATTCCCCAGAACTTCTCCTGTGTCATCTCGATCTGACAGTCCAGTTCCTGCTCGGAGCATGTTACACCTGGGAGCATTATTGGACACTTACAACCAACAGTTGTTCCTATCTCAGGAGAAAGTCCTGAAGCTTCAGGACATGATTTGATGCTTCCTATCTCGTCTGCAAGTGTTGATACATTTGGCAATGCAAGTGCTGGTTCTCATGGTGTCGGCTTTCGACATGATGGAGTATGCTCAATTCCACTCTCGCCCTCTGCAGAAGTTAATTCTGGCCAAGTGGGTCAGCTTGCCTCACCAGATCAGATCTCGCATGATCTCGTCTCCGGAGGTCCGCCTGTCACTGAGCTTGGTGGCTCCAGGACCAACAATTGAGCTGGGGCCGTCCCTTCTGGATATCCAACTGGGTCTTTCTGACGACGGATGCCAGTCTGTGAGGTTGGGGCACGATGTTAGAACAACACTCTCTTCAGGGTCGGTGGACCATGGAGGAGTCTCTGCTCCTGATCAATATTCTGGAACTGCGGGCAGTGTTCAATGCGTTGACAATGGCCCAGCATCTAATGCAGAGCTGACCTGTTCAAGTACAGTCAGACAACGCCACCACGGTGGCGTACATAAATCATCAAGGCGGCACTCGAAGCCGCATGGCAATGAGGGAAGTATCACAAATTCTTCAGTGGGTGGAGCACCTTCTGCCGGCCATAATCGCAGAGTTTATTCCGGGCGTCCTGAACTGGGAAGCGGACTATCTCAGTTGTCAGGACGTACACGCCGGAGAGTGGAGCCTCCATCCGGAGGTGTTTCATGATGTGGATCTGATGGCGTCTCGACACAATCACAAGATTCCGGTATTCAGAGCAAGGACAAGGGATCCTCAAGCTGCGTTCGTGGACACTCTGGCAATTCCATGGAACTTTCAGCTACCGTATGTGTACCCTCCGGTGTCACTCCTGCCCAGAGTAATACGGAAGTTCAAGCAAGAAGGAGGAAACCTGCTTCTGGTCGCTCCAGCGTGGCCCAGACGGCACTGGTTCTCCGATCTCCTGGGTCTCTCGTGGGATCGTCCCCTTCTACTTCCACAACGACCAGACCTCCTCGTGTTTACCAGGATTTGGCCCGTCTGGCTTTGACGGCATGGCTCTTGAAGCTTCCGTCCTGAGGGCCAAGGGTTTTTCTGAGGCGGTCGTTCAAATTATGTTGAAGGCCCGTAAGTCGGCTTCTGCTCGAATCTACCATAGGGTCTGGAATGCTTACTTTACTTGGTGTGCGTCTCACAATCATGACGTTTTCAAGTTTAGTACAGCCAAACTATTGGCCTTTCTACAACAGGGCCTGGACTTAGGCATGCGTCTGGCCTCCCTCAAGGTTCACATTTCTGCCTTGTCGGTTTGGTTTCAGAGAAAAATTGCTTCCCTACCTGATGCCCAATACATTCACTCAGGGTGTGTTGCGGATTCAGCCTCCTTATGTGCCACCTGTGGCCCCTTAGGACTTGTCTGTGGTTTTGGAGACCTTGCAAGAGTCTCCGTTTGAGCCTCTTGCCTCTGCTGACCTCAAGTGGCTTTCACTTAAGGTCCTATTCTTGCTGGCGATTGCTTCAGCTAGAAGGGTCTCGGACTTGGGTGCCTTATGCTGTAAGTCTCCCTATTTGATTTTTCACCGTGGCCGGGCGGTTCTTAGAACGCGGCCAGGTTATTTACCTAATGTGGTGACAGGGGGCCCTAAGATCTAATATATCATATCAACTCCTGTCGCTGGTGCCATCACTGTGTAAAATCATTAATGTCCCATAGGTGCGGCACTCATGCTTGTCTCATGCAAAAAAAGGACAGCTGTCCTGTATGCTAATTCAACGTTTCAATTTATTATTCAAATTGTAGTCAGGAAAATTATATATTTATATTTTATATTGATGAAGTCAGACCAGACGAAACGCGTTGTATGAATCCTGATACTACTGAATCCTCAGTTAAGCTACTTCTATCCATCTCCATTATAATTGCATTCCAAATCTCTTTATCCCTCATCAATTCCGTGTTTTTAATTTTTTTTTTTCTAACATTTTGAATTGTATTTTTTAGTAACCCCATGCTTTTTAATTTGCTTTCAAAAATTTTTTATGTGCTCAATGTAAATTTTAAACTGTTCTCTTGCCAGTGTAATTCTGATGCTTTTTCATTGTTATGTGCCTAGGGTCCCATCGTGCTAGTATTTAGCACCTTGGATGTTGTAACCCCGCTTTGGCCAGTTATGTGTTTTTATAAGTCTTTTATATATAAAACATCTTTCTGTTCATAAATAAACCCCCTTCTTTTAATTAATATTAGCAGTCCTTTTTATTCTTCTGCCACCATTGGTCGCTCAGATCTTATCCATCACTTCCAATTTTAATTTTTATCCTGCACTCGTACTAGTGCAGAACCCATTTAAGAGGTAGCAGACGCCTTTTATGTTTTTAGGGAGTGGCATATAGAGACTGTCTTTTGGGGTATTTTTAAGCTGACGTACTGTGATATATATATACACATACACCCAAATGCTTGTTCCGGTACTTCCTTGTCAATGAATAATGCAAGTAATTGTGCCAGGTGCGCTCCCTGTATCTCTATGCTGGAGGGAAATACTTAGGTTTGCTTCTGAGGTGGCACTGAAAGATTATGATCGACGTTTCATGGTTTTTATACCATCCTGAAGAAATGGTATAAAAACCATGAGATGTCACACACATACATACATACATACATACATACATACATACATACATACATACATACATACATACATACATACATACATACATACATACATACATACATTAATTATAATTACCCAGAACCTGAACTTTAAATACTGTGCAGCCAGCCTAACCTCTTACTCTGCTCTGCTGATTTTTCACCGTGATCGGGCGGTTCTTAGAACACGTCCCGGGTATTTACTGAAGATGGTGTCTTCTTTCCACCTTAATCAGGAGATATTGGTTCCGACTTTGGCCTCTCCTGAATTGTCTACCAAAGAGCGGTCTTTGGATGTGGTAAAGGCTCTCTGTATCTACGTGAAGAGAACTGCTTCCATCAGGAAGTCTGATTCTCTTTGTTCTGTTTGGTTTTCACAAACGTGGCTGGCCTGCTCACAAGATGGATTAGAATGGTGATTGCACACGCTTATGTACAGGCTGGCCTTCCAGCTCCTGCTACCATCAAAGCCCATTCTACTCGGTCGTTTGGACCCTCTTGGGTGGCCCGCCGTGGTGCGACCCTTGAACAGTTGTGCAAGTCGGCTACATGGTCCTCAGTGAACACGTTCATAAGGTTCTATGCCTTCGATACTTCCGCCTCCCAGGATACTTCCTTTGGTCGCCGGGTTCTTGTGCCCGCCACAGTGCATCCCCTCCCATAAGGAACTGCTTTGGGACATCCCCAATGTAATTTCCTGTGGAGCCCAGTGTACCCCGCAGCAGAAAACGAGATTTATGGTAAGAACTTACCGTTGTTAAATCGCTTTTTGCGAGGTACACTGTACCTTGCAGAAAGAGATTTAACAACGGTAAGTTCTTACCATAAATCTTGTTTTCTCTACATCCAATCATAGCCGGCGCTTAGATCCTTAAAGCTGTAGAGGATTGTCTTGCACAGGTGCTGTCTGGAATTCAATCTGATGACCCATCCGCGGCTATACAATTAGCTGAACAAATTTCTGAAACACTCACTTATGTAGGTGAAGCCTTGTTGGACTCTGCCTTGCCCCAGTCATGTGTATCTGCTTTAGCGGTAACTGCAAGGCGTGCACTCTGGCTTCGGGTTTGGAACACTAACTCCGATTCCAGACAGACTTTATCAGCCGTTCCCTTTGAAAGGGAATCTCTCTTTGGCTCGGAGCTTACGAATATTATCTCCAATACCACTGGGGGCAAGTGCCCGTTTCTTCCAGTTGCTTCTCAAAAGTCGACACCAACGAAGTTTTGGTCCTTTTGTACTCAAGGCAGGGGAAGTTTCCAGTCCTTTCGAGCCTTTTCAAGATTTCCACGTAGAGGAGCAATCTGAGGTAGGGAAACCCAGGCAACTCGTTGGCCAACCATCAAGTCTACAGATAAGTCTATCACATGACGCTCTGAGGTTTCAGGAGTGATCCTTGGTGGTTGGGGCTCGGTTACTTCTACTCAGGGAGGTATTGCTCCTGTTGAAACCAGATCGGTGGGTGACGGGGGTCGTATCCCAAGGATATATTTTGGACCTCGAGGATCCAGTCCCACACTGCATTTTCATCACTCCTCTCCCATGCGATCCCTCCAAACTACAAGCACTGATTCAGGCAACTTCCGCGCTTTTTACACATCGGAGTAATTCTTCCGGTTCCCAAACAACAACAGGATCAGGGCTTTTACTCAAGTCTTTTTCTCGTAATCAAACCGGACGGTTAGTTTCGGCCCATTTTAAATCTAAAATGCCTAGATCCGTATCTCTCTCTACAAAAATTAAAAATGGGATCCTCTCGTTCAATCATTGCCTCCGTGGAACTGGAGGATATTTGCTTCCATAGACATAAAGGATGCATATCTACATGTTCCCATTTGGACAGGTCACCAGCATATTCTGAGATTTGCAATCGGCCCCTGGCTTTTTCAGTTTCAAGCTCTCACGTTCGACCTATCCACGGCCCCTCAGCTGTTTACGAAAATCATGGCCCACATAGTTGCGGTACTGAGGTGTCGGGGAGTCGACATTCCTCCTTACTTTGATGACCTGTTGCTGAAGGCACACTTCATCACCAACAATGGCAGCGCACAACAGTCGCCCTACAGTCATTCTGGTAGATAGTGAAATTCCCCAAATCTTCGCTGCTTCCTCCTTGGAAGATGGTATTTCTACAGTAGGTCTCTTGTTCAACACCAGGAGCCATGGAGATTTTTCTGCCTCAGGACAAAGTTCAAGATCTACAAACCAGAATGTAATTGTTTCGTTTATCGGTACAGACTTATCAGTCTCTCCATTGGTGGCTTCACAGTCCCAGTCTATCTAAAGGGGCGCCGTTCACTATTTGGTCTTGGATGATGGTCACCTCGGACGCCAGCCTCACAGGTTGGGGGGCGGTGTTTCAATCTCAGCACTTTCAGGGCCTCTGGAACAGCCAGGAATCGATGTTGCCAATCACCATCTTGGAATTGAGAGCAATCCGGTATGTTCTGCTTCAGATACAAATCAGGTCCGGGGTCATTCAGTACGCTTTCAATCAGAAAACGCAACGGCGGTGGTTTACATAAATGGAGAACCATGAAAGAAGTCTCTCATATTCTCCAGTGAACGGAACATTGGGTTCCGACTATCTCCGCAGTTCACATTCCGGGGATGTGGAAAACTGGAAAGCAGATTTCTTAAGCCGTCGCATAGTCCATTCGGGGAAATGGGAGCTTCATCAAGAGGTCTCTCTTACTCTGGTGTCTCTGTGGGGTACTCCCGACATCAACCTCAGGGCGTCTCGTCTCAACAGAAAACTGCCTCGGTACGGCTCACAAACTCAGGGTCCATAGCGGTTTCAACTGGGATATGTGTTACCGCCAATTCCACGTTTGTTCCAGTGCATCTGGAGAAGTGGTCTGCCGGTCATTCTTGTGACTCCGGACTGGCCTCGTCACCAGTGTTACACTCTCTTACGCAGTATGGAGACCAAGGAACCGTTCCATCTACTTCTGCGACCAGAACGTCTTCTACAAGGACCTTGTCGCCACCACGTTTAAATCGTCTGGCTTTGATGGCAGGGTTCTTGAATCCAGCATTCCAGAGCTAAAGGTTTATCTCGGCCGGTGGTGAGAATTATGCTCCAAGCTAGGAAACCAGTCACCTCTTGAATTTATCATAGGGTGTGGCGTATCTACATTGCTTGGTGTGAGAAAAATGGGTTGTCGCCGTACCTCTTTCGCTTGCCTCGCCTGTTGTCTTTCCTTCAGGATGGTCTGACTAAAGGACGTCATCTTTCTTCTCTTAAAGGGCAAGTTTCCGCCTTGTCGGTGCTTTTTAAAAAAAAAAAGAATTGGCTCTCATTCTGTAGGTCCAGACGTTCCTTCAAGGGGTTCTCAGGTTTCAATCTCCGTTTGTTCCTCTGGTTCCCCCCTGTGATTTATATTTAGTTTTTAAGGCTATATAGAAGCCTCCGCTTGAACCTCTGGAATCTGTAGATTTGCGGTTCCTTACTCTTCAGGTGGGTGTCGCCTTTCCACCTGAATCATGACATTGTACTGCTGGTGTTTTGTTCCGAATTCTTCCAGAGAGGATAGTCATTTGGCCTTATTGGATGTTGTTAGGGCCTCATGCATTTATTGTCTCGTACGGATACCTTATTGATTTTTATTGACGCACACCCAAACGTGGCTGGCCAGCCTCGGTGGCTCGTTGGGTGTCCTCTGCTATTCAACAGGCCTATGTATCCTTTACCTTTCCCGTTCCTGACCCCCTGAGGGCTCATTCGACTAGGGCTGTTGGAGCCTCCTGGGCTGTTCGCGGAGGTGTATCTGTCGAGCAGCTGTGTAGAGCGGCGACCTGGTCGTCCGTGCATATTTCCACAAAGTTCTACTGTTCTCATACTTTTGGATTGGAGACTGCCTCTGTTGGGCATCAAAATTTTTGCAGACAGCTTATGCCGTCTGGTTCTTCCTCCTCTAATTAGCTTGCTTTGGGAAATACCATCAGTAAGTGCGCAGCATCCCCCAGATGGATGAAAGAGAAATAGGGATTTATTTATTTTTTTACTTACCGTAAAATCTTTTTCTCTGATTCCATCTGAGGGACGCTCAGGGATTGAAAAAACAGCCTGGGATTAATAGAGTTTCAGTGCAAGCTAGAGCCTCCATAAAGCCATGTAGAGATATAGGGAGTCATTCCGAGTTGTTCGCTAGCTGTTTTCGGTCGCTGCACAGCCATCAGACAAAAAAGCGGCATTTCTGTGCATGCGGGGAATGCGCACGTGTAACGTTCTTTCACAACGGCCGATGCAGTTTCACACAAGGTCTAGCGATGCATTTCAGTTGCACTGCTGGCCGCAGAGTGATTAACAGGAAGAGGGCGTTTCTGGGTGTGTACTGACCGTTTTCAGGGAGTGTTCGAAAAAACGCAGGCGTGCCAGGAAATATGCAGGCGTGGCTGGCCGAACACAGGGCGTGTTCGTGACGTCAAAACAGGAACTGAATAGTCTGAAGTGATCGCAAGCGCTGAGTAGGTCTGGAGCTGCTCTGAAACTGCACAATTTTTAATTTTTTTTGTAGCTTGCTCTGCGATCCTTTAGTTCGCACTTCTGCTAAGCTAAAATACACTCCCAGAGGGCGGCGGCTTAGCGTTTGCACGACTGCTACAAACTGCTAGCGAACAACTCTGAATGACCACCATAGTTGTATCTCAGATTGGATAGTGCTACTCTAAGTGGGGAATTCAGTTAGCCGCTAAATGCCATTTCTGTTATAAAAAACTGGGTTTTTATCAAGGCCCGTAAAAAGTTATTGGTAAGAAGTTGGAAAAAATACCTAGGTAAGGTAAAAACTTTAGAATTGGTTTGGAACCCCTGGGACACCCCCTGAATGGCTAATAAACACTTTTTAATTTTATTTTTAATGACATGTTGTTTTTGCGGTCAAAAAGTGCAAAATGATGTAAATTGGAGTACTAGGTATGGGAAAAGCTATATCTGGGTGCTTTAAGTGGGAAGAGGGTCTTTAGGCTTGCAGGTGGGAGTTACTGTGTTTGATTTTTTAAATAACCCAAATATATACTTATAACCATTTTTATTTACATCCAGTTTAATTTGAGCACTTATTTAGCGGAAAAACACCTGCTTCCTATCAGTTTTAGACTTTTTTTTTTTTTTTAATGCATATAACAGCCGTTTGATACAATTCTAGTATCCCAAATATTTGTATTTTGACCACTAATAGACATCTATAGTGTGTTCCCAATTGGTTTGGCTTTTTTGGTGTACAGGCAGAGTTCCCATTTTCAGCTACACTTTTCTCTGGCTGTAGTTCAGACTGAAAAATAATTGTAGGCATTTTTTCCCCCCCCCTTCTTCCCTGCCCTTAACCTCTCCAGAAAGTATCACTGTGTATGATGACATTGATGCAGATGTGCTGAGAAATTACCAGGAATTTACTTTGGCAAACATCATCTACTACACAATGAAAGAGGCCACTGCAAGTGAGCAGAGTGCCAGAATGACCGCTATGGACAATGCCAGCAAGAATGCTTGTAAGATTTTTTTTCTGTTATATTACACTTTCTGCGTGCCCTTTTTTATTTTATTTATTTTTTTCTTTCAAAATGAAAAAGCCATAATCGTGCAAGTAGCAGAGATACGGATGTAGCCATGCTCTTCTTGCTGCAATGCGGCGTGCTGGGCTGTGACTGTTTACAGTCAGAGGTTGCGAATAGTCGCAGCCTGGCATGCCGTGCTGCATCACAGCAAAGATTAGTATGGATACATCTGTTTGACTTGGATTTAAAGATTTTTCTTTGACTGAATATTCTCTACTTTGAAAGTAATTAACACCAGTTTCAATACCACAATGATCGCAGAAATGCTAGTTTAGAGAGTGATTTTTGCCAAATTTTCATCCAGAGTGCCCCTACAACTTAGGGGCTGATTAAATTAAGCCAGGTACACACTGAGACGATATCGGGCCGATATGTAGTTTCTGGCCGTATCGGGAACGACATTTCGGGCATATCTTTCAGTGTTTACCTGATATGCGGCTGCCCACGGTCACATATGACGTCAGCCGTGCTGCATGGCCACCCGCCCAATCTCACGTAAACCTGGTGTATGCTAATGAAGAATGGAACAGTGATCTTTACGTCCTTCATTAGATTGTTCTAATTTGTACCCAGGATCCGATTTGTTAGCCTGTCGGGCAGACATACTGTATCAGCTGGGTACACATCGCGTAGTGTGTACCCAGCATTACTCGCTAGCACTGTTGCATGATTTCTCTCTGCTGATTAGTGCTCACAGCCTATGGAGGTGCGAGCAGAAAGCCTGCTGTAAATGTCTGAGTGCTAGCACTTTCATATATTAAAATATGTCCTTTAATGTCAGAAAGTTTTATGTTAACTGTAAACTCAAATTATTCAGCTAAATTCAGGATTCATTATTTGCCTTGATGGCAACAAAGGTCATTTTGAGGTCTCTTCTCCCCGATCTACAGAGGTAATGAGCTAATGTTGCATAGTATACTGGATTGAGTGTTACAACTACTGTTTTTATTTGTTTATTTCTCACTTATATAGCTGAAATTATTGACAAATTGACATTGACTTACAACCGTACGCGTCAAGCTGTCATCACCAAGGAGCTTATTGAGATCATCTCTGGTGCTGCTGCTCTGTAAGTGCATAATGTTGTTTTTATGCCATAGTATGGCAATGCTGCTGTTTTTGTTTTGGGTATTTCCAATATAAAGCATACCCAAGATTAGACTGTGCACTGCCAGCATCAGAAGAGGAAAGGTGTATAAATTCTTTATTCCCATATTTTCTGTTCATGGAAATGACTTTGCAGAGTGGATTATTGTTAATTTGAATATTTGGGTATTTGTTTATTGTTTGCATGAATGCTGCTGACCTACCGTATCACGGTTTTGTTATGCATGTTTGAGTAATCGTTGCATATATAATTATATAAATGTAGCCACGTCTAGGCGCCACGTGCACTCCCAGTGCTGCTTTTTTTCACCCCATATACTTTCAGTGGGGTGCGGCGTGCGCATCATCACAGCAAATGAGCCGCATTCATGCCTAGATGTAACCACAATGCGTGTGGCTACATCTGTATATAATATAAGAATTGCATGTTAAGTTGTAATATAGATTTGCAGCTATGTCCATGGTTTAATGTTCTGCACTTTATATGGTGTGCTTTAACTTGCTTGTTCTGTTTCTAACACTTTCACCAGGGGTTGAAATTGAAACAAGTTTGAACCGCTGTCAACAGGTAAAATGTCTCTCAGAAACCAATAGATGATATTGTTAAGGGGGTTCAGTCATAATGTTTTATATATAATCTACATATACACTTTTCTCTATCGTCCTAGTGGATGCTGGGGTTCCTGAAAGGACCATGGGGAATAGCGGCTCCGCAGGAGACAGGGCACAAAAAGTAAAGCTTTTCCAGATCAGGTGGTGTGCACTGGCTCCTCCCCCTATGACCCTCCTCCAGACTCCAGTTAGATTTTTGTGCCCGGCCGAGAAGGGTGCAATCTAGGTGGCTCTCCTAAAGAGCTGCTTAGAAAAAGTTTAGCTTAGGTTTTTTATTTTACAGTGAGTCCTGCTGGCAACAGGATCACTGCAACGAGGGACTGAGGGGAGAAGAAGTGAACTCACCTGCGTGCAGGATGGATTGGCTTCTTGGCTACTGGACATTAGCTCCAGAGGGACGATCACAGGTACAGCCTGGATGGTCACCGGAGCCGCGCCGCCGGCCCCCTTGCAGATGCTGAAGTCAGAAGAGGTCCAGAATCGGCGGCTGAAGACTCCTGCAGTCTTCTAAAGGTAGCGCACAGCACTGCAGCTGTGCGCCATTTTCCTCTCAGCACACTTCACACGCAGTCACTGAGGGTGCAGGGCGCTGGGGGGGGGCGCTCTGGGAGGCAAATGTAACCTATATAAAGGCTAAAAATACCTCACATATAGCCCCCAGAGGCTATATGGAGATATTTAACCCCTGCCTGGATTCACTAAATAGCGGGAGACGAGCCCGCCGGAAAAGGGGCGGGGCCTATCTCCTCAGCACACGGCGCCATTTCCTCTCACAGCTCCGCTGGTCAGGACGGCTCCCAGGTCTCTCCCCTGCACTGCACTACAGAAACAGGGTAAAACAGAGAGGGGGGGCAAATTTATGGCGATATTTTGATATATATAAAGCAGCTATAAGGGAGCACTTATTATAAGGCTATCCCTGTTATATATAGCGCTTTTGGTGTGTGCTGGCAAACTCTCCCTCTGTCTCCCCAAAGGGCTAGTGGGTCCTGTCTTCGTTAGGAGCATTCCCTGTGTGTCTGCTGTGTGTCGGTACGTGTGTGTCGACATGTATGAGGACGATATTGGTGTGGAGGCGGAGCAATTGCCATATATGAGGATGTCACCCCCTAGGGAGTCGACACCAGAATGGATGCCTTTATTTATGGAACTACGGGATAGTGTCAACACGCTAAAGCAGTCGTTTGACGACATGAGACGGCCGGACAATCAATTAGTGCCTGTCCAGGCGACTCAAACACCGTCAGGGGCTGTGAAACGCCCTTTGCCTCAGTCGGTCGACACAGACCCAGACGCAGGCACTGACTCCAGTGGTGACGGTGACGAATCAACCGTATTTTCCAGTAGGGCCACACGTTATATGATTTTGGCAATGAAGGAGGCGTTACATTTAGCTGATACTACAGGTACCACTAAACAGGGTATTATGTGGGGTGTGAAAAAACTACCTATAGTTTTTCCTGAATCAGAAGAATTAAATGACGTGTGTAATGAAGCGTGGGTTGCCCCTGATAAAAAGCTGATAATTTCAAAGAAATTATTGGCATTATACCCTTTCCCGCCAGAGGTTAGGGAGCGCTGGGAAACACCTCCTAGGGTGGACAAGGCGCTAACACGCTTATCTAAACAAGTGGCGTTACCCTCTCCTGAGACGGCCGCACTTAAAGATCCATCAGATAGGAGGATGGAAAATATCCAAAAAAGTATATACACACATGCAGGTGTTATACTACGACCAGCTATAGCGACTGCCTGGATGTGCAGTGCTGGGGTAGTTTGGTCAGAGTCCCTGATTGAAAATATTGATACCCTGGACAGGGACAATATTTTACTGTCGTTAGAACAAATAAAGGATGCATTTCTTTATATGCGTGATGCACAGAGGGATATCTGCACACTGGCATCACGGGTAAGTGCTATGTCCATTTCGGCCAGAAGAGCTTTATGGACGCGACAGTGGACAGGCGATGCGGATTCAAAACGACATATGGAAGTTTTGCCGTATAAAGGGGAGGAGTTATTTGGAGTCGGTCTATCAGATTTGGTGGCCATGGCTACAGCCGGGAAATCCACCTTTCTACCTCAAGTCACTCCCCAACAGAAAAAGGCACCGACTTTTCAACCGCAGCCCTTTCGTTCCTTTAAAAATAAGAGAGCAAAGGGCTATTCATATCTGCCACGAGGCAGAGGTCGAGGGAAGAGACAGCAACAGGCAGCTCCTTCCCAGGAACAGAAGCCGTCCCCGGCTTCTACAAAAGCCTCAGCATGACGCTGGGGCTTCTCAAGCGGACTCGGGGACGGTGGGTGGTCGTCTCAAAAATTACAGCGCGCAGTGGGCTCACTCGCAGGTAGATCCCTGGATCCTGCAGATAATATCTCAGGGGTACAGGTTGGAATTAGAGACAGATCCACCTCGCCGTTTCCTGAAGTCTGCTTTACCAACGTCCCCCTCCGAAAGGGAGACGGTTTTGGAAGCCATTCACAAGCTGTACTCTCAGCAGGTGATAGTCAAGGTACCTCTTCTACAACAAGGGAAGGGGTATTATTCCACTCTTTTTGTGGTACCGAAGCCGGATGGCTCGGTAAGGCCTATTCTAAATCTGAAGTCCTTGAACCTGTACATAAAGAAGTTCAAGTTCAAGATGGAGTCACTCAGAGCAGTGATAGCGAACCTGGAAGAGGGGGACTTTATGGTATCCTTGGACATCAAGGATGCGTATCTCCACGTTCCAATTTACCCCTCACACCAGGGGTACCTCAGGTTCGTTGTACAAAACTGTCACTATCAGTTTCAGACGCTGCCGTTCGGATTGTCCACGGCACCTCGGGTCTTTACAAAGGTAATGGCCGAGATGATGATTCTTCTTCGAAGAAAAGGCATATTAATTATCCCATACTTGGACGATCTCCTAATAAGGGCAAGGTCCAGAGAACAGCTAGAGATGGGATTAGCACTGTCGCAAGAAGTGCTAAAACAGCACGGGTGGATTCTGAATATTCCAAAATCCCAGTTAATGCCGACAACTCGTCTGCTGTTCCTAGGGATGATTCTGGACACGGTTCAGAAAAAGGTTTTTCTCCCGCAGGAAAAAGCCAAGGAGTTATCCGAGCTTGTCAGGAACCTCCTAAAACCAGGAAAGGTGTCTGTACATCAATGCACAAGAGTCCTGGGAAAAATGGTGGCTTCTTACGAAGCAATTCCATTCGGCAGATTCCACGCAAGAATTTTCCAAAGGGATCTGTTGGACAAATGGTCAGGGTCGCATCTTCAGATGCACCTGCGGATAACCCTGTCTCCAAGGACAAGGGTGTCTCTTCTGTGGTGGTTGCAGAGTGCTCATCTATTGGAGGGCCGCAGATTCGGCATACAGGATTGGATCCTGGTGACCACGGACGCCAGCCTGAGAGGCTGGGGAGCAGTCACACAAGGAAGAAACTTCCAGGGAGTATGGACGAGCCTGGAAACGTCTCTTCACATAAACATTCTGGAACTAAGAGCAATATACTATGCTCTAAGCCAGGCAGAACCTCTGCTTCAGGGAAAACCGGTGTTGATCCAGTCGGACAACATCACGGCAGTCGCCCATGTGAACAGACAGGGCGGCACAAGAAGCAGGAGTGCAATGGCAGAAGCTGCAAGGATTCTTCGCTGGGCAGAGAATCATGTGATAGCACGGTCAGCAGTGTTCATCCCGGGAGTGGACAACTGGGAAGCAGACTTCCTCAGCAGACACGATCTTCACCCGGGAGAGTGGGGACTTCATCCAGAAGTCTTCCACTTGCTGGTAACCCGTTGGGAAAGAGATCCGCAGGCAATAGCTGTGGACGCGCTGGTAACGCCTTGGGTGTACCAGTCGGTGTATGTGTTTCCTCCTCTGCCTCTCATACCAAAAGTATTGAGAATTATACGGCAAAGAGGCGTAAGGACGATACTAGTGGTTCCGGATTGGCCAAGAAGGACTTGGTACCCGGAACTTCAAGAGATGATCACGGAAGATCCGTGGCCTCTACCTCTAAGGAGGGACTTGCTTCAGCAGGGTCCCTGTCTGTTTCAAGACTTACCGCGGCTGCGTTTGACGGCATGGCGGTTGAACGCCGGATCCTAAAGGAAAAAGGAAGAAGTCATTCCTACTTTGATTAAAGCAAGGAAGGAAGTAACCGTGCAACATTATCACCGAATTTGGCGAAAATATGTTGCGTGGTGCGAAGATCGGAGTGCTCCGACGGAGGAATTTCAACTGGGTCGATTCCTACATTTCCTGCAATCAGGATTGTCTATGGGTCTCAAATTGGGATCTATTAAGGTTCAAATTTCGGCCCTGTCGATTTTCTTTCAAAAAGAATTGGCTTCAGTCCCTGAAGTCCAGACCTTTGTTAAGGGAGTGCTACATATACAGCCTCCTGTGGTGCCTCCAGTGGCACCGTGGGATCTCAATGTGGTTTTGGACTTTCTAAAATCTCATTGGTTTGAACCACTAAAGAAGGTGGAGTTGAAATATCTCACATGGAAAGTGACCATGCTTCTAGCCCTGGCTTCGGCCAGGAGAGTGTCAGAACTGGCAGCTTTATCTTACAAAAGCCCATATCTGATTTTCCATTCGGACAGGGCAGAACTGCGGACTCGTCCGCATTTTCTCCCTAAGGTGGTGTCAGCATTTCATCTGAACCAGCCTATTGTAGTGCCTGCGGCTACAAGTGACTTGGAGGACTCCAAGTTACTGGACGTTGTCAGAGCATTAAAAATATATATTGCAAGGACAGCTGGAGTCAGAAAATCTGACTCGTTGTTTATATTGTATGCACCCAACAAGATGGGTGCTCCTGCGTCTAAGCAGACGATTGCTCGTTGGATCTGTAGCACAATCCAACTTGCACATTCTGTGGCAGGCCTGCCACAGCCTAAATCTGTAAAGGCCCACTCCACAAGGAAGGTGGGCTCATCTTGGGCGGCTGCCCGAGGGGTCTCGGCATTACAACTTTGCCGAGCAGCTACGTGGTCAGGGGAGAACACGTTTGTAAAATTTTACAAATTTGATACTCTGGCTAAGGAGGACCTGGAGTTCTCTCATTCGGTGCTGCAGAGTCATCCGCACTCTCCCGCCCGTTTGGGAGCTTTGGTATAATCCCCATGGTCCTTTCAGGAACCCCAGCATCCACTAGGACGATAGAGAAAATAAGATTTTACTTACCGATAAATCTATTTCTCGGAGTCCGTAGTGGATGCTGGGCGCCCATCCCAAGTGCGGATTATCTGCAATAATTGTTAACTAATTCGGGTTATTGTTGAAGGAAGCCATCTTTCAGAGGCTCCGCTGTTATCATACTGTTAACTGGGTTTAGATCACAAGTTGTACGGTGTGATTGGTGTGGCTGGTATGAGTCTTACCCGGGATTCAAAATCCTCCCTTATTGTGTACGCTCGTCCGGGCACAGTACCTAACTGGAGTCTGGAGGAGGGTCATAGGGGGAGGAGCCAGTGCACACCACCTGATCTGGAAAAGCTTTACTTTTTGTGCCCTGTCTCCTGCGGAGCCGCTATTCCCCATGGTCCTTTCAGGAACCCCAGCATCCACTACGGACTCCGAGAAATAGATTTATCGGTAAGTAAAATCTTATTTAAAATCAAGCCAGTTACTCTTAAGCATATTTCTGTTCATATATCTCAGCTACCCTACCTAAACCCTACCCTCTTCTAACCACATAAGAACAGCTGTCCTGCTTATCGGCGTTACCTGAAGCTGTGATATTTGGCCACATAATACTTGCTGTTTCAACACAGAATACTTTAGTAACAAAGCACCATAGTAATGTTATCAGGCCTTTTCCTCCTAGTGGCCATGTGAGGCAGCCATCCTGTGATAGCAGAATGAACCCCAACCCTCCCCTCAAGTATTTCCAACAGGTCATGTTTTGAGGATTTCTATATTTTGAAGCAGGTTGGGTAGCTAATGACCCAGCAAAGTAGATTAACGCATCTGTGTATGATTAAAAAGATCCACAAAACATGACCTGTTAGTGGTCCCTAACACCAGTCCTCAAATACCACTAACACCCCATTCACACTACACCAAAAACCCGGTATTGACCCGGTAATTTGCCGGGTCGACACAGGACGCTGTGCAGTGTGAACGGGTCACTGCTGAATTCCCGGGTCGCCTGACCCGGTAATTCAACCCGGGAATAACCCTTCTTTATTTCTGGGTTGAATTACCGGGTCAGGCGCAGTGTGAGCGGATTACCCAGGTCGATGCAACCTTGAATCTGTTCACAGCATAGGGAGAGGCGGCGCTGGAGATGTCATCTCCAACACCGCCTCCGCCCCCGATGCCGCCTTGCCGGGTCGGGAAACCACCCCTTTCACATTGCACAGGTCCAATGCCGGGTCACACCCTAGAAGGACCCGTATCCAATTCCTGGGTGTGACCCGGCAATGGCACTGTGAGCGGGGTATAAGTAAGGTATTCTGTTTGAGGCATTACTATTAGTTCCTTGATTGCATGGATGTAGTAGTAATCTGGTTTCCAGTTCATAAATAAGTGATAAATAGGTAGACACCACCCTCTCCCCATATAATTTTTGCCTGTGGGCATATATATATATATATATATATATATCTATATATATATATATATATATATTTCTCTGACGTCCTAGTGGATGCTGGGAACTCCGTAAGGACCATGGGGAATAGCGGGCTCCGAAGGAGGCTGGGCACTCTAGAAAGATCTTAGACTACCTGGTGTGCACTGGCTCCTCCCACTATGACCCTCCTCCAAGCCTCAGTTAGATTTCGTGCCCGGCCTAGGTTGGATGCACACTAGGGGCTCTCCTGAGCTCTTAGAAAGTAATAGTCTTAGATTTTTTTATTTTCAGTGAGACCTGCTGGCAACAGGCTCACTGCAGCGAGGGACTAAGGGGAGAAGAAGCGAACTCGCCTGCTTGCAGCCGGATTGGGCTTCTTAGGCTACTGGACACCATTAGCTCCAGAGGGATCGACCGCAGGCCCAGCCTTGATGTTCGGTCCCGGAGCCGCGCCGCCGTCCCCCTTACAGAGCCAGAAGCAAGAAGATGGTCCGGAAAATCGGCGGCATGAAGACTCTGTCTTCACCAAGGTAGCGCACAGCACTGCAGCTGTGCGCCATTGCTCCTCTCACACACTTCACACTCCGGTCACTGAGGGTGCAGGGCGCTGGGGGTGGGGCGCCCTGAGGCAGCAATAAAAACACCTTGGCTGGCTAAAATACCTCAATATATAGCCCCAGGGGCTATATATGAGGAAAATACCCCTGCCAGAATTCCATAAAAAGCGGGAGAATAGGCCGCGAAAAAGGGGCGGAGCCTATCTCCTCGGCACACTGGCGCCATTTTTCCCTCACAGCTCGGCTGGAAGGAAGCTCCCTGGCTCTTCCCTGCAATCTACAGTACCAGTAAGAGGGAAAAGAGAGGGGGGGCATTAAATTTGGCTATATATATATATATATATATATATATATATATATATATATATATATATTATATATATCTCTATTTTATTGAAAAGCAGCTATTAGGGACATAACTCAGTTAGTCCCTATATATATATAGCGCTCTGGTGTGTGCTGGCATACTCTTACTCTGTCCCCCCAAAGGGCTTTTTGTGGGTCCTGTCCTCTGTTTGAGCATTCCCTGTGTGTGTGGAGTGTGTCGGTACGGCTGTGTCGACATGTTTGAGGAGGATAATGATGTGGAGGGGGAGCAGATGCCTTTAGCAGGGATGTCACCCCCTGGGGGGCAGACACCTGAGTGGATGAGTTTATGGCAGGAAATGAGTGCACGTATAGACTCCTTACATAAAAAATTTGACGACATGCCGACTGTGGGACAGCCGAGTCTTCAGCTCGTGCCTGTCCAGGTGTCTCAAAAGTCATCAGGGGCTCTGAAACGCCCGCTATCTCAGATGGCACAAGTAGATGTCGACACGGATACTGACACCAGTGTCGACGACGATGAGTCAAATTTAATGCCCGTTAAGGCCATTCACTGCATGATTGAGGCAATGAAAGAGGTGTTAAATATTTCTGATTTACATCCAGGTACCACAAAAAAGGGTATTATGTTTGGGGAGAAAAAAACTACCTGTAGTTTCTCTGACGTCCTAGTGGATGCTGGGACTCCGTAAGGACCATGGGGAACAGCGGCTCCGCAGGAGACAGGGCACAAAATAAAAGCTTAAGGATCAGGTGGTGTGCACTGGCTCCTCCCCCCATGACCCTCCTCCAAGCCTCAGTTAGATTTTTGTGCCCGGCCGAGAAGGGTGCAATCTAGGTGGCTCTCCTGAGCTGCTTAGAATAAAAGTTTAGTTTAGGTTTTTTTATTTTCAGTGAGTCCTGCTGGCAACAGGCTCACTGCATCGTGGGACTAAGGGGAGAAGAAACGGACTCACCTGAGTGCAGAGTGGATCGGGTTTCTTAGGCTACTGGACATTAGCTCCAGAGGGACGATCACAGGTTCAGCCTGGATGGGTCACCGGAGCCGCGCCGCCGTCCCCCTTACAGAGCCAGAAGAGACGAAGAGGTCCGGTGAAATCGGCGGCAGAAGACATCCTGTCTTCAGTCTAAGGTAGCGCACAGCACCGCAGCTGTGCGCCATTGCTCTCAGCACACTTCACACTCCGGTCACTGAGGGTGCAGGGCGCTGGGGGGGAGCGCCCTGAGACGCAATATAACAATATACCTTAGGTGGCAAAAAGAATACATCACATATAGCTCCTGGGCTATATGGATGTATTTTAATCCCCTGCCATTTTTACACAAAAAAGCGGGAGATAAGGACGTCGTGAAGGGGCGGAGCCTATCTCCTCAGCACACAAGCGCCATTTTCCCTCACAGCTCCGCTGGAAGGACGGCTCCCTGACTCTCCCCTGCAGTCCTGCTTCAGAATCGGGGTAAAAAAGAGAAGGGGGGGCATTTTTGGCAGCAAATAACGATAATAACAGCAGCTATAAGGGAATAACACTTATATAAGGTTATCCCTGTATATATATATATATATATATATATATATATATATATATATATATAGCGCTGGGTGTGTGCTGGCAGACTCTCCCTCTGTCTCTCCAAAGGGCTAAGTGGGGTCCTGTCCTCTATCAGAGCATTCCCGGTGTGTGTGCTGTGTGTCGGTACGCATGTGTCGACATGTATGAGGAGGAAAATGATGTGGAGGCGGAGCAGTTGCCTGTGTTGGTGATGTCACCCCCTAGGGAGTCGACACCTGACTGGATGATTGTATTTAAACAATTAAGTGATAATGTCAGCAATTTGCAAAAAACTGTTGACGACATGAGACAGCCGGCAAATCAATTAGTGCCTGTCCAGGCGTCTCAGACACCGTCAGGGGCGCTAAAACGCCCGTTACCTCAGTGGGTCGACACAGACCCTGACACAGATACTGAGTCTAGTGTCGACGGTGACGAGACAAACGTAATGTCCAGTAGGGCCACACGTTACATGATCACGGCAATGAAAGAGGCATTGAACCTTTCTGACACTACAAGTACCACAAAGAAGGGTATTATGTGGGGTGAGAAAAAACTACCAATAGTTTTTCCTGAGTCAGAGGAAATAAATGAGGTGTGTGAAAAAGCGTGGGTTTCCCCCGATAAAAAACAGCTAATTTCTAAAAAATTATTAGCATTATATCCCTTCCCGCCAGAGGTTAGGGCGCGTTGGGAAACACCCCCTAGGGTAGATAAGGCGCTCACACGTTTATCTAAACAAGTAGCGTTACCGTCTCCTGATACGGCCACCCTAAAAGAACCAGCTGATAGAAGGCTGGAAAATATCCTAAAAAGTATATACACACATACTGGTGTTATACTGCGACCAGCAATCGCCTCAGCCTGGATGTGCAGTGCTGGAGTCGCATGGTCGGATTCCCTGACTGAGAATATTGATACCCTGGATAGGGACAATATTTTGTTAACTATAGAACATTTAAAGGATGCATTACTATATATGCGTGATGCACAGAGGGATATTTGCACCCTGGCATCAAGAGTAAGTGCTATGTCCATCTCTGCCAGAAGAGCGTTATGGACGCGACAGTGGTCAGGGGATGCGGATTCCAAACGGCACATGGAAGTATTGCCGTATAAAGGGGAGGAGTTATTTGGGGCTGGTCTATCGGACCTGGTGGCCACGGCAACGGCTGGAAAATCCACCTTTTTACCCCAGGTCACCCCACATCAGCAGAAAAAGACACCGTCTTTTCAAACTCAGTCCTTTCGTTCCCATAAGTACAAGCGAGCAAAAGGACATTCTTTTCTGCCCCGGGGCAGAGGAAGAGGAAAAAGACTGCACCATGCAGCCGCTTCACAGGAGCAGAAGCCCTCCCCTGCTTCTGCCAAGTCTTCAGCATGACCCGTCTCAAGAATTTCAACGCGCAGTGGGCTCACTCGCAAGTGGATCCCTGGATTCTACAGGTAGTATCGCAAGGGTACAAACTGGAATTCGAGGCGTTTCCCCCTCGTCGGTTCCTGAAGTCTGCTTTACCAAAGTCTCCCTCCGACAGGGAGGCAGTTTTGGAAGCCATTCACAAGCTGTATTCCCAGCAGGTGATAATCAAGGTACCCCTCCTGCAACAAGGAAAGGGGTATTATTCCACGCTGTTTGTGGTACCGAAGCCGGACTGCTCAGTGAGACCAATTTTAAATCTGAAATCCTTGAACACTTACATAAAAAGGTTCAAATTCAAGATGGAGTCACTCAGAGCAGTGATAGCGAACCTGGAAGAAGGGGACTATATGGTGTCTCTGGACATCAAAGATGCTTATCTCCACGTCCCAATATACCCTTCTCACCAAGGGTACCTCAGGTTTGTAGTACAAAACTGTCATTCTCAGTTTCAGACGCTGCCGTTTGGATTGTCCACGGCACCTCGGGTCTTTACCAAGGTAATGGCCGAAATGATGATTCTTCTACGAAGAAAAGGCATTTTAATTATCCCTTACTTGGACGATCTCCTGATAAGGGCAAGATCCAGGGAACAGTTAGAAGTCGGAGTAGCACTATCTCAGGTAGTGTTACGTCAGCACGGGTGGATTCTAAATATTCCAAAATCGCAGCTGATTCCAACGACACGTCTACTGTTTCTAGGAATGATTCTGGACACAGTCCAGAAGAAGGTGTTTCTCCCGGAGGAGAAGGCCAGGGAGTTATCCGAGCTAGTCAGGAACCTCCTAAAACCAGGCCAGGTGTCAGTGCATCAGTGCCCGAGGGTCCTGGGAAAAATGGTGGCTTCTTACGAAGCGATTCCATTCGGAAGATTCCATGCAAGAACATTTCAGTGGGATCTACTGGACAAATGGTCCGGATCGCATCTGCAGATGCATCAGCGGATAACCCTGTCGCCAAGGACAAGGGTGTCTCTCCTGTGGTGGCTGCAGAGTGCTCATCTACTAGAGGGCCGCAGATTTGGCATTCAGGATTGGATCCTGGTAACCACGGATGCCAGCCTGAGAGGCTGGGGAGCAGTCACACAGGGAAGGAATTTCCAGGGCTTGTGGTCAAGCATGGAAACATCTCTTCATATAAACATTCTGGAACTAAGGGCCATTTACAATGCCCTAAGTCAAGCAAAACCTCTGCTTCAGGGTCAGGCGGTGTTGATCCAATCGGACAACATCACGTCAGTCGCCCACGTAAACAGACAGGGCGGCACGAGAAGCAGGAGGGCAATGGCAGAAGCTGCAAGGATTCTTCGCTGGGCGGAAAATCATGTGATAGCACTGTCAGCAGTGTTCATTCCGGGAGTGGACAACTGGGAAGCAGACTTCCTCAGCAGACACGACCTTCACCCGGGAGAGTGGGGACTTCACCCAGAAGTCTTCCACCTGATTGTAAACCGTTGGGAAAAACCAAAGGTGGACATGATGGCGTCACGTCTAAACAAAAAACTGGACAGATATTGCGCCAGGTCAAGGGACCCTCAGGCAATAGCAGTGGACGCTCTGGTAACGCCGTGGGTGTACCAGTCAGTGTATGTGTTCCCTCCTCTGCCTCTCATACCAAAAGTACTGAGAATCATAAGAAGGAGAGGAGTAAGAACTATACTCGTGGTCCCGGATTGGCCAAGAAGGACTTGGTACCCGGAACTTCAAGAGATGCTCACGGACGAACCGTGGCCTCTACCTCTAAGACAGGACCTGCTACTGCAGGGGCCTTGTCTGTTTCAAGACTTACCGCGGCTGCGTTTGACGGCATGGCGGTTGAACGCCGGATCCTGAGGGAAAAAGGCATTCCAGAAGAAGTCATTCCTACTCTGGTCAAAGCCAGGAAGGACGTAACCGCAAAACATTATCACCGCATTTGGCGTAAATATGTTGCGTGGTGTGAGGCCAAGAGGGCCCCTACAGAGGAATTTCAACTGGGTCGTTTCCTTCATTTCCTGCAAACAGGACTATCTATGGGCCTAAAATTAGGGTCCATTAAGGTTCAAATTTCGGCCCTGTCGATTTTCTTCCAAAAAGAACTGGCTTCAGTACCTGAAGTTCAGACATTTGTAAAAGGGGTGCTGCACATACAGCCTCCTTTTGTGCCTCCAGTGGCACCTTGGGATCTCCAATGTGGTGTTGAGTTTTCTAAAGTCACATTGGTTTGAACCACTTTCCACTGTGGACTTAAAATATCTCACATGGAAGGTGTCGATGCTGTTAGCCTTGGCTTCAGCCAGGCGTGTGTCAGAATTGGCGGCTTTATCATATAAAAGCCCTTACTTAATTTTTCATTCTGACAGGGCGGAATTGAGGACTCGTCCTCAATTTCTACCTAAGGTGGTTTCTGCATTTCACATGAACCAACCTATTGTGGTACCTGCGGCTACCAGGGACTTAGAGGACTCTAAGTTGCTTGACGTTGTCAGGGCCTTGAAAATATGTTTCCAGGACGGCTGGAGTCAGAAAATCTGACTCGCTGTTTATCCTGTATGCACCTAACAAACTGGGTGCTCCTGCTTCTAAGCAGACGATTGCTCGTTGGATTTGTAGTACAATTCAGCTTGCACATTCTGTGGCAGGATTGCCACAGCCAAAATCAGTAAAAGCCCATTCCACAAGGAAAGTGGGCTCATCTTGGGCGGCTGCCCGAGGGGTCTCGGCTTTACAACTTTGCCGAGCAGCTACTTGGTCAGGGGCAAACACGTTTGCTAAATTCTACAAATTTGATACCCTGGCTGAGGAGGACCTGGAGTTCTCTCATTCGGTGCTGCAGAGTCATCCGCACTCTCCCGCCCGTTTGGGAGCTTTGGTATAATCCCCATGGTCCTTACGGAGTCCCAGCATCCACTAGGACGTCAGAGAAAATAAGATTTTACTTACCGATAAATCTATTTCTCATAGTCCGTAGTGGATGCTGGGCGCCCATCCCTAGTGCGGATTGTCTGCAATACTTGTATATAGTTATTGTTACAAAAATTCGGGTTATTATTGGTGTGAGCCATCTTTTCAGAGGCTCCCTTGCGTTTATCATACTGTTAACTGGGTTCAGATCACAAGTTGTACGGTGTGATTGGTGTGGCTGGTATGAGTCTTACCCGGGATTCAATATCCTTCCTTATTATGTACGCTCGTCCGGGCACAGTATCCTAACTGAGGCTTGGAGGAGGGTCATGGGGGGAGGAGCCAGTGCACACCACCTGATTCTTAAGCTTTTATTTTGTGCCCTGTCTCCTGCGGAGCCGCTGTTCCCCATGGTCCTTACGGAGTCCCAGCATCCACTACGGACTATGAGAAATAGATTTATCGGTAAGTAAAATCTTATTTTTTTCCCCCGTCAGATGAATTAAATGAAGTGTGTGAAGAAGCGTGGGCTTCCCCTGATAAGAAATTGGTAATTCCTAAGAAGATACTAATGGCGTTCCCTTTCCCGCCAGAGGATAGGTTACGTTGGGAAACACCCCCTAGGGTGGATAAAGCGCTCACACGTTTGTCTAAAAAGGTGGCACTACCGTCCCAGGATACGGCCGCCCTTAAGAAACCTGCTGATAGAAAGCAGGAGGCGATCCTGAAGTCTGTATATACACACTCAGGCATTATACTTAGACCAGCTATTGCGTCAGCATGGATGTGCAGTGCTGCCGCTGCGTGGTCAGATAAACTGTCAGAAAATATTGACACATTAGACAGAGACACGATTCTGCTAACAATTGACCATATCAAAGACTCAGTCTTATACATGAGAGATGCACAGAGGGAAATCTGCCGGCTGGCATCTAAAGTAAGTGCATTATCCATCTCTGCTAGGAGATGCTTATGGACTCGCCAGTGGATTGGAGATGCAGATTCCAAAAGGCACATGGAAGTTTTGCCTTATAAAGGGGAGGAATTATTTGGGGATGGTCTCTCCGACCTAGTTTCCACAGCAACGTCTGGGAAGTCAGCATTTTTACCCCATGTCCCCTCACAGCCTAAGAAGGCGCCATTTTATCAGGTTCAGTCCTTTCGGACCCAGAAAAACAAGCGGGGAAAAGGAGGGTCTTTTCTGTCTAGAGGCAGAGGTAGGGGAAAAAGGCTGCAGCAAACAGCAGGTTCCCAGGAACAAAAGTCCTCCCCCGCTTCCTCTTCCAAGTCCGCCGCATGACGGTGGGGCTCCACAGGCGGAGCCAGGTACGGTGGGGGCCCGCCTCATGAATTTCAGCGATCAGTGGGCTCGCTCACAGGTGGATCCCTGGATTCTTCAAATAGTATCTCAGGGATACAAGCTGGAATTCGAGGAGGCTCCACCCCACCGGTTCCTAAAATCTGCCTTGCCGATTGCTCCCTCAGACAGGAAGGCGGTGCTAGCAGCGATTCACAAGCTGTATTCCCAGCAGGTGATAATCAGGGTACCCCTACTTCAACAAGGCCGGGGTTACTATTCCACACTATTTGTGGTGCCGAAACCGGACGGTTCGGTGAGACCCATTTTAAATTTGAAATCCTTGAACACATACATAAAAAAATTCAAGTTCAAGATGGAATCGCTCAGGGCGGTTATTGCAAGCCTGGAAGAGGGGGATTACATGGTATCCCTGGACATCAAGGATGCTTACCTGCATGTCCCCATTTACCATCCTCACCAGGAGTACCTCAGATTTGTGGTACAGGATTGCCATTACCAATTCCAGACGCTGCCGTTTGGACTCTCCACGGCACCGAGGGTATTTACCAAGGTTATGGCGGAAATGATGATACTCCTTCGAAAAAAGGGAGTTTTAATTATCCCATACTTGGACGATCTCCTAATAAAGGCACGATCCAAGGAACAGTTGTTAGTGGGAGTAGCACTATCTCAGGAAGTGCTGAGCCAGCACGGCTGGATTCTGAATATCCCAAAGTCACAGCTGGTCCCCACGACACGTCTAATGTTCCTGGGAATGATTCTGGACACAGTCCACAAAAGAGTGTTTCTCCCGGAGGAGAAAGCCAGGGAGTTGTCTTCTCTAGTCAGAGACCTCCTAAAACCAAAACAGGTATCGGTGCATCACTGCACGCGGGTCCTGGGAAAGATGGTAGCTTCTTACGAAGCAATTCCATTCGGCAGGTTCCATGCCAGAATTTTTCAGTGGGACCTGTTGGACAAGTGGTCCGGATCGCATCTTCAGATGCATCGCTTGATAACCCTGTCCTCAAGAACCAGGGTGTCTCTTCTGTGGTGGTTGCAGAGTGCTCATCTTCTGGAGGGCCGGAGATTCGGCATACAGGACTGGGTCCTGGTGACCACGGATGCCAGCCTACGAGGCTGGGGGGCAGTCACAAAGGGAAGAAACTTCCAAGGACTATGGTCAAGTCAGGAGACTTCCCTTCACATAAATATTCTGGAACTAAGGGCCATTTACAATGCCCTAAGTCAAGCAAAATCCCTGCTCCTACACCAGCCGGTGTTGATCCAGTCAGACAACATCACGGCAGTCGCCCATGTGAATCGACAGGGCGGCACAAGAAGCAGGATGGCAATGGCAGAAGCCACAAGAATTCTCCGATGGGCGGAGAATCCTGTACTAGCACTGTCAGCAGTGTTCATCCCGGGAGTGGACAACTGGGAAGCAGACTTTCTCAGCAGGCACGACCTCCACCCGGGAGAGTGGGGACTTCATCCAGAAGTCTTCCAAATGATTGTAAATCAATGGGGTCGTCCACAGGTGGACATGATGGCGTCCCGCCTAAACAAAAAACTAGAGAGGTATTGCGCCAGGTCGAGACCCTCAGGCGATAGCTGTGGACGCTCTAGTGACACCGTGGGTGTACCGGTCAGTTTGTGTTCCCTCCTCTACCTCTCATACCAAAGGTATTGAGAATATTAAGAAAGCGAGGAGTAAACACAATTCTAGTGGTTCCGGATTGGCCAAGAAGAGCGTGGTACCCGGAACTTCAAGAGATGATCTCAGAGGACCCGTGGTCTCTGCCGCTCAGACAAGACCTGCTACAGCAGGGGCCCTGTCTGTTCCAAGACTTACCGCGGCTGCGTTTGACGGCATGGCGGTTGAACGCCGGATCCTGAAGGAAAAGGGCATTCCGGAGGAAGTCATTCCTACGCTTATTAAAGCCAGGAAAGAGGTCACAGCAACTCATTATCACCGCATATGGCGGAAGTATGTTGCATGGTGTGAGGCCGAAAAGGCCCCAACGGAGGAATTTCAACTAGGTCGATTTCTGCATTTCCTGCAAGCAGGAGTAAATATGGGCCTTAAACTGGGCTCCATTAAGGTACATATCTCTGCTCTGTCGATTTTCTTTCAAAAAGAACTAGCTTCAGTACCTGAAGTTCAGACATTTGTTAAAGGAGTGCTGCATATTCAGCCCCCGTTTGTGCCCCCTGTGGCACCTTGGGATCTCAACGTGGTGTTGAGTTTCTTAAAATCACATTGGTTTGAACCACTAAAAACCGTGGATCTGAAATATCTCACGTGGAAGGTGGTTATGTTATTGGCCTTGGCTTCTGCCAGGCGAGTATCAGAATTGGCGGCTTTGTCCTGTAAAAGCCCCTATCTGATTTTCCATATGGATAGGGCAGAATTGAGGACTTGTCCCCAGTTTCTCCCAAAGGTGGTGTCAGCGTTTCACCTGAACCAGCCTATTGTGGTGCCTGCGGCTACTAGGGACTTGGAGGACTCCAAGTTGCTAGACGTTGTCAGGGCACTGAAAATATATGTTTCCAGAACGGCTACAGTCAGAAAATCTGACTCGCTGTTTATCCTATATGCACCCAACAAGCTGGGTGCTCCTGCTTCTAAGCAGACTATTGCTCGTTGGATTTGTAATACAATTCAGCTTGCACATTCTGTGGCAGGCCTGCCACAGCCAAAATCTGTCAATGCCCATTCCACAAGGAAGGTGGGCTCATCTTGGGCGGCTGCCCGAGGGGTCTCGGCTTTACAACTTTGCCGAGCTGCTACTTGGTCAGGGGCAAACACATTTGCAAAATTCTATAAATTTGATACCCTGGCTGAGGAGGACCTGGAGTTCTCTCATTCGGTGTTGCAGAGTCATCCGCACTCTCCCGCCCGTTTGGGAGCTTTGGTATAATCCCCATGGTGCTTACGGAGTTCCCAGCATCCACTAGGACGTCAGAGAAAATAAGAATTTACTCACCGGTAATTCTATTTCTCGTAGTCCGTAGTGGATGCTGGGCGCCCATCCCAAGTGCGGTTTATCTGCAATACTTGTACATAGTTACTGTTAACTAAATCGGGTTATTGTTGAGCCATCTGTTGAGAGGCTCCGTTGTTTCATACTGTTAACTGGGTTTCATATCACTAGTTGTACGGTGTGATTGGTGTGGCTGGTATGAGTCTTACCCGGGATTCAAAATCCTTCCTTATTGTGTACGCTCGTCCGGGCACAGTATCCTAACTGAGGCTTGGAGGAGGGTCATAGTGGGAGGAGTCAGTGCACACCAGGTAGTCTAAGATCTTTCTAGAGTGCCCAGCCTCCTTCGGAGCCCGCTATTCCCCATGGTCCTTACGGAGTTCCCAGCATCCACTACGGACTACGAGAAATAGAATTACCGGTGAGTAAATTCTTATTTTTATTTTTTTTTCCAAAATAAAACTGTCCTGAAAAAATAGGATTTTGGTACTTACCGGTAAATCCTTTTCTCCTAGTCCGTAGAGGATGCTGGGGACTCCAAAAGGACCATGGGGTATAGACGGGATCCGCAGGAGCTTTTGCACACTAAAAAGACTTAATCTGGGTGTGAACTGGCTCCTCCCTCTATGCCCCTCCTCCAGACCTCAGTTATAGGAACTGTGCCCAGGAGAGATGGACATTTAGAGGAAAAGATTTTTGTTTAAACTAAGGGCTACCAACATACCAGCCCACACCACAAACATACCGTACAACCGGAGTAACTTTAAACCAGATAACAGTATGAATCAACAACAGCAATAAGCTTAAACAAGTAATACACATCCCGTGTATAAACAAATTTAACCAGCAAGAAAACACTGCAAGTAACAGTCCGCACTGGGATGGGCGCCCAGCATCCTCTACGGACAAGGAGAAAAGGATTTACCGGTAAGTACCAAAATCCTATTTTCTCTTGCGTCCTAGAGGATGCTGGGGACTCCAAAAGGACCATGGGGTTTATACCAAAGCTCCAGAACGGGTGGGAGAGGGCGGACGACTCTGCAGCACCGACTGAGCAAACGCAAGGTCCTCATCGGCCAGGGTATCAAACTTATAGAACTTAGCAAAAGTGTTTGAACTCGACCACGTAGTTGCTCGGCAAAGCTGTAATGCCGAGACGCCTCGGGCAGCCGCCCAAGATGAGCCCACTTTCCTGGTAGAATGGGCTTTTACTGACTTCGGCACCGGTAGTCCGGCCGAAGAATGAGCCTGCTGAATCGTACTACAAATCCAGCGTGCAATAGTCTGTTTTGAAGCAGGATGACCAATTTTGTTTGAAGCATACAAGACAAACAGCGCCTCAGTTTTCCTGGTAACAGCTGTCCTAGTGACGTAGATCTTCAACGCTCTTACAACATCCAGAGATTTTGGAATCGCCACAGCTTCCGTAGCCACCGGGACCACAATAGGTTGGTTAATGTGAAATGAAGAAACCACCTTCGGCAGAAATTGTTGGCGAGTCCTCAATTCCGCCCTATCCGAATGAAAAATAAAGTACGGGCTCTTATGAGATAAGGCCGCCAACTCTGACACCCGCCTGGCAGACGCCAGCGCCAATAGCGTAACTACCTTCCAAGTGAGAAATTTCAACTCAACCTTACGCAAAGGTTCAAACCAGGAAGACATGAGAAACCGTAAGACCACATCAAGATCCCATGGAGCTACAGGAGGCACAAACGGAGGATTGATATGCATTACTCCTTTCACAAAAGTCTGAACCTCTGGGAGGAGCGCTAACTCTTTTTGAAAGAAAATAGACAAAGCCGAAATCTGCACTTTGATGGAACCTAATTTCAGGCCTGCATCTACTCCCGCCTGTAAAAAGTGGAGAAAGCGACCCAAGTGAAAATCTTCCGCAGGAGCCATTTTAGACTCACACCAGGAAACATTCTTTATCCAAATACGGTGATAATGTTTTGCCGTAACCTCCTTCCTAGCCTTAATGAGAGTAGGAATGACCTCCCTGGGAATACTTTTACAAGCTAAGATCTGGCGCTCAACCTCCATGCCGTCAAACGCAGCCGCGGTAAGTCTGGAAACACGCATGGACCCTGCAACAACAGGTCATCTCTTAGAGGAAGTGGCCAAGGATCTTCCACCAGTAATTCCTGAAGGTCCGGGTACCAGGCCCTTCTTGGCCAATCTGGAACAACGAGAATCGCCTGAACCCTTGCTCGTCGAATGATCCCCAGTACCTTTGGAATGAGAGGAAGTGGAGGGAACACATACACCGACTGGAACACCCACGGAGACACCAGGGCGTCCACTGCACTGGCTTGGGGGTCCCATGACCTGGAACAATACCTCGGGAGCTTCTTGTTGAGACGAGATGCCATCATGTTGATCAACGGAATTCCCCAACGTTTTGTCACCTCTGCAAATACCTCTTGGTGAAGCGCCCACTCTCCCGGATGGAGATCGTGTCTGCTAAGGAAATCTGCTTCCCAGTTGTCCACTCCCGGTAGGAAGACTGCTGACAGGGCGCTCACGTGTTGTTCCGCCCAGCGAAAGATTCTTGTGGCCTCCGCTGCTCTGCTCCTTGTTCCGCCTTGACGGTTTATATGTGCCACCGCTGTGATGTTGTCTGACTGTACCAGGACAGGTCGACCCTGAAGAAGGCATCTTGCTTGCAGCAGGCCGTTGTAAATGGCTCTTAACTCGAGAACATTTATGTGGAGACAGGCTTCCTTGAGCGACCATTTCCCCTGGAAGTTTCTTCCTTGGGTGACTGCGCCCCAGCCCCGGAGACTTGCATCTATTGTCAGAAGTACCCAATCCAGGATACTGAACCGGCGTCCCCCCCAGGAGGTGAGGACTTTGTAGCCACCACAGGAGAGAAATTCTGGCTCTGGGAGATAGACTTATCTTCCGGAGCATGTGCAGGTGAGACCCGGACCATTTGCTCAGCAGGTCCCACTGAAACACCCGGGCATGAAACCTGCCAAATGGAATGGCCTCGTACGCTGCAACCATTTTCCCCAGAACCAGAGTACAGTGATGGATTGACACACTCGTCGGCCTCAGAAGTTCCCTGACCATCGTCTGCAGTTCCAGAGCCTTTTCTTCTGGAAGAAATACTTTCTGTAAATCCGTGTCCAGAATCATGCCCAGAAAAGGCAGCCGAGTGGTTGGAATCAACTGAGATTTTGGCAAATTGAGTACCCAACCGTGCTGTCGCAGAACAGACAGTGACAAATCTACACTTCTTCTCAGCAACCGTTCCTTGGACCTCGTCTTTATCAGGAGATCGTCCAAGTACGGGATAACTGTAACCCCTTGTTTGCGAAGGAGAACCATCATTTCCGCCATGACTTTGGTGAAAATCCTCGGAGCCGTGGAAAGCCCAAACGGCAACGTTTGAAATTGGTAATGAGAATCCTGTATCGCAAACCTGAGGAAGGCCTGATGCGAAGGATATATCGGGACATGTAAGTAGGCATCCTTTATGTCGACTGACGCCATAAAATCCCCCCCTTCCAGGCTGGCAATTACCGCTCGAAGAGATTCCATCTTGAACTTGAAAACTTTCAAGTATGGATTGAGGGATTTTAGATTTAGAGTTGGTCTGACCGAACCGTCCGGTTTCGGCACAACAAAGAGGCTCGAGTAGAACCCCTCCCCCCGTTGGGACGAGGGAACGGGAACAATGACCCTCTGTAGACACAATTTTTGTATAGCTGCCTGCACCACCTCCCTGTACGGAGGAGCTACTGGTAATGCCGAAATGAGGAACCGGTGAGGGGGTATCTCCCGAAACTCCAGTTTGTATCCCTGAGACACAATCTCTAGGACCCAAGGATCCAGGTCTGATTGAATCCAGACCTGACTGAATATTTGTAGACGGCCCCCCACCGGTCAGGACTCCCCCAGGGAAGCCCCAGCGTCATGCGGTGGACTTGGTAGAAGCAGGGGAGGTCTTTTGGTCCTGGGCGCCTGACACTGCAGGTGGTTTCCTTCCCCTTCCTCTACCTTTTGAAGCGAGGAAGGACGAACCTTTTCCACGCCTGTATTTATTGTGACGAAAGGACTGCATTTGCTGATGTGGTGCCTTTTTCTGTTGTGTGGGAACATAAGGAAGAAAAGAGGACTTACCCGCAGTCGCGGTCGAGACCAGGTCAGCCAAGTTCTCCCCAAACAAGACGGTACCTTTGAAGGGTAACGCTTCCATAGCCCTCTTGGAGTCGGCATCAGCATTCCATTGATGGATCCACAACGCCCTCCTGGCTGATATCGACATGGCATTGGTTCTTGAACCCAAGAGACAGACGTCCCTTGCCGCATCCTTCAGGTAATCTGCAGCGTCCTTGATATAACCGAGAGTCAAAAGGACATTATCTTTATCAAGGGTATCCATATCATTAGCTAAATTCTCAGCCCATTTAGCAATAGCACTACTCGCCCATACCGACGCCACAGCAGGTCTAAGCAGCGCACCCGAATTAGCGAATATGGACTTCAGAGACGTCTCCAGCTTGCAATCCGCCGGATCTTTGAGAGCTGCCGTGTCAGGAGATGGAAGTGCCACTTTCTTAGACAAGCGAGATAGAGCTTTGTCAACATTTGGAGACGACTCCCATTTTTCCCTGTCATCAGAGGGGAACGGATATGCCATGTAAATCCTCTTGGGAATCTGCCACCTCCGGCGACTCCCAAGCCTTTTCACAAAGAGTATTCATTTCATGAGAGGGGGGAAACTTCACCTCCAGGTTTTTTTTCCCTTGAACAAGCAAATCCTTGTTTCCTGTACCGCAGGTTCATCAGAAATGTGTAAAACATCTTTTATAGCCACAATCATGTATTGAATACTCTTAACTAATCGGAGTCCGTATCGGTATCTACCACTTGAGTAAATGGCCGCTTTTGCGACCCGGATGGGGTCTGAACCTGAGACAAAGCCTCTTCCATGGACTTTTTCCACTCCTGCGTCTGTAACTCAGACTTATCTAACCTCTTTGATAAAGAAGCTACATTCGAATTCATCGTACTGAGCAATGCGAGTAAATCGGGTGTCTGCTGCGTCGACAGTCCCAAATCTAGCCCCGCATCCGCTCCCCCAATAACCTCCTCTGGTGAATAACATTCAGCCTCAGACATGCCGACACGTAGTACCGATACACAGATACACACAGAACGTCCCAGCTAGGTGACAGGCCCACAATGAAGCCCAGATAGAGGACACAGAGGGAGTATGCCAGCTCACACCCCAGCGCCCATATATCCCAAGAAAAGATATATGTACCCAGCGCTGCTTTATAATGATAAGAAGCACCACACTGCGGCCCCCCCCTATCTGAATATCTCCCCGTTACTTGTAAAAGGAGCTGTGGAGGTCCCGGCAGCGTCTCCTTCAGCCGCGTGTTGAAGGAGAAGATGGCGCCTGTGAGCTGCGGGACGAAGCTCCGCCCCCTCCCGGCGCGCTTCGGCCGCCAAATTTGAAAATGAAAAGATGCCGGCGGGGGTTTTAGAAACGGTGCCGAGGCACCGAAAAACTTTCTGCCAGCCCCGAACTCCAGTAACATGCTGCCCAGGGCGTCCCCCCCCCAGCGCCCTGCACCCTGTGATTACCGTTGGTGATGTGTGTTGGAGCATGGAGCACAGCGTTACCGCTGTGCTGTACCTTCCGTTACTGAAGTCTTCTGCCGTCCTGAAGTCTTCTGTTCTTCTCATACTCACCCGACTTCTTTTTTCTGGCTTCTGTGACGGCGTGGCTCCGGGAACAAGCAGCTAGTTGCACCAAGTGATCGAACCCTCTAGAGCTAATGGTGTCCAGTAGCCGAGAAGCAGAGCCCTTAACTAAGTAGAAATAGGTCTGCTTCTCTCCCCTCAGTCCCACAATGCAGGGAGCCTGTAGCCAGCAGGTCTCCCTGAAAATAAAGAACCTAACAAAAGTCTTTTCCAGAGAAACTCAGGAGAGCTCCCCTAGTGTGTGTCCAGTCACTCCTGGGCACAAAGTCTAACTGAGGTCTGGAGGAGGGGCATAGAGGGAGGAGCCAGTTCACACCCAGATTAGGTCTTTTCAGTGTGCCCAAGCTCCTGTGGATCCCGTCTATACCCCATGGTCTTTTTTGAGTCCCCAGCATCCTCTAGGATGTAAGAGAAACGGTATAATCATTTGCCTTTCTTAGAAGTCGACAATATACTCACTTTGGTTTCAGATGTTAAGGGGTGTTCACAGCAAATCCTGGTCTGGCAGGAAGTGTGAGATGCCTTGTTGGCCTATTGGTGCATGTGTCACCTGATCACATTTCCCTCCCAGGATTTTTAGCCGCACACCATATTTCATCCTGAGTAATTCTCAAATCACAGGTGACATTTATACCTCAGTGTTAATGGACAGCAGTTTATAAAAAATTATGCAGGTTCAAATTGGTGTAGTAGAAACACTTGGCCCTAGTGAACATTGAATAAAATGTCCATACCATGACAGCTTTGGTGCTATTTAAAAGTTTAAACATTTCTGGCCTTAAAGGACCATTTGAGCGTAAACTAAAACTTGCCTTACATAAGAGTGACAAACTACATTATACAGTGTAAATATGTGAAAGTCCCCATACTTTAGGAGCCAACAGTTTTGTAAGGAAATCTTAACACAAAATATGAATCGCCTGCGTCTGTATTAACCAAAAAAAAAAGACTATTAAGTAACCACTAGAACACACGTTCGCTTCACTCGAGGGGCTGTATACACCCCTACAATATAGCAATAGTTAAAAATACAAAAAGAGAGGAGCGCTCATGGGTTCATAATAGAAACCTAATAAGTGTATGCAGAGCCGGTAATTAAATAGGTTAAGAAGTTTATTTAATAAAAAATGACATCAATAGATATGTCACAGACAATTAATTAATTGCACCCAATATGATATGGTAATAACTTGCTGGCCAGCAGTTTAAATTGACAATGATTGCTGTTAAAACTTCCCTCAGTGAGGAATCAGCGCACTGAAAGAACTGTGCTGACAGCGTGTAGTAACTTTGTATCAGTCAGTGATGGTAACTGTTGCACGCTGAGATTGTGGAGGTGTAGCGGCTAATGACAGCGTTTACAAAGTGTCCGATTACCTCCCTTGTGGATATAGCGGTGTGGTCCTGCCCCCAGTAACCGAGCGTCCTCGGATGTTTAGGATTGTCCACAGGGGTTGCCTTTCGTATCACCAGCTGTAACTACAAGTTGCTCCACGGGAGGAGAGTGTTGAACGGATTTGCAATACTGACGCTTGTTCTAGCAAGAATACTTCTGCTCGTGGCGGGATGGACAGATGGCAATGTCCCGTAACAGCTCCCGCTCTGCTATGCCGTGCACCTCCGTATTTGCTAGGAACACTGCTGCAGCTGCACAAAGTGGGCGGAGACTGACGCGTTTCGTCACGGAATCTCGTGACTTTTTCAAAGTAGTACCACTTTGAAAAAGTCACGTGATTCCGTGACGAAACGCGTGTTCCTGGCAAATACGGAGGTGCACGGCATAGCAGAGCGGGAGCTGTTACGGGACATTGCCATCTGTCCATCCCGCCACGAGCAGAAGTATTCTTGCTAGAACAAGCGTCAGTATTGCAAGTCCGTTCAACACTCTCCTCTCGTGGAGCAACTTGTAGTTACAGCTTGTAAGGAAATCTTGTAGTGCACAGAACATGAAGTAAAACATTGTTATGGGTGGGTTTGCCTAATTTCTACTAATCGTATCTGCCATGTACCTACAATGCAGACACATATTTCCAAAGCATAGCAGTGGTGTCTGACCTATATACTCGGTTTGTGCTTATAACATGCAGAAATTGATCAACGTGTGTTAAAAAAATAAAAAACTGCACCTCTGGGGCCTAGCATGCATCTGTATTGGTCATATCCATTAGAAGTCTACTCATTCTCCGATGCTCTGCCTGAGGTGAAGTCATTGATACCCATTTTCCACATCCACGCTGTAGCTACAACACTGGTTATTTCACACTACATCCGTCTGCAGTGTTTCTGTTCTGCCAGCGCCTGGAGAGGGGATGTAGTTACATTGCCGGCAGTCAGGATCCAGACGCTGAAATCCCTACTACTGACAATGCTGCCAGCCAGAATCCCAGCTAATAGGGGCTATTATCACTCGTAGGTATCCACTACACCCATAGAGTGGGAAAAGAACCTGTGGCGAGTGCAGCGAGCCCGCAATGGGCTTCATTGCACTCGCCCCCTGCTGGGATTCTAACGTGCAGGATCCCAGCATTGGTATGCTGACCGTCGGGATCCCGGCCGCTGGCATCCCATACCCAACGCCTTGGAGAGGGTCTCTCCAAGGGCCAGTGATCTGACTTTTCCTATGCATTTAACGGGACTCGGGTGGGATGACCCAGTTTATCCATTTACACTGCCCCATTATACCCCTTTCACACCGCACAAAATAACCCGGTATCAGCGTGCGGTGTGAAAGGGGCATAGCCGAAATCTCGGGATCCTGACCCGGAAATTCAACCCGGGAATAAAGCGGTGTTATACCTGGGTTGAATACCGGGTCAGTGGCTGCGTAAACGGGCTCCCGGGTAGATGGGACCCGTTTTACTGCAGCAGGGAGAAGCGGCGCGGAGATGATCTAATCTCCCAGCTCCGCCCCCGCTGCCGGCTCCGTTCCCCGCTGCTATGTCAACCCACCCGGCATATTGCCGGGTCGGGGAAGCCAGCAGCAGCGGTCAGGGCCGGATGCCACCCGGGAAGGACCCGTTTCTAATTCCCGGGTGGGATCCAGCATTGGCAGTGTGAAAGGGGTATTACCTGGGTCTGACCCTGGTAGCTACTTGGGTTTAATTCCTGGGTAACAAGACCCAGGTTATTTTTTTGGTATCCTTTTCCACTGAGCTGTGACCTGGGTTGACCTGACAATAACCCAGGTTATTGTGTTAGTGGAAAAGCTGTGTTACTGTGACTGTTATGCAAGTCCAATGCTGCTCCTTTTGGGCTTGAGGAGGGTACTGTCATATGATGTGCCATAGCTGTAGTTTAAGAGTCTCAGTACAGTGGGGCAGATGTATTAAGCCTGGAGATGGTATAAGGAAGTGATAAACCAGTGATAAGTGCAAGGTGATAAATGCACCAGCTTTCTCCAGGTTAATACATCTGCCTCAGTGTTACTTATCATGCTTAGGGGTATATTCAATAAGTGCCAGATCCATTCCGACATGCATTTCAATGAACGGCCAAATCCGACTTTCGGATTTGGCCGTTCACTGTGTCCTATGCTGCTGCTGCTGTCAGCATCAGCGGGAGGAGCTTGCAGCGGGGCGAGATCTCTGCTGCGGCTGGCGGGGGGAGCTGACAGCGGGCGGGATCGTCGTGGCGGGTGTGCGCTGGCAGTGGGGAGGAGCTAGGAGCGGCTGTGATCGTCGTGATGTCTTCGGCGGGGGGAGCTGACAGTGGAAGGAGATCTCTACTCGTGGGTGGTGGGGAAGCTGGCAGTGGCTGCGATTGTTGTGACGTCTGCGGCGGGGGTGTGCTGGCGGGGGGGGGGGGGGTGCGCTGGCAGCGGCCGGGATCGTCGTGATGTCTGCGGCAGGGGTGCGCTGGCAGCGAGAGGAGATCTCTGCGCGCGGGTGGCGGGGGAGCTGGCAGCGGCCGCCTGTCGGATTTGGCCCCGTTTCCTGACAGAAGCACGCGGATCGCCCATATTGAATCGGTCGGAACCTGCAGTCTTTCCGGCAAGACGACGGCTATTGAATACGGCTCTCTATGGCGAAATATCTAAATATGTATCTGAAAATTGAAATATATTTTAAACTTATTTTTATATACTGTATAATACCACTAATACACACTGACTGTGAATTTAGCGGTGGTTTAACCCCTCATTTATATCTGTATGCACATCCTATTGTTCCAGCCTATTACACCATTCTCTACACTTATGTCCGGTACGTTTTTTGGAGATAAACTATTGTATGTGTAGTCCTCACAGGATCGGGCCTAGTGGTTTCTTAGGTCACTCTTGTGCAGTATGTAACGCAGAATGGATAGTGATTTAACCGCTTCTGTGTCTCCTCGATTTACCTGTCAAAAATGGAAAGGATTAAGAAACCATTTTAAATTGTGCTGGGAAAATAAAATTGATATGGCAGATTACCATACTAGTCCTTACCACATACTAATGCCAGTATAACAAATGTGTTTGCAATTGTAAAGCCTAATGACAAATCACTTTATTTTCAGATAATGTATGAACCTTTGGCTTGCCAGCTGTCTGTGGATCTCCAGGCCTTAGAAAGGGTTGGTTCATTTTATGAAGAAATCTGATATTTGTAAATTATATTACAATAAACTCCTTACGTGGAAATGATATGGCGTGTATTTTTCTTCTTCAATTGTTTGATTTAACGCATTGCTTGTACATCAATTAAAATATCTGTCGCCAAATGATTTGAGGCTTCGCTCCATGTTATCACTTTGGGTCACTATTATGAAAAACACTCCTAGAAGACACATACGTGTGTGTGTGTGTGTGTGTGTGTGTGTGTGTGTGTGTGTGTGTAGAGATATAGATATAACCCTCCCTGCTTGATGCCTAACCCTCTCCTTCTAAGTGCCTAAACCACACCCCTTCTCCTGCCTAACCCCCCCCCCCCCCCCCAAAAAAAAAATCCCGTGCGGCAGAACGATCGGGATGCTGACCGTCGGTAATGCAACAACGACAACCTGAGTGGCATCGGTATGTAGACACCGGCATTGTGTCCTTCGGGATCCCGGCATCCGTATATTGAACACCGGGATCCTATCCGTCGGGAAGCTAACTGCTTCCCAAATATACTTCTGAAAAGCCACATAGGGATCTAAAAAGTCTATAGTCATGGTTTACACAAGCTTCCCCAGTGATGATTGACTCGGTCACGGTTTGGACAATTATTACCTCTATTGAGGTGTCATGGTCTTTAATTTAGTGCTAATCCCATAAAATAATACACCCACTGCGGTCATTGATATCCAGAGATTAGAAGGGCCTGTCTTAGATACATGATATATAGATCCACAAGGACAGATATGTATAGCTAGTAAGAGACTGTTGGCATGCAAGTGTTCTGACGTAAACATTAGTGCATTTTTCATTCAGCCAATGGCGTCCACCAAGCCCCAAGGAGTAAACTACTTTTGAGTGCAGCAGAGAGGCCCCTCCTTCCCTATAGCCAGCCTGCCCCAGGCCAGTCACTTTTTTTTTCTCCTTGATGCCTTAGAAAAGGGCACATTTTTAAGAAGCAGGGCAGTTTCAGCCCTGATTAACTTCTTTAATTTCTTTCACCTTTATTGAGCGGCTAGTGCTACTGCTCACCGCTCCAGCTCTCCGCACTGTAGCCGGGTCTCTGACCTCCATGGCCAGCCTCTTTGGCACTGTGTGCAGCCGCAGTCAGTGCGGGGAAGATGTAAATGGCTCCTCACATCAGCGAGAGATCACTCTTGAGTCCACCGCTAGGCCACCAGGAACATTAGTGCTGGTGGGAAGCAGGTCCCCAGGGCTCCAAGAGTGGGTTAGTTTCCCGTAGCTCCACCCCCAGCCCTGTTCACTGGTTCCTACCACTATGTTTCCTGCCTCAGGGTCCTTTCTCGCTCTTTCACAAGCCCAGCAGCCATTTTATCCTGGCTGAGCTACAGGCAGCACTGAGAGGTTGTCACGGCACTATCCATTCGGCAAGTGGCTGCACTGTAGACATCTGCAGTGAGTGTGTTACTCTGAGCTGCAGACTACATTGACAACCACTTCTGCCTTCCTTATAATAGCACTGTCCTAGTGTCAGGCTGAATATTCGGGATGCAGTTAATATACCGGCTTTCGGGAACCTGGCGTTCAGGAGACCAAAGCCGGAATCCAAAACAGCCGGTGAAATGCCGATGCGCGGTATTCCTACTTGGTTTGTGGGTACATGCCACAACTGAGTGTGAATAGAACCTGTGGCAAGCGCAGTGGGCCCCATGCATGGCGAGCGTAGCAAGCACGCAAGGGGACTAGCTGTCGAAATAGTGACAGTCGGCATCCCGCTGCTGGGATATCGTATGTACGTATTCTGTATTATCCCCTGCCTCACCTCTTGGTGGTGGTGGTTGAGAACAAGGTGCCAAGTTTCCTATTTCTGTTTAAGCACTGCAACTAAGGGTACTGCTAGAATACTGGGTTACCTAGTAATTTTATACTAAACCGTTTATTTGGAGCTATCTCTAATTCTAGCTTTACTTATAGTGCCTCCTGTTTACCTCAACAGTAGCGACTTCTGTGGTGGGCTCACAGTTGTAGTACCCGAACCACTTATTCCTTTATTTGTTCACTAGTCCAGTGTTTTTCGTCCTCTTTACCTACTTTAGGTGTGTGTATGTGCGCGCGCATATTCCTATCCACTCCTTACAGGTTGTCAGATGTCCTCAAAGGGATCTTCTGCCAAAACCTCCCAGAAGGAGAAGGGTATTACTGGGTAGCACACTTTTATACTTGTACAGCCTACAGAAACTTTTTTCTTCTCTGGTACAGGACCACACAGAGCTCTGTGAACGTTGCCATACGGAAACATCTCATGGTGTTGCTGCCGGGGTCTTTGCACCACCACTAGATTGGGCCTCATTGATATGTGTGAATTTGCTTCCCAACTGTCAGCTTCCAGAGTCCACTGGTCGCGGTGGTTACTCCTGATGCACTACCCGCCCCCTTCAGGCACAGCAGCCTTCTACTAAACCAACTTGGCTTCAGGGCCTGTCCCAGTTGGTACAGAGAATTGTTCCTGTATCTAATAACCTGCAACAAATCATCCACCAAGCTCAAGAGGTAAAACTGCATTGCCTCTTACGTAGTCAGATGATTCCCAATCAGAGGAATTCTCGGAAGAGAACGAAAAGTCCCAGACTCGGGACGACCATATGATCTTAGCCAGGGTGGATGCCCTGGTAAAAGGCAAGAAAAAAATGTTCTTTGCATTTTGTATAGCTGTTCCTATGCCTATAATGATTGTTATAGCAAATGCATTCATATTGTACAGTACACACAGGTGAAGTGAATAACATCTCATTACAATGGCACCTGTTGACGTAGGATATATTAGGCAGCAAGTGAATGCTTCGTTCTTGAACTTGATGTGTTGGAGTCAAAGAAAATGGACAAGTGTAAGGATCTTAGCAACTTTGACAAGTGCCAAATTGTTATGGGTAGATGTTAAAGCATCTCCAAAATGGTAGGTATTGTGGGGGTGTTCACAGTGTGCAGAGGTTAGTACTTATGAAAGTGGTCTGTGCCAGGAGAACTGCTGACAGTGTTATGGGGGAGGAAGGGGGGGGGGGGGGGGCAAAACTCATGGATGCCACTGGGGAAGCAAAGGCTTGCCCGTCTGGTCCAATCCCACAGAAGAGCTACTGTAGCACGAATAGCTGAAAAAGTGAATGCTACCTATGATAGAAAGGGATCAAAACAGTGCATTGCAGATTGCTCTTACGTCGTGGAGGATGCTGGGGTCCCCTTTAGTACCATGGGGTATAGGCGGGTCCACTAGGCACTTAAAGAGTTTAATAGTGTGGGCTGGCTCCTCTCTCTATGCCCCTCCTACCAGACTCAGTTTAGAAAATGTGCCCGGAGGAGCCGGTCACAGCTAGGGGAGCTCCATAGGAGTTTTTCTAGTTTTATTATTTTACCTAGAGTTAGGCACAGGGAGGCTTAGGGGGGGAGTAGTGTCCAACCCTGAGAGGTTAATGGCCACTATCTCTGCTGACAGGATCTTGAGCTCCTGAGGGTAATGATCGCTAGCCGCCAGAGGCGACCGCTCACTCCCGCAGCATGCCGCCACCCCCTAACAGAGCCAGAAGATTCCGGTGGTGAGTGTCACCGGCGACCCGACAAGCGGGAAGCCGGTGTGAATGGTGGCAACAGGGTAGGAGCGCAGTACTAACTGTGCCCCGGAGAGCTCAGTGGTACACAGTACGGCGCTATGAGGGACACCTGAGCCAGCGCGAATACCCTACACTGGTCACTCAAGGCTGTCGGGGACCTTGGTAACGCTGCTAGCCCATACCTCAGGCCAGTATAAAGATTTGAAAGCGGGAAGACGCGCCATGTTTAAGGGGTGGAGCTTCTACTCAGAGCGGACCCAGCGGCTTCCAGCGCCATTTTCTCCCTGCAGATACAGCGACGCTGACAGGGAGTGCTGTCCCTCCACACGACTCCAGCTATTCTGTGCAGTACCAGGGGGTTGTAGAGGGGGGGAGGCTGTAAATTACTGTGTAGTCTTTTAAGGGTACACAGTCAGCGCCAGGTATTTGATTTATATCTACCTATGGAAGCGCTGTGTGTGTGCTGGCTCCAAGCTTTGTGTTTCTCTGAAGGAAATTGGGAGGGGGGGGGGGGGAGGACTGTGTCTGACATTTTCCTGTGTGTGTGTGTGTGGGGGTATATGTTCTCTGTGCAGGGACAGGGACTCTGTGTCTTATGCTGCAGAGATGGTATCTTCTCCAGAGGAATCCATTCCATGTACCCAGGAATGTAATGTAATGGATGACTTCAATTAAGGGAATGATCTCTCAGATTTCTACTATGGGTGGTTCATACTGAGACTGAAACTCATGTTTTAAAGAATTCTATGGCAGTTTGGTCAGGTGCTGTTCCTATTCCTTCTAAATCCCCTAGCATATACCCAAAGAAACGTGCACTTGAACAGTTTATGCAAGCCGACACGGATACCGACTGACACGGCATCCTTTGCAAAGTGGGTGCAGCTCATGATTGAGGCCATTAGGGATGTGTTAAACATTACTGACACACCACCTAAGCAGGTTGAGGAGGCTCACTTCACAGACAATAAGAGAGCCTTGCTAACCTTCCCTGCGTCTAAAGAAGTAAATGCTCTATTTGACAAATCCTGGGAAAACCTGGAGAAAAAATTCCAGGTCCCAAAAAGGATTCTGGTTGCTTTTCCCTTCCCTGAGGAGGATAGAAAAAAAATGGGAAACCCCACCCATAGTTGACGCATCTGTCTCCAGACTGTCAAAAAAGGTGGTTTTACCTGTCCGTGGATCTACCGCGTTAAAATAACCAGCTGATCGTAAAATTGACACTATGCTCAAAGCCACTATTGCCTGTGCATGGATTTCTAAAGCTATAGTAAAGTGGTCAGGCACGTTACTAGAAGACTTAGATACAATTGATAGAAGTGACATTGAACTGTTTTTACGTAACATACAGGATTCTGTGGGTTTCATGGTGGTGTCCATGAGGACCTGGGTACGCTGAATTCAAGGATATCTGCCATGGCTGTCTCAGCTCGCAGGGGACTCTGGCTACGCCAATGGTCTGCAGACGCGGAATCCAGGAGAAGTGTGGAGAACCTATCCTTCACAGGTCAGGCTCTATTTGGGGGAGCGTTGGATGCGTGGATTTGCACGGCAACTGCGGGTAAGTCACCCTTTCTTCCCTCAGCTACTTCTTCTACGAAGAAACCCTTTTCTTCATCTACATAGCAGTCCTTTTGGACCGCTAAGACGAAAAAGTCCAAGCCTCCTACCACCTTCTTTAGAGGTGGTTGGGCAAAATCCAAGAAGCCTGCACCTGCAGGTTCCCAGGAGCAGAAGCCTGCTTCTGGCTCCTCTAAATCCTCAACATGATTGTGGTCCGCACAGCCTGGAGAACGGGCTGGTGGGGGCGAGACTCAGAAGTTTCAGCCACGTCTGGGTGTCGTCCGGCCTGGATACAGGATATTGTGTCCCAGGGATACAGACTGGAGTTTCAAAAACTCCCGCCTCACCGATTCTTCCAATCAGGCTTGCCAGCTTTACTGACAGAAAGGGCTATCCTACAGGAAGCCATCCAAAAATTGGAAAGGTCAGCGGTCATTGTTCCAGTTCCTTGTGCAACACAAGGGTTACTATTCAAACCTTTTCGTGGTGCCGAAACCGGATGGTTCGTTCAGACCGATTTTGAACTTGAAATCGTTAAACCCTTACCTGAGGGAGTTCAGATTCAAAATGGAGTCTCTGTGAGCGGTGATCTCAGGTCAGTTTCTGGTATCTCTAGATATCAAGGATGCGTCCATCCATATTCCGATTTGGCCGCCGCATCAGGCTTATCTCAGGTTTGCACTGTTAGACAATCACTATCAGTTCCAGGCATTGCCATTCGGTCTCTCCACGGCATCAAGGGTGTTCACCAAGGTGATGGCAGAGATATGATGGTTCTCCTCCGCAGACAGAGAGTGAACATAATTCCATATCTGGATGATTTGCTGATAAAGGCATCGTCCAGGGAGGAGAAGTTGCAGTCCATTGCTCTCACGACTCATCTGCTCAGGGGACATGGCTGGATCCTGAACCTTCCTAAGTCACATTTGGAGCTGACAAAGATTTGTCTTTCCTGGGGATGATCCTCGACACAGAAGTACAGAGGGTGTTTCTACCGGTGGAAAAAGCGTTTATACAATCAATGGTCCGGGATGTCTTGAAGCATACCCGGGTATCAGTGCATTTGCCTTCTGGGGAAGATGGTTGCCTCCTACGAGGCTCTACAGTACGGAAGATTTCATGCTCGGTCTTTCCAACTGCATCTCCTAGACAAGTGGTCAGGATCTCATCTACACATGCACCAGCGGATACGTCTGTCGCCGAAAGCAAGGATTTCACTCCTCTGGTGGCTGCAAATGCCTCACCTTCTGGAGGGCCGTAGGTTTGTGGTTCAGAACTGGATCCTTCTAACCACTGATGCAAGTCTGAGGGGTTGGGGCGCAGTCACTCAAGGGGAAACCTTCCAAGGAAGGTGGTCAAGTCTGGAATCCATTCTTCCAATAAACATTCTGGAACTGAGAGCCGTATACAACGGTCTTCTCCAAGCGGCACATCTTCTGCAAAAGCAGGCCATTCAAGTACAGTCAGACAATGTGACAACGGTGGCCTACATAAACTGACAGGGAGGAACAAAGAGCAGAGCTGCTATGTCAGAGGTAACAAGAATCCTCCTCGTGGCAGAAACGCACGCAGTGGTGCTGTCGGCAATCTTCCTTCTAGGAGTGGACAACTGGGAAGCAGACTTCCTCAGCAGGCACGATCTCCATCCAGGAGAATAGGGCCTCCATCCGGAGGTGTTCACAGAGGTGACCAGTCTTTGGGGCATGCCTCAAATAGACATGATGGCCTCACGCCTCAACAAGAAACTTAGGAGGTACTGTTCCAGGTTGAGAGACCCACAAGCAGTGGCGGTGGATGCCCTGGTAACACCGTGGGTGTTCAAGTCAGTGTATGTGTTCCCTCCACTTCCTCTCATTCCAAGAGTTCTAAAACTCATAAGGAGAACAAGGGTTCAGGCAATTCTCATTGCTCCGGACTGGCCAAGGAGAGCTTGGTACGAGGATCTTCTGGACTTACTGCTGGAAGATCCAAAGCCTCTTCCTCTTCGCGAGGATCTTCTGCAACAGGGGCCGTTCATTTATCAAGACTTACCGTGGCTACGTTTTACGGCATGGTGGTTGAACGCCAGATCTTAGCCCGAAGGGTATTCCGAGCAGGGTTATTCCTACCCTGATACAGGCTAGGAAAGGCGTAATGTCTAAACATTACCATTGCATTTGGAAAAAATGTGTCTTGGTGTGAATCCAAGCGGTTTCCTACGGTGGAGTTTCAACTTGGACAGTTTCTCCTTTTCCTGCAAGCAGGTGTGGATATGGGCCTGCGTTTGGGATCCATAAAGGTCCAGATTTCAGCTTTATCCATTTTCTTCCAGAAACAATTGGCTGTACCCCCTGTGGTTCAGACTTTTTTGAAAGGGGTTCTGCACATTCAGTCTCCCTTTGTGGCGCCGACGGCACCCTGGGATCTTAACGTGGTGCTGCATTTCCTGCAATCGAATTGGTTTGAGCCTTTACAGGAGGCTGAGGTCAAGTTTTACGTGGAAGGCGGTCACTTTGTTGGCCTTAGCTTCTGCTCGACGTGTGTCGGAATTGGGGGCTTTGTCCTGTATAAGCCCCTACTTAATCTTCCATGAAGATAGAGCTGAGCTCAGGACGCGTCAGCAGTTCCTTCCGAAGGTTGTGTCTGCTTTTCATTTCAACCAACCTGTTGTGGTGCCAGTAGCTACTGACTCCTCAATTACATCAAAGTCCTTGGATGTTGTGAGGGCTTTGAAGATCTATGTGAAGAGGACTGCTCGTCACAGAAAATTGGACTCTGTTTGTCCTGTATGATCCCAAGAAACTTGGGTGTCCTGCTTCTAAGCAGTCAATTTCTCGCTGGATCAGGTTCACTATTCAGCACGCTTATTCTACGGCAGGATTGCTGTGCCCAAATTCTGTTAAGGCCCACTCTACTCGTAAGGTGGGTTCTTCCTGGGCGGCTGCCCAGGGGGGGGTCTCAGCTTTACAATTTTACAGAGCGGCCACTTGGTCAGGGTCGCACACGTTTGCTAAGTTCTACAAGTTTGATACTTTGACCAAACTTCAGATCCTCAGAGGCCAATCAGATCTGCAGGAGCCTCTGCGCTCTCCCTCCCGTTCTGGGAGCTTTGGTACTAATGGTACCCCATGGTACTAATGTGGACCCCAGCATCCTCTAGGACGTAAGAGAAAATAGGATTTTAATTACCTCCTTTTCTCGTAGTACGTAGAGGATGCTGGGCGCTTGCCCAGCCCATCTTTATCCTGCAGTGGTTACTTGGTCAGTACTGCTGTGTTCTTCGTTATGTACTGCATTGTTACTTGGTTCAGTAATGTTATTCAGCTGTTGCTGAGTTTTTAAGCTGGTTAGCTTGTTTTGCCTTGTTTGTGTGAGCGGGTTTGAATCTCGCCACTATCTGTGTAAAATCCTTCTCTCAAAGTTGTCCGTCTCCTCGGACACAGTTTCTAGACGAGTCTGGTAGGAGGGGCATAGAGGGAGGAGCCTGCCCACACTTATTAAACTCTTAAAATGCCAGTTGCTCCTAGTAGACCAGTCTATACCCCATGGTACTAATGTGGACCCCAGCATCCTCTACAGACTACGAGAAAAGGATTTACCGGTAGGTAATTAAAATCCTATTTTCTGCAATACGCAGATTAGTAAAGACCCATGCTGAGCCTGTCCACCACCGCCTACAGTGGGCATGTGACTGTCAGGACTGGACCATGATGAAGTGGAAGAAAGTGACCTGGTCTGATGAATCGCATTTTCTTTTATATTCTGTGGATGGCTGGATGTGCACAAACCGGTGGAGGTAATGTGATAGTCCGGGCAATATTCTGCTTTGAAACTTTGGTTCCTGGCATACAAGTGTATGTTACTTTAACACGAACAACCTACCTGGCATTGTTGCAGGCCAGGTAAACCCCTTTATGGCAATGGAATTCCGTGTTAGCAGTGGCCTCTTTCAGTAGGATAATGCGTCCTGGCCCACTGCAAAAATTGTTCAGGAATAGTTTTAGGAATGTAACAGAGTTCAAAGTGTTGACTTGGCCTTCAAACTCCCCAGATCTCAATTGATTGAGCATCTGTGGGATGTACACAAGTCTGAGCCATAGAGGCTCTACCTTCACAACTCACAAGATCTGCTGCTAACGTTGTGGTGCCGGATACCGCAGGACAACTGCAGGGACTGTTCCTTTAGGTATTTCGGAGACTGAAATGGCAGCACTGCGAAAGGTACAGATTGTGAGGTTTGAAGGAGGCAGGAAGAAGGAGACCTTATCTCCAGAAGGATATTAATACAATAAAGGCTTTACAAAGCAGGGTAACTAAAATGGTTCATGGTCTACATCGCAAAACTTACCCGGAAAGATTAAATGATCTTAATACGTATCATTTGGACAGGATAGAAACTTTCAAATGTAACAAGGATCTTAACAAGGGACGGAAGTTAACATTCTTCAAAGGAAGAGAAGTGTTAGAACACAAGGTTATGCACTGAAACTGGAAGCAGGTAGATTCAGGGTAAATTTGAAGGCGACCACTCTATCAAAATCAGAATACTGAAGGACTACTTTCACTTAAACGTCACACCATTCACCTCCTGCTTGTTTAACTAGGTTACTCAGCACTGAACTTGTTTTGAAAATGTCAAAAACTTTCCATTTCACTGGCAAATGTTATTTTCTCTTACGTCCTAGTGGATACTGGGGTCTAGTACTTTAGTACCATGGGTATAGATCGAGTCCACTGGAGCCTGGCACTTTAAAAACCTTTAGTGTATGTGTGTGCTGGCTCCTCCCCTCTAAGCCCCTACTACCAGACTCTGTTTAGAAAAATGTGCACAAGGAGCCGGGTGCATTTCTCTGGAGTTCCAGAGAGTTTCCTTTTGTTTTTATTTTATTTTATTATTTTCAGGTAGCCCTGGTTGGCAACCAGGCTACATGCTTCTTGGGACTTAAAGGGTGGACCGAACCAACCTCCTGAGGGTTAATGGTTCGTAATCCCAGCTAACAGAAAACTGAGCTCGTAAGGTACTGATCACACATCGTTAGTGTGTGTGCCCACACCAGCAGCTAGCCGCCACCCTCTAACAGATGGTGAAGTACAAGGTGCCGTGAGTCTTACACCGGGGTCCCGGTTAGCCGGTCCCTGGTGCAGTTTTGGTGGCAAGTCACGCGGTGGTCACGGGCCCAGAGCTACGGTGCCTGCTGCGGACAAACTGGCTAAGGGCTGATGCCCCTCAGTGCTCCCTCTCACAAAATGGCTTTGTGTGTACTGTATGCATATTATGATGTTATTTCTAACATAGCCAGTATAAACTATTGATCAGGGACTGCGCGCCATTACAGGGGGTAGGGCTTCCCGTAGCAGGACCTGTGGCGGGAAGGCGCCATTTCCTGCTGTGGATCAAGGCTGCATGCACGCTGCTCCTCCAGAGACCCACGCTGCTACAGGACTCTGTGCTGGTACCAGGGGGTCATAGATGGGGGGGGGAGGGGGGCACTCCAGCGGTAGCACCACTGCACTATTGTCAGGTCATACACTTCGTTACACATTGTACTGCTGTGTTTCTGTGCGCTGGTGTCCGCTTCTCAGTGTCACTCCGGGGGCTCTCTAGGGTCTGTGTGAAGGTGTTGGTCAGTGGGCTGTGCTGTTTTTACAGTTGTGTAAGATGTCTGTGAACATGGTAATGTCTGCTGCTTGTGACTCAACCCCGTCTTCAGCGGGGTCACTCGTGTGAACAATGGGCCTAATTCAGACCTGGTCGCATGCAGGCTATTTTTTGCACTGCTGCGACCGGGTAATCGCCGCCTACAGGGGAGAGGGTAGGCGCATTGCAGGGGTGCAATCGGCTGTGCAGTGAGCTGCACAAACAAAGTTTCTGCACAGCCCAGGACTTACTCAGCCGCTGCGACGATCCGGACAGGTGGTGACGTCAGGAATCCTCCGGAGGAACGGCTGGGCACACCTGCGTTTTTCCGGACACTCCCAGAAAACAGTGAGTAGCCACTCCCGAACGCTTTCTGCCTGTCAATCTTCTTGCGATCGCTTTCTTCGTTATATTTGTTGCTGCCCGGCGATCCCCTTTGCCGGCGGCCAATGCGCCTGCACATTGCGGTGCATGCGCTGTTCAGCCCCGATCGCACGGCTGCAAAAACAGGCAGCGTGCGATTGGTTCTGAATGACCCCCAATGTTCCTTATCTCCACAAGGTCACAGTTCACAGGCACCTGATTGGCTAGATAGTTTTAAAAGCCTGATGTTAAAATCATGCTAATTCAGAATTAGCTGCAGCTAGAAAAGAGAGACAGGTGTTAAAACACTATTGATTGTGTGCCCAAAGCAGCAGATACCAAGAAGGCTTCTCAGCCCCCTGTAGTGGTTTCACATAAACGCTCACAGGTGCTCCAGTCTGATTCTGATCAGCCTGATGTAGATGATGATATGGATGAGGACAGCTCTCTGCCCACCTCTTTGCTGTGTGAGAGGCTCTTCACATACCGGATCAGGAGTCAGAGACGGATAAGGAGTTGTATTTTAATGTCAGACCAAAGACCTCTGCAACTTTTCCTGTGTCAAGAGTTAAACTCACTGGCCAAGGAAGCATGGTTAAACCCTGATAAATTTTAAATTCCTCAGAGGTTTTTAACTACTTTTCCCCTCGCAGCTGATGGCAGGAAGGTATGGGAAAACCCTTTGTCAGTCGATACGTCTGTGTCCAGACTGTCTTAGAAATTGGTACTGCCAGTGCCAGGGGCTATATCCCTAAAAGAGCCAGCTGACCGTAAGGTTGAGACCACACTCAAGGCAATATATACGGCAGCAGGCGCAGCGCAATGCCCCACAATTGTGTTTGGGTGGATTTCCAGGGCCATAGTCATGTGGTCAGATAATGTTATTGACGGTTTAGAGACTCTGCCCCGGGATGAGGTAATTACTCTGCTGCAACATATACAGGATGCTGCAAATTTTATGAGTGAGGCTCTTAAAGAGTTGTGTAAGATAAATGGCCGCGCTACTGCTATGGTTTTTTTTCGTCACGCAGAGCTCTGCGGTTACGTCAGTGGTCGGCAGATGCGGATTCCAAAAAGGGTGTAGAAAATCTTCCCTTTACAGGTGATGCCTTGTTTGGAGAAGTATTAAATAAATGGATCTCCCAAGCAATGGCGGGTAAGTCTACCTATCTGCCGTCGGCTGCGCCACCTGCTAGACGTTCTTACACCGGACCCTCTTTACAGTCCTTTTGTGTGGCGAGGTTCAGAGGCAGAGTCAGAGGGGTCTCCACCACTCCCAGAGGATCTCATGGTAAGTCCTGTAAACCTGCAAATGCTGTCTCCCTGGACCAGACCACCGGACCCCCTGCCGCTAAGCCTTCCGCATGACGGTTGGCCCCAGCACAACACAGGACAGAAAAAGATTTTTCTGTCCTGTGTTGTTCTGTAACTTATTGTCTAAGGCAGCACCCCCTATGATGAATGATAATAAAACTTCTTGAAATCATAAAATTTGGAGAATTTTTCAGCAAAAATTAAAAATTTCAGTATCTCTCTAGTGCAGAGGACATCCCCATCCCCCATTTTCCCTATATGTACTGGTTGGCCCCAGCAGCAAGACGACTTTCAGGTAGGTGCTTGCCTTCAACACTTTGCCCACTTGTGGGCGGAATCCTGCCAGGATCCTTGGGTGAGCAGCCTCATTTCCCAAGGATACTGGCTGGAATTTCAAACACTCCCTCCTCACAAATTTCTCAAATCGGGCTTACCAGCTTTACCCGCAGCAAAAGTTACCTTACGAGAGGCTATTCAAAAACTCTTACAGACGGGGGTGTTGGTTCCAGTACCTCCTCCATTACAATACAGGGGTTTTTACTCCAGTCCTTTTGTCGTTCCCAAACCTGGCGGTTCGGTGCGCTCCCTCTTGAACCTGAAGTCTCTAAACCCGTATCTGCGGGTGTTCAAATTCAAGATGGAATCCCTGCGGGCGGTGGTGTCTGCTCTGGAGGAGGGGGAATTCCTGGTGACTCTGGATGTCAAGGATGCTTACCTACACATTCCCATGTGGCCCCATCATCAGGCTTCACCATATTGAACAAACATTTCCAGTTTCAGGCCTTACCCACAGCTCCGGGAGTCTTCACCAAAGTCATGGCGGAGATGATGCTGCAACTGCACATGATGGGAGTAAACATAGTCCCCCTACTTGGACGATCTCCTCATAAAGACTGTGTCCAAGGAGTGTCTGCTGCACAGCATCGATCTGACGACTCACCTACTTACGGATCATGGGTGGATCCTAAATTTTCAGAAATCTCACCTGGAACCGACCCAACATATTCAGTTCCTGGGAATGATGCTGGATACAGTGTCTCAAAAGGTATTTCTCCCGATGGACAAGGCCTTGACTATCCAGGCTATGGTTCACTCTGTGCTTAGTCCTCGCAAGGTATCCATACATCTTTGCATTCGATTACTGGGCAAGATGGTGGCTGCTTACGAGGCAATCCAATACAGCAGATTCCATGCCCGTCCATTTCAGCTGGATCTACTGGACAAATGGTCGGGGTCTCACCTTCATATGCATCAGGAAGTGACCTTATCTCCGAAAGCCCAGATTTCTCTATTAGAGTGGCTACAGGTTCTTCACCTGGTGGAGGGCTGGAGTTTCAATATCCACTCATGGACTCTACTGACAACGGATGCCAGCCTCTGGGGTTGAGGGGCTGTGACCCAAGGGGCCCAGTTACAGGGGATATAGTCGAGACAGGAGTCTGTTTTGCCGATTAAACATCCTGGAACTTGGGGCAATTTACAATGCTCTTCTGCAGGCGTCTCATCTCCTGAAGGATCAGGCAATCCATGTTCAGTCGGACAACGCCACGGCTGTGGCGTACATAAACTGGCAAGGGAAAACAAGAAGCAGATTGGCGATGCAAGAGTTGTCAAAAATCCTCCTCTGGGCGGAGGCCAACGCAAGGGCCATCTCAGCCATATTAATTCCATGAGTGGTTAACTGGGAATCAGACTTCCTCAGCAGGCACGACCTCCATCCGGGGGAATGGTGGGCTGTCCGCAGATAGATCTGATGGCTTCTCGACTCAACAAGCAGCTATGCCGTTACTGTTCCAGAACGAGGGATCCGCAGGCTGTTGCAGTGGACGCACTGACAACGCCGTGGAGGTACCAGTTTGTGTACCTGTTCCCTCCTCTACCACTAATCCCAAGGGTTCTAAAAAGACTAAGAAGAGAATGCGTTCAGGCAATTCTAATTGTCCCGGATTGGCCGCCACGGGCGTGGTACTCGGTCCTCCTAACCATGGATCTGGAGGATCACTGGCCTCTACCGCTCCGAGAAGATCTTCAACAAGGTCCGTTCGTCTATCCAGACTTACAGCGGCTATGTTTGACGGCTTGGAAGTTGAGACTGAAATTCTAGCCAGGAAAAGTCTTCCCTCCAGGGTCATTTCCACCATGGTCCAGGCCAGGAACATGGTTGCGTCAAAACATTACCATCTGGAAAAAGTATGTTTCCTGGTGTGAGGGTAGAAAGGTTTCTCCCGTGGAATTTAGAATTGGTCATTTTCCGCTTGCAGGTAAAGTAGGAGTGGATATGGGCCTGCGGTTAGGCTCCATTAAGATTTCTGCGCTCTCTATTTTCTTCCAGAAACAACTTGCTTGGTTGCCTGAAGTACAAACTTTCTTGAAGGTAGTTCTTCATTTGCAACCGCCCTTTCTACCTCCCACGTCTCCGTGCGACCTCCAATGTGGTTCTGTCCTTTCTCCAATTGGATTGGTTTGAACCCTTACATAGGGTGGAGTTAAAATTTCTCACCTGAATGATGGTGATGTTATTGGCATTGGCGTCTGACAGACGGGTGTCTGAATTGGGGGCCTTATCCTGTAAGAGCCCTTATTTGATATTTCATGAAGACAGAGCAGAACATAGGACCCGTCCTCAGTACTTGCCAAAAGTGGTGTCAGTCTATCATGTGAATCAACCTATTGTGGTTCCGGTGTTGTCTGATGCTTCCGTTGGCCCTGAGTCTCTGGATGTGGTCAGGGCCCTGAAGATTTGTCAAAAGGACGGCTCGTCATCGGAAATCTGACTCTGTTTGTCCTTTATGATGACTCCAAGGTTGGTCAGCCGGTTTCTAAGGAATCTATTACTCGCTGGCTTCGGTTGACCATCCAACAGGCATATACTTCGGTGGCTCTGCCCTTGCCTCGTCTATTAAGGCCCACTCAAAGAAGTCGGTGGGCTTTTCCTGGGCGGCTGCCCGAAGAGTATCGGCCCTACAGTTGTGCCGAGCTGCTACTTGGTCTGGTTCGAACACGTTTGTAAAATTCTATCGGTTCAATACCCTGGCCAAGGATGACCTTCAGTTTGGTCAGGCGGTTTTACAGGGGTCTCAGCACTTTCCGACCCGTTTGGGAGCTTTGAGACTTGCCCATGGTACTAAAGTACAAGACCCCAGTATCCACTAGGACGTAAGAGAAAATAGGAATTTAATACCTACCGGTAATTCCTTTTCTCCTAGTGCAGTGATGGCTAACCTTGACACTCCAGCTGTTGTTAAACTACACATCCCAGCATGCCCTGCTACAGTTTTGCTATTTGGCCATGCAAAAACTGATGCAGGGCATGCTGGGATGTGTAGTTCAACACCAGCTGGAGTGTCAAGGTTAGCCATCACTGTCCTAGTCCGTAGTGGATACTGGGCACCCGCCTCAGTGCTTCGTACCTGCTTACCTGTGTAAGTATTTGGTTGGACCGGCGTTGCGGTCTCATTATGTTGTTGGGATAGCTGTGCTATCCTGGTTAGGTTGGTGTTGCTATCCTTTGTTCTGGTTAGCGCCCTCCTTTCGTTTATGGTTGTATGTTGGCTTGTTGCCTCACTGCTGTTGTAATGTTTCTTCTCTCAATTCATCTCCGTCTCCTCGGGCACAGTTTTCCTAGACTGAGTCTGGTAGGAGGGGCATAGAGGGGAGGAGCCAGCACACACACACTAAAGGTTTTAAAGTGCCAGGCTCCAGTGGACTCGATGTATACCCATGGTATTAAAGTACAAGGAACCCAGTATCCACTACGGACTAGGAGAAAAGGAATTACCGGTAGGTATTAAATTTCTATTATTTGTACTTTCAGTTCTCTGATTGCACAGCTGTACCAATGCAATTTTGCCTTCATACACTTGAAAGTCCTGTCTGAATTACCATTCTCACCCCCCCACCCCACATACACGTACTACACACAATCCTCTCACTTCTTACATCATCAAAATCAATCTACATCCCTATTATTTACACTTTTCTCGCTTCAAACTAAACTTACTGCTGTTGCGCTTACACTGTTACCATCACTGTACTTTCACCTGTATTTCTAGAAATCTGCTATCTTACAGCATCCCGTCCTCTTTCCAGTATTCCTCCCCCTATTTACCTACTCCACACTATGTCCAGGTCTCATCACTCAGTGTCTACCTAATCCTGTATCTTGCATTTGTTCCCACCTCTATCCTTTCCCCCAGTCTACTACACCCCATCTTTCCCCTCTTCTTTCTCCCGTCCACCCTCTACTTCTCTTATCCTCCTCTCCTGTTACACACTCCACCACTCTGCATTGTTCCCTCCCTCTATCATTTCACCTAATTTTCATCTGTCTCGTACTGAACTTTCTGCCTGCCCACCACCTGCAGTTTCCCTTCATAGCTCAGCTGCCCCCCCCCCCGGCATCATCACTACTCAAACATCATCCCAGCCCTCCCAAGGTAATCTCACCTCAGCACTACAGCAACTGTGATAATTGCATTCAAATCTCTCCCACAAACACTCTCCCTCTCTCCCGTGCCCTCTGGAATGCCAGTTCTGTCTGTAGAGATGAACCTTTTCATCTCCCAACTCCCTGAATCTCATAGCCATTGTCGAAAACTGATTTTCCCCATCTGACACCACTTATCCTGCTGCTTTCTCCACTGGGGTTCTCTCATTCACACATACACCCTGGCTTGGAGGTCAACGTAGTGTTTGGGTCCTTCTGTCCTCCAGAACTCTTACCAACTCGTACCACCAGAAACATCCCTTACATTCTCTACATTCGAGGTCCATGCTATATGCCTGTTCCAACCTGTTCATCTTCAAATAGCTGTCATTTACTGTGCCCCTGGCATTCCCTCCAAATTCCTTGATGACTTTGCTTCCTTGCTTACCCACTTCCTCTCTTCAGACATTACCTCCATTTTCTTAGGTGATTTGAACATCCTTGTCGATATCCCCACAGAATCCTCTGCTTCTAAATTCCTTAAATTCACATCTCTTACCCTCTCCCAGTGGACCTCCTCACTCTCCCATGTGATTGGAAACTTAATTGATCTGGTCTTAATTGGGGCAGCGAGGGGTGTGAGATGCGATGCCATTGCTGGCATTTCCGCACCATAGGATTGGCAACTCGCTCCCTTTGCCTGCAAAAGAGTTGTTCCCTATTAATGTTGTCAATGTCAACATAATATACTGAACTCCTATAAAACTACTTAAGAGGTGAATGTAATGAGGTGATATTATATAAACATTATATAGATGGGATCTGGTCCGCATACTGGTGGTTGGGATACCGGCAGTTGTAATACTGACGCTGGAATCCCGACACTGGTCAGAAGACTGATGCCAGAATCTAAACATGGATCACAATGCCGCTACCGGAATGCTAACTGCCAGCATCCGGTCATAAGTATGCCGGGGCGGGTAAAGTTCAGGCTGCGGTGGGGGCAGGTTAGGTTTAGGTTGTGAGAGGAGGGTTAGGCTGCTGAAGGGGGGAGGTCAGGTTTAGGCACTAAGGTGGGAGGGTTAGGGTTGGGCTGCAGGGAGGAGGGTTAGGTAAGTTTTCTAACAGGTGTCGGGATGCTGTTGTTGGTATTCTGACCGCCAGCATCCCTAGCACTGGGATCCTGATGCCATCCCTTCTATATGTACTGAAAGTATTAATAGAATTCAGACAGGATGTACATTTTAAAATAAGATAATTTCTAGGACGAGGAAACAGTTTGTTATTGTAGGGTAGCAGACTGTAATGTATACTAATATGAGGACTTACAGAGAGGTTGGCCGATCCATGTTGTTCAAAATACATATAATAATGGGACAGGTCTCCCATCAGGCTGTGTTCTTGTGTTAAACTATAATAAAGCTAAGTGCACGTATGGGAAATGAGTGACATGTCCCATCCTATACATACTGCATGGTGTAACAATATCCGGGTAGGGATGGGTTGGGACTGCGTTACCAGTGGCCAGGATCCTGGTGGTCAGAATGCCGGCGGTGGGGGCGAGCGGAATGAAGCCCCTTGTGCGCTCACCATGATGTGGGCTCTATGGGTGTCGTGGACACACATGAGTGGGAATAGTCCCTTCTAGTCGACATGCCGACTGTTGATGTTTTTAGTGTGTGGGATGCAGGGGGAGGTTCTGTGGCCGTCGGTCACATAACTACATCCCATAGGGATAGCCATCGACCATCGATGATTCAAAATTACATGGTCTATGTTTTTCCATCCATGGGGGAGAACCCGATGGTTCCCCATCATCGATAATACACATCCACCAATTATTTTTTCAAGGTATTGGGACACGGAGCTCAGCTCTGCACCTGACACTCCCATGAAGCTCTGCCCATAGACTCTGAATTACCCCTAGCTTAATGAATAGTAAAGCAAGTGTGACCATCTGTGGGTGAAAACACCATCGAGGTTACCCATCTATGATACCATCGATGTGTGACCCACCGATAGCCATCCCTGCTTCTCCCCCCCCAAACATTCAAGTGCAATGGGCTTGAGATTTCAGCCTTCTGGAAAAGTTACTACACAGCACCACCAACCAGGGCCGTTTTAACAGCAGTGTGGGCCACTGGGCACAGCAATACACTGGGGACCATACCCATCCTCCATGGGTGGGGGTGCTATCAGAGGCAGCTTTGATGTCCTGCGGGCGGTATGGGGGGGTTCTATCTTCCGCTCAGCATGTAGGACTTGGAGCAGTAATTTCTGCTAATTACTCCTTTACTGCACAGATGGGGTGGGAGGGAGAACACTAAACTGTAGAAGGTGGTATTGGGATGAATGAAGGGGCCCCGGTACATGACTTCCAGGGTGGTATGGGGTGTTTAATACGTAAGGGAGGGGTCGATAGTGGAGTGGGCTTAATTTTCAGCATTTTCTGGTGAGAGCAGCTTGCTTGACTGTAGATATCTCAAGTTCCTGGAAAAAGATGTCTTAGCTTTGCATGGGATAAAAAATTAGAGTGTCTCACCTGTCAGGAGGTACTGGGGACTTGGGGATCAGAGTTCAGGGGCCAGAGCAAACCACCAACAGATATATAAAACTGCATATTAGGCGTGTGGAGCTTGAGCAGGGACCAGCTGCTTGAAGGCTGAAATCTGTGGTTGTGGGCATAGTAGAGACAAGCTGCTAGTGTCCACCAAAAGTGGAGAGTCCCAGCTTTTGAAATTCACCCTCAGAAAAACTCTAAGTCAAACAGAGTCCGAGATACCTGACTGGGAAGAGCAATTAACAGGCTTGGATGGGGAACACTGCTTTGAAGTCGGATATCTCTGGTTCCCTAGGGCCGATTTTCAAAAATCTGGTACCCCTGAAAAGAGGGGACCTTCAGCTATCAGCCTAGGTCCCTTATACTCATGGGGCCCTTGGGCAAGAGCCCATTGAGTCCATATGAAAAGACGGCCCTGCCACCTACTGCACAACTATACTCACTGCAGGTTTGTTGTTGCCGTAATCTGTACACAGTGGGGCTGATACAAAGATGAATGCATGTTGCAAGTTGCCTGCTGTGAGCTGCAGCCCCTGGGTATTATTATTATTATTATTACTGTATAGAGGAGAGGGTTCCGTACAGTGATATATGATGAGGAATAACAGTTCCTGGCAGATGCTGAAATGTTTTATTATTATATACAGGAGAGGATGATATATGATGAGGAATAACAGTTCCTGGCAGACCCTGATATGTGGTTTTAATATTATATAGACGAGAGGGGATGGTAGAGTGATATAGAATGAGGAAAAACACAATTCCCGGCAGACACTGATACACTTATGTGGTATTTTTATAGAGGAGAGGGAACCATACAATGATATATGATGAGGAATAACACAGTTCCCTGCAGACGCTGATATGTGAAATTACTATAGAGGAGATGGGAATGTACAGTCCTATATGAGGGAGGATGGCTCCCAGGACACACTGATTCAAGGGATTATTATACTAGTATTTTAGAACCATCATTTGCTGAGTCACTAGCTATTGTAGTTTCTTTTCCTCTCTCTCCATCTATTGTGCACCCCTGTCTCTTGTTCTCTGTCATACTCTCTTCCGGAAGCGGAAGTCGGATATCGGAAGTCAGAGTGGATCGCGAGCAGGCAGCAGGGGAGAACGCTGCTGCTCCATGGCCAAGAGTGAGGGGGGAGTCACTGCTGAGCTGAGCCTCGAACGGAGCCGGCCAGCGGGAGACCAACTGCGGCTGTAGCTGATCCGAGGGTGTGTGAGGAGGAGCTGCTTAACAGAGCAGAGCCTACAGCAGGAATAAGCTGAGGCTCCAGGTGTGTGTGGAGCTGAACGACTGTTCCCAGTGCAGGGAACCACTGAGCAGCAATTGTGAGCATATGAGGAAGTTTTGCTGACTCACAGGAGGAAGTGGGGGTGAGTGGTGGAGAAGAGAGGAGATGAAGCAGTGCAGCAGGAGAGTGCCCCAAGGACGGTGCGAGGATAGTCTCATCACAGGACTCAAGGCGCAGTCATATACACAGCGCCCCCAGACACACAAGTATCAGAATCATTACTGTATTGACTTTACTGTATGTGTGTTTTTCTTTTTTTCTCTGTGTGGCCGTGATTGAGAATCTCACTCAGTGCATGTCGTGCAAGATGTATGCGCACCTGGAACAACCGGCCCAGTGTGAATACATCTGCGCGAGGTGTGTGCGAATGGCTTCCCTGGAAGCCCAGGTAACTGATCTAGAGCAAACCGTTACGTGACTGAGGGATATTCACAATCTCAAGCAAAGCTTAGATAGAACGGTGGAGGAGTTGCAGGGGGAGGGGGGGGGGGGAAGGTACACCAGTAAATGAGGACAACCAGGTAGCCAGCTGGGTCACAGTTAGAAGGAAGAAAAAGAGGGGGAGGCACGGCATCTCTAAACTAGCAAACCCCAATAAATTCACCCGATTGGACAAAGATTCTGTGGATGGTAGTGAGGAAATGACGGAGCTGGAGGAGACTGTTCACTCTAGCAACCAGAGGAGCGGTCCCTCCGGCACAAAGGGGATAAGAGAAAGAAAGTACCTAGTCAGATTGTGGTGGTAGGGGATTCTATTATCAGGAAGACAGGCAGGGCACTCTGCTACTGGGACCATGATCCCCATACAGTCTGTTGTCTCCCGGGTGCTCGGGTACGACACATTGCGTACCGAGTAGAAAGATTGTTGGGAGGGGCTGGGATCGACCCAGCGGTCTTGGTGCATGGTGGCACCAACGATAAAATTAGTGGTAGGTGGGATGTCCTTAAGAAAGATTATAGGGATTTAGGCCAGAAATTAAAGGCAAGGACACCTAGGGCAATATTCTCCGAAATATCCCCTGTGCCACGCGCTAGCCCAGGGAGGCAGAGAGAGATTAGGGAAGTAATTGTGTAGATTAGAAACTGGTGTAGGAAAGAAGGGTTTGTGGTCCTGGAACACTGGGCGGACTTCTCAGTCAGGTGCCATCTTTTTTGTCGCGATGGATAGCACCTGAATGAGGAGGGGGCAGTGGTGCTGGGTGGAAGGATGGTTAGAAGATTGGAGGAGATTTTAAACAAAGTGCCTGGGGAGAGGGTTTAGCCAGTAACTATGGGTCAAGCAGTGAGAATAGTAAGGATGGAGGTAGCGAGCTGAATGGGTGTGGAGAAGGGGGAAGGGAAGAGCAGCCGGTAAGAGTACTACCAAAATACAAATTAACGATGAACATGGATCGCCGATGATGCACACAGAAAATAAAATTCCTAACAGTAGAGGGAATACTTATCCTAATTGTAAATGCTAGAAGCCTTACAGGTAAAAAGAGGGAAAAAAAGCAATTGGTTTCCCCACACCCTGAATGATAACAGTAACCAGATATAAATCCCACATGATAATAGAATTCAGAGATCTTCGTTACACATATTTGCGCAAATGTGTGGTTAAGCCCCAAAGCCGCATCAAGGCCTCTCTGTATATTTGGGGTCCCTAGCGCTATATCTAGGTGCAGGGTGTGGCACCCCAAAACACCAGAATGAGCCAGAAAGCCCAGCGTGGCATACCAGTGTAAAAAACTATAGTGTTAATAAATTAGTATTTAGGAAGCCGAAGCTATAGAGAGGGTGATACAAACATGAAATGTAATTAAAATAGAGAAATAGTGTTAGAAAATTAATAAGTGAAAAGTGTTAATAGAATGTAAAGGTATGCCACACTAAAGCCATCCAGCTCAGCCAGTCCAGAGGCACCACACCTCCATTACCCCAATCTGGGTCTAATATTAACCAGCAAGGAGCCACATGATAATGGCTCCTTACTAAAATATGTCTAAGCTAAGAGCTACCTACCTTGGAGCAACCCCATAATGCTCCATGTGGCATGTCAGGGCCTGCACCTCCTCCTAATGCAGGAACCTCTCTGCCTCTCATACCTTTACATTTTGATAACAGTAACCAGATATAAATCCCACATGATAATATAATTCAGAGATCTTCGTTACTGTTATCATTCAGGGTGCTGGGGAAACCAATTGCTTTTTTTGCTTGTTCAGAAATACCCCTTCCTTTCGAGCACCTGAATGATATCACTAAGCTAATTGAGCATTTACCAATCTATATGTCTGTTGTGAGAGGCAGAGAGGTTCCTGCATTAGGAGGAGGTGCAGGCCCTGACATGCCACATGGAGCATTATGGGGTTGCTCCAAGGTAGGTAGCTCTTAGCTTAGACATATTTTAGTAAGGAGCCATTATCATGTGGCTCCTTGCTGGTTAATATTAGACCCAGATTGGGGTAATGGAGGTGTGAGGTGTGGTGCCTCTGGACTGGCTGAGCTGGATGGCTTTAGTGTGGCATACCTTTACATTCTATTAACACTTTTCACTTATTAATTTTCTAACACTATTTCTCTATTTTAATTACATTTCATGTTTGTATCACTCTCTCTATAGCTTCGGCTTCCTAAATACTAATTTATTAACACTATAGTTTTTTACACTGGTATGCCATGCTGGGCTTTCTGGCTCATTCTGGTGTTTTGGGGTGCCACACCCTGCACCTAGATATAGCGCTAGGGACCCCCAAATATACAGAGAGGCCTTGATGCGGCTTTGGGGCTTAACCACACATTTGCGCAAATATGTGTAACGAAGATCTCTGAATTCTATTATCATGTGGGATTTATATCTGGTTACTGTTATCATTCAGGGTGCTGGGGAAACCAATTGCTTTTTTTGCTTGTTCAGAAATACCCCTTCCTTTCGAGCACCTGAATGATATCACTAAGCTAATTGAGCATTTACCAATCTATATGTCTGTTGTGAGAGGCAGAGAGGTTCCTGCATTAGGAGGAGGTGCAGGCCCTGACATGCCACATGGAGCATTATGGGGTTGCTCCAAGGTAGGTAGCTCTTAGCTTAGACATATTTTAGTAAGGAGCCATTATCATGTGGCTCCTTGCTGGTTAATATTAGACCCAGATTGGGGTAATGGAGGTGTGAGGTGTGGTGCCTCTGGACTGGCTGAGCTGGATGGCTTTAGTGTGGCATACCTTTACATTCTATTAACACTTTTCACTTATTAATTTTCTAACACTATTTCTCTATTTTAATTACATTTCATGTTTGTATCACCCTCTCTATAGCTTCGGCTTCCTAAATACTAATTTATTAACACTATAGTTTTTTACACTGGCATGCCACGCTGGGCTTTCTGGCTCATTCTGGTGTTTTGGGGTGCCACACCCTGCACCTAGATATAGCGCTAGGGACCCCAAATATACAGAGAGGCCTTGATGCGGCTTTGGGGCTTGACCACACATTTGCGCAAATATGTGTAACGAAGATCTCTGAATTCTATTATCATGTGGGATTTATATCTGGTTACTGTTATCATTCAGGGTGCTGGGAAAACCAATTGCTTTTTTTCTTGTTCAGAAATACCCCTTCCTTTCGAGCACCTGAATGATATCACTAAGCTAATTGAGCATTTACCAATCTATATGTCAGGTAAAAAGAGGGAACTAGAAATCCTTTCAGCAAACAAACAAACAAACAGTATGATTCAGTTAGCTGCACTCTGCTCATCAGTGTGTCACATCCCAAATGTGTTTAAAGATTCTCTATTATTTATTGTCATTTATCTATTCAGCCCTTCCCCAACACAGCCTCGACAACACTGTTCTTTATCAGAGGTTGTTTATATGTATCATCAGGTTGCGGCCCACAGCTGTAACCGCCACCCCTAATACTTAGCCATAGCTGCCACCGCCCACTATCTTAGCCCTAGCCACCACCCCCAGGCAGGTTAGGGTAGGGGCAGGGGAGGGGTAAATTAATTACCCCATCCCTTGTTGCCATTTGGAAAATTGGGATGCCGCTCTCGGTCATGTGACTGCCAGCATCCCGACTACCGACATTCCATATCACACTCGTATCTTCACTACTCACTGATTTGTGACAGCTGAATCCTCATTCTGCACATCGTAATTTATACATTGCATACATTTTATTTGCAACATTAGCTTAATATGTTTCATAGTGGTAAGTGGCCACAACTTCATCAGAAGCATATGAAACATACTGTATTCTGAAGAAGTTGAGGGCACTTACCAAGACAAAATGCATTTAGCTAATACCCTATTTGGACAGTGGACCATCACATTTACTCATCCGTACCAGCATATTGGACCTGCCAGTGGATTTGATCCTCCATTCACAGCTACTCCAAGACTTGCTAATTCTTGGAGAAGGATTAGTCATTTCTTCATCAAGCTGGTAACACAGTTTCCCGTGCTGGGTATTACTCTGTACAATATAATTTGAAGTATTAACTATTTTTTTGACAATTATAGAATCTAATACCTTTGGTCCTAATTCCGTGATATGTCCATATAGTATTAATATTGAGTGTATGCAGCTTTTATATTTTTTTATTGTAATAAATTTTGATTGAGTTTAACCAAGCCGTGGTCGTACTAATTACAATTTTATATAAGTGAAATGTGTTTATTTAAATTATTATAATGGATTTTTATTGCTAAGAGAGTCACTGAGTATTGGGTTAATACCAGGGCTATTTTTGTTCTAGAACACCCCAGTATGCTGTTTCTGAAGGTCTTTTCTAAAATGATGCCATCAGGAATAGCGTTCTGGAATGTCTGTGGCCTGCCCACAGCGGCGGTGTCCGGGGTAAAGGGGTGCACGGCCATTTAAAATGTGGCTCTGCCCTTCAGCCAATCAGAGCTCATAGACCAACAGCAGCAGCTCCTGATTGTCTGCTGGCCCATGAACTTTGATTGTCTCACAAGCCGGTGCCATATTTCCAAATGCCGCCGGAGACGGGACACAGTGATGGGCAGGAGACACACGCTGTGCTCTCCTCCTCTCAGACATGGACATTGCCAGTAGCAGCAGGAGAGGGGTGAGCACTATTGGGGGCAGAATGTGTAACTGGCCCTATTGGGGGCATTGTGTATCTGGCACTACTCTGGGCATATTGTGTATATGGCACTACTCTGGGAGCATTGTGTATATGGTATTACTCTGGGGGCATTGTGTATCTGGCACTTCTTTGGGGGCATTGTGTGTCTGGCACTACTCTGGGGGCATTGTGTATCTGGCACTATGCTGGGGCATTGTGTGTATATATAGCACTACTGGGTGCATTATGTGTATATATGGCACTAGTGGGGGCATAATGTGTTAAAAAAGAAAAAGTTTATGCACCAATTGATGCCCCATCCCCTTTGGAAGCTCCATCCACATCACCGTCCACCTCTGCTACCCATTCCTGAACCTATTTTCTTTTAAAAATAGCACTGATTAATACTATTTATTAGACAACATTAGCACTGTTCATTCCCCTTTCCTGTGCATTATTTGCATTTGACACCCTCCTTGTGAACCTGCTTCTTGTGTTTCTGACAGCACCATCCTAGTCACATTTTTCTGTTTCTGGTGCATGTGTAGGAAAACATGGGCCACTCACTTTTATTTTCCCCTGGGCAAACATTGTCTGTGCCCCCTGCCATTCATCCAACAACCACAGATCTTCCCTGTGATGCTTTACATGCTGTGTGTAATAAAAGTATGCAATTAGAATGTGTATATAGAATGTGTATGTATAAACTGTTATATGTATACTGTGTTACACAACAGCAGGATATAAACTTGCAATAACAGCTAGAGCAACAAGCTACACCAAGGGAGGTATTCAATTAGCCACATGCTTTACCCCACAGGTAATTGCCAGCACCAGAGGTATTCAATTAGGAGTGATTATCCTGTGTGTGAGTCCTCCACAGAGGGACTAAACCATACAGCTGCAAAGTCCAAGTTAATACCCACAAAATCGTGTTGCGCTTGGGAAAAAAATATTGATTCCGCAGATTATACGGAATAAGTAGGTTTCTGCGCTTGAGTCCCAATTTTTTCTGACTTGGGAAAAAGGCTATCTAATTGAATAGCCTTTCCTCATGTTGCAAGGATTTTTGCTGTCAATTAGTTGCGTGGTAAACCCTGTGGCTAATTGATTACCCCTAAGAGTCTCGTCCTTTAGCCCTGCTATCTTTCTAACCTCTTACTCTCTCTCATCCTCTGTTTTTCCTACTCTCCCATCCTAACTTCTCTCACCTGTCCATCTACCGCTGTGTTTACCTTGTATCTTATCTCCACGCAACCTAACTCTCACAGGGTCAGCTCAGAACCCATTCGTCCAGTGCAGTCATGCAGGTTGCCAAGACTGTGGGTGCACACAGGGCTGCCATCAGAAATTGTGGGCCCAGGACTGATATATTAGGCAGGGCAACCACCCCTCCCCCCCCCCAATAAAATAAAAATAAATAAATAATAAAATAAAGAATAATATATATATCTATATATACACATACATACACACACACAATGCCCCCGTCACCATATTATGCCCCCAATCCTGCCCCCTCTTCAAACTATTGACTGCTATGGACCCCCGTTCGCCCACGCCGCTTGCTGCTCATCATGTCCGTTGCCCGCCACATCAGTGCAGTATTCCATATGAAATACTATTGAAAATGTCCCTCCTAAAATAGTCGCCTCCTCCTTTAGCATATTTAATGACTGTTTTCTATAAGCCAGCGGCCATTTTGGGAAGGACATTTTCAGTAGTATTTCATACGGAATACTGAGTGTCTGCTGCACTCACACAGGGGCGACAGGCATCATAAGCAGCTGGTGGGGGGCGAAATGAGCAGCCAGGGCCCTCACCTTGTCAGAGTGGCCGGGCCTGGGACAGCTGTACCCACAGCACCCCCTTGATGGCGGCCCTGGGTGTAGACCATGCAACCGACTGATACACACAGCTGAATCAATCACTGTAAGGCATGTCTTGATGTTCCGGATATGCAAGTAGTCTTTGTATGCTGTATATGAAGTGGCTGGGGTGCCTGGCAGTTGTGTTCCGGCGGGCCAGTGTACCGGTCCACCAGGTGCAGCAACTTTTCCGAGTCTCACTATCCATGGTGTAGCTTACCTCCTGGTGAGTGCTTCTGTTGTGTGCCCATTGTATGTTTCTGCTGCTCCTTCCTGGTCCCTCCGGTGCCGATGCATGTGGCAGAGGTAAGACGCCCTCTCATGTTGGTTGCCAAGGGGACACGCCAGATGCTGCCCGGACCCTGAAAGTTGCGTTCTCGCTAGATTCCACTTCTCCCGGTGTCCTTTGTGGCAATGCATCTGACCGCTCAGTTCGCCGACCAGCGATGAGTCTTCAGGTGGTTCAGGTGGCAGATGGGGCCTATAGATATTAGCGGTGTCCTGTTTCAGCAAATAAGTGTTTGGTCAAACACCTGTATACTAAAACAGGACACCGCTGCTTCACAGGTGTCACGCCCAGGTACAGGAATCTTTGTGTTCCATTGCAACCATAGTGCTTAATGTATTGTAAGCCATCCTGTGCTCCCCCAGCCCTGGTATTAGGTCACACTAGTGTGAGGTTACTTTGCCCTTTAAGCTGCTTCCTTTAACCTGGGACTTTTGAGTTGTACAGTCCATCTGCTTCTACTCCTCTATAGGGCCTCCAGTGTAGTTTGAATTGGTGGTGATCTGTACAGGCTTGGTCACTACCTTCTTCTACAGCCTGCAGTTTGGCCCAATGTGCCTCCGAGGTGGCTGCAATGTGTTACCATCAGCATAGCCTAGTACCTTCTCTCTCATGTCTCTTCCACAATATGTTATGATTTGACATTCTTTGCCACTGGGGATTTGAGAGGTTTCTTTCTTATGTGATATAGAGACGCTCCTCCTGTAGCAGTGTTCTCCATCAGATACCGCACACTTTCCACCTTTGATAGCCTCCTGTTGAGAAGCATGAAGTCTTTGGATTCTCTTTTGCGCATTTACTCCTCCTTCTCACAATGTCACAGAGAAAACGCATAATACTATGACCCCTAAACCGAATATTCTACGCGAGTGGAAAAAAAAGATACCCTTCCTAAGCGACTTTCTGCTACGGACCAGGCTTCTGATTCCGAAGATACTGCCACATCTGCTGAGACTCTCTCCCCCACAGCTGTTGTTGCTATTGTTACTCAAACCACTCAAACGGAGAGGAGATCTATCCTAGCTGACTTTAAGACTGACCTGGCTGATTTGGGCTCCCGCACTGATGCCCTTGAGCATAAAATGGATGAAGTGTGTCAGTACCAGACGGTGGTGGAACAGGAACTTACCGATGTGAGGCTTGAAATGGACACCTTTAAATACCACCTTGAGGATCTTAAGAATAGGAACATACGGAACAATCTGCATATCCGCAATGACTCCTGATGCACTTCCTGTGTACTTGGAAGGCCTCTTTCTACATTTGGTCCCGGATATTCCTTAGTCTTCTCTCCTCCTGGATCGAGCTCACCTGGCCCTTTGTGCAAAACCTCCATCTTCACAGCTGCCTCGTGATGTCATCCGTCGATTCCACTACTTTCGATCTAAGGAATAGATAATGTCTGCAGTCAGAGAAACTCCGGCTGTTGCCTACGCTGGATCCCAACTTTAGTTGTTCCAAGACTTGTCTCCATCGACGCTCCGGAAGAGGTGCGATCTAGTCAACGTCACTAAAGCCCTGAGAAACCACTCCGTTTCCACTTGTAGTTTCTAAAGATGATGCCACGCACGTTGTTAAAACACCTCTTCAAGGCTATGAACTGCTGCAAAAGTTTGGTATTATTGTTAATCTTCCAGAGTTCCTGCAACAGGCGGTGGCCACTCATCGGGGCAGCCCTCCAGCTCCTGCTCCAGACTGGTCTGTTGCTTGAATACATTGACATATTGTTTGTTTGTTTGTTTTTTTAATCTTTCATTCTTTTACTGTTTGCCTGCCCGCATGGCTTTCGCAGTCTTTTTTTATTTGACAGTAATGTTTTGATATGTTTTTGACTCTTTTTTACTTTATTTTATTGTACATGCTTTTTTATACGTCTGACATGTCACCTCGTTTGTAACTGTGACTATGACCGCATTTCTGTCACTGCTCCATGCCTTGCGGTTTTCGGTCCTAGTTAGATCTTTGCCTCCCTGGGGTGCTTCACCCGATCCTAGTGGCTTACTATTGCTGGTCTATGTGCTGATATTACATGGCTCGGGGCGGCTGCTCCAGGGAGGCATTTGTCTATGTTTTGTTTAATGTTCTGATATTTTCTTACCTCTTATGGCTGTCATTTCTAATTCTCCCGATTGCTTTCTCATCTAATTTCTTTTGCTATCATGTATGCCGATACTTCTTTACCTACCTGCCTTGGTTTCGTCTCTATTCTTTATTATGAATACCTCTCTTTCCCCAGTGAACTGTCTCTATGTGTGAAAATGCTTCCCCGTTGGCTCTCACCCTTGTCCATGCTTCCCAATTTAGGGTAGGTCTTCGTGTCCTTTACCCTTACTTGATTGAACGTCCCCTATTCCTCAGGGGGGTTCCTCCTGTCTTCGTTTTCTTTCTTTCTTCTTTCTCTTGATGCGGTCGGTGTCTCCATTCCTTTTACTACTATGTCCTTGCTTTATGTTCCCCCATGACTCTGAAAGTGATATCTCTTAATGTTAATGGCGTTAACTCCCCTACTAAACGTGCCATGGCAATTCAGTATTTTACTAGATGCAATCCTGATATTGTTATGCTGCAGGAAACTCATCTTAAACCTTCCCACCCATCCCTAGCTTGCAAGAAATACCCACATGTCTATTATTCATCTATGTCTTTCAAGTGGTGTGGCACTGCCATACTGTTACACTGTGACCTTCCCGTTACTATTAATAACACTATTTCCGATGCTAATGGTAGATTTATTATCCTGACTGGTTCTTATAATCAGTCTCCTATCATAGTGGCCTCAGTTTATGCTCTAAATATACAGCAGGGCTCCCTTTACTCAGCTTCTTTCGCCCATCTTGCACAACTACCCCGATGCCTAACCATCATCGGTGGTGATTTCAACGCTACCTTAAAACTCTACCTAGATAGATCTCATATCAATTCATCCCTCCCCTCCCATGCTAGACTTTCAAAACGTCTCCTTTTGCACCTATCTCACTATGACCTATATCATGCCTGGCGGGTGCTCTATCCCTCAGCTAAAGGCTATACACATTACTCTCCACCTCACAATCTACACACACACATTGATTATCTGTTTGTCATTCGGACGAACTCTCAAACTCTCCTTGTTGCCCGGTCCTCTCCGGTCTCATGGTTGGATCATCTAGCGGTGGAATTGGATATCAATACTCCCCACTCGAGCCCTTCCATGTGTTCTTGGCACCTTAATGATGCTTTGCTCCTCAAACCTGATATCATAGCCGACCTTAGCTCAACCATAACTGACGTTTACACTCTTAACAACACTCCTGACATCCCTCCGCCGACGATTTGGGAAGGCCATAAAGCTACCTTCCGCAGTTCTTTTATTAGTTTGTCAGTTGCACAAAAGAAGGCAACCCAGGCACGCATATGAGACTAGGAGTCCACCTTAACTTCCCTGACTCACTTACATCAACATCACCCTAAACAATGCACATATCTTAAAATCCTTTCCTTAAAGGGCCAACTAGACCAGATCCTCTCCACTAAGGCTTCCCAAGCCCTCTTATGGGCCAAGCAGAGATTTTACAAAAAATCCAACAAAGCTGACTCTTTGCTGGCTCACCAACTTCAGGCTAAACGTACCCGTAACCGTATTCATAACCTGACATGCTCTGACGGCTCTTCTACATATGACCCCCAGCTAATGGCTAACCAATTTCGATCATTCTACAAATCCCTTTATAACCTTACTCCAACTGACAGTGCCCACCTTCGCAACCTGGACGCAACACGGCAATACTTAGATATCTGTTGTCTCCCCAAACTCTCCCCAACTCAGGCTTCTGCCCTTAATACTCAATTACAGACGAATAAATTATCGCTGCTATGAAAACTCTGCGACGTTCTGCGGCTCCTGGCCCAGGTGGCTTCACTGCCCTTTATTATAACAAATTTTCTACTCCTCTCCTACCCATGCTCTCGCTTTTTTGAATTCTCACTTACAGGGAGCCTCACTTGACTCAGCCACTACCAGGGCCAATATTATAGTGATCCCTAAACCTGATAGACATCCGTCGGAGATGGGTAATTATAGACCCATATCTCTGTTGAATACAGATTTAAAGCTCCGGCTAACAGCTTGCCCCCCCCCCCTTTTACCTATTTTGATTTATCCTGAGCAAGTGGGCTTTGTCCCTAATAAGCAAACCTCTGACAACACCAGATGGCTTATTGGCTTAATTTACCTAGCCAATAGGAGATCTCTCTCGGCCCTGGTGGTGGCTCTTGGCGTCTTTCCTAAACTATACCCTTCTCTCGATGGAGTTCGAGGGGCCCTTTCTCACTGGTGTTCTTTCTTTATATTGTAATCCGTCAGCATCCGTTTTAGTTAATGGCCTAGTTTCCAATCCTTTTCATATTAACAATGGCACTAGACAGGGTTGTCGCCTTTCGCCCCTATTATTTGCCACAATCATGGAACTCCTATCCGCCATAATTCGACTTAATAAAGATATCACTGGTATAAGAGTAGGCCCCGTTGATCACAAAATCGCCCTCTACGCTGATGACTTAATCCTGACCCTGACTAACCCTGCTCACTCCCTTTACACTTTATTCACGGAAATTGATCTTTACAGTCTATTTTCCAGTTATAAAATTAATACTACCAAATCTGAAGCTCTAGATATTAATATTGACACCCCGGAACTCACTTCACTACAAGGTGCATTCCCGCTTCGCTGGCAGGATCATAAACTTAAGTATTTAGGTACATATCTCACTAGATTACACTTGGACCTGTATTCTTTTAATTTCCCCAAATTGTTCGCCTCTATTAAATCAGATCTCGCCTCTTAGGATAATCAATTTATTTCATGGCTGGGTCGTAAAGCATCTGTGAAGATGTCAGTCCTTCCTTGTTTGCTTTATATGTGGCAAACTCTTCCTATATCTATCCCTACAAAGGTCTTGACACAATTACTAGGAGATATCAAAATTTTTGTCTGGGCGGGGAAGAAACCTAGAGTCAGGAAACTCCTTTTACAGAATCATCATACTTGGACTTCCAGATATTTTCAAATATTACCGTGCTGTTCACTTGGCACCAGGCATCCTGTGGCATGCCCCGTCCCCCCAGAGAGTGTGGACTTCTATAAAAGCTGACTGTATATCATAGTATTCTCTCAGTACTCTCTTATGGTCTCCCTATTCGTGCCGTCAGACTCCGTCTACACTTCTGCCATCTACCCGCCACACTCTACATGCGTGGGATTTCTGTGTCAAATTTTATCACTTATGTTCTTTTCACACCTGTTAACCCCTCTTTGGAATAATCCATCTTTTACTCCCAGCCTTGTTCACAAGGTCTTTTCTCACTGGACCCGACACAATCTCCTCTTTCCACTAGACATTGCTCCCTGGACTTCCTTTCCTGATTTTTCTCTCTTCAATCTCGATTTTTGCTTCCTCACAGTGTCTTTTATCAATATATACAGATCCGTAATTTCTATGACTCCCTCCCACAACTAACCTCCTCCCCTTCCTGTTCCACGATGGAATCCCTTTGCTGCCACTCCCATATAACTAAAAAACTCATCTCTACCATCTATCAATTACTCGTTTCCTATCAACAACCCTTAAAGGATGCCCATGAATTGGCATGGGAGACAGACGCGGGTGAGATTCTTGATCCTGCTGAATGGGTTACAATTAGACTAGTGATTGCAAAATGCTCTATTTCTGCTCGTGTCAAGGAAAATGTGTATAAAGTCCATTACCGCTGGTATATGGTCCCTGTCAGGCCCCACGCCATCTACCCTGCAACCAGTGATATATGCTGGAGACACTGCGGCCAAAGGAGAGTCTTCCTGCATATTTTATGCCATTGCCCCCTTGTCCGTACCTTCTGGAGTGAGATGCACAGCCTGATTACACAGGTTACTAATGTTCATATGCTCTCTTCCCCACTCTATTCCCTATTGTTTATACGTGTCCCACATATCTCCCGCTCAACTCAAAAACAAATTAATCACATTCTCAGTGCTGCTAAATGTCATATAGCTGCTCAGTGGAAACAACCATTACCACCCTCCTTAACAGCTACAATTAATGCAGTCTGGTCTACCTATAAGGTTGAGAAAATTACCTAAATTCTACATGACACTCCCTTAATGTTCATTAAGGTTTGGTCGTCCTGGACTAACCACTTTCAGGCAGAAATTCCATCAACTATTTTGTAACCTTCCCTTAATCCTTTCCAAAGATTAGGAGACACCGACCGCCTCATTCTCTCTTCCCACTTTAACGCTCCTTTCTCTCTCTTTTACGCTTCTATCTCTCCTCTTTTTTCTTTCTTTTATTCTATCTTGTTTTCAACCTTCCTCACTCTTGGCAGACTTGGTCTCACATTGTCTTTTTATTCCTGTTGCCTAACCTGTTTGCTATGTTTTGATATATACTTATCCTCAATCTCTGATGGGATTGACTTTCCATAATATTCTATATATATATTGTATGTTATTTCTGTTTTGCTCTGAAAATACAATAAACAGATTTTCTAAAAAAAAAACAACAACAAAAACAGGACACCGCTAATATCAACAGCACCCATTGCTCATGATCCAGGACATATTGCTAAAGTAGGTTAATAGCAAATAACAAAACAAGCAGGGGTGTATCTAGGGGTCCAAGTGCCCCAGGCAAAGTAAAGTTTTCCCCCCATTCTCCCTTTCCTATGTTTTTTCCCCCTATAACGCCTTAAAAGCAATAACTACATCCCATAATGGTATGTGCTGGGAGCGGTTGTATTCCTCATCAGATATCACTGTACAGTCCCCTTCCCCCAAATAATAATACCACAAATCAGTGTGTGCTTGGAGCTGTGTTATTCCCTGCATCATATATCACTGCAGTCCCCACCTCCCTATTTAAAAAGAATACCACAAATTAGCGTGTGATATATCACTGGAGTCCCATACCTCCCAACATCTGAATCTTCTAAATTGGGACCCCCCCACCCGGCAAAGTCGCATGCCGCCGAAAAAGGGGGAGTGACTTATGGGAAAGGGGGCATGGCTTTACGGAAATGCCGCTATCGCGGGCCACCCCTCCCATTTTAGTCAAAGTGGGGGAATGGCCAGTGCTTTGTGAGCTGCTGGCCAAGCCACCAGTCCCTCTGGCTCCCGAGAATAGACGCTGTGTGCATGCGCACAGCGTCTATTCACCGCTGCTCTGCTTTGCACTAAGCAGACGCTGCGGACCGCGGGAGGGACAGCGGGACAGACCCAAAAAACTGGACTGTCCTGCGATAATCGGGACAGTTAGGAGGTATGCAGTCCCCTACTCGCTATATAATAATAATACCCCAAATCAATGTGTGCTGGGAGCGGTGTTATGCCTCATCGTATATCACTGCAGTTCCCTGGTCTCTATATAATAATAATACCCCAAATCAGTGTGTGCTGGGAGCGGTGTTATACCTCATAGTATATCACTGCAGTCCCCTTCTCCCTATATAAAACCACAACCCAAATCAGTGTGTGCTGGGAGCAGTGTTATCCCTCCTAATCATATATCACTGCCGTTCCCTGCTCCCTATATAATAATAATAATACCTCAAGTCAGTGTGTGCTGGGAGCAGTGTTATCCCTCCTCATCATATATCACTGCAGTTCCCTGCTTCCTATATAATAATAATACCCCAAATCATTGTGTACTGGGATCGGCATTATCCCTCCTCATCATATACCACTGCAGTTCCCTGCTCCCTATATAATAATACCACAAATCATTGTGTACTGGGAGCAGTGTTATCCCTCCTCATCATATATCACTGCAGTTCCCTGCTTCCTATATAATAATAATACCCCAAATCATTGTGTACTGGGATCGGCATTATCCCTCCTCATCATATACCACTGCAGTTCCCTGCTCCCTTTATAATAATACCACAAATCATTGTGTACTGGGAGCAGTGTTATCCCTCCTCATCATATATCACTGCAGTTCCCTGCTTCCTATATAATAATAATACCCCAAATCATTGTGTACTGGGAGCGATGTTATTCCTCCTCATCATATATCACTGCCGTTCCCTGCTTCCTATATAATAATACCCCAAATCAGTGTGTGCTGGGAGCAGTGTTATCCCTCCTCATCATATATCACTGCCGTTCCCTGCTTCCTATATAATAATAATACCCCAAATCATTGTGTACTGGGAGCGATGTTATTCCTCCTCATCATATATCACTGCCGTTCCCTGCTTCCTATATAATAATACCCCAAATCAGTGTGTGCTGGGAGCAGTGTTATCCCTCCTCATCATATATCACTGCCGTTCCCTGCTCCCTATATAATAATAATAATACCCCAGGTCAGTGTGTGCTGGGAGCAGTGTTATCCCTCCTCATCATATATCACTGCAGTTCCCTGCTTCCTATATAATAATAATACCCCAAATCATTGTGTACTGGGATCGGCATTATCCCTCCTCATCATATACCACTGCAGTTCCCTGCTCCCTATATAATAATACCACAAATCATTGTGTACTGGGAGCAGTGTTATCCCTCCTCATCATATATCACTGCAGTTCCCTGCTTCCTATATAATAATAATACCCCAAATCATTATGTACTGGGAACGGTGTTATTCCTCCTCATCATATATCACTGCAGTTCCCTGCTTCCTATATAATAATAATACCCCAAATCAGTGTGTGCTGGGAGCAGTGTTATCCCTCCTCATCATATATCACTGCCGTTCCCTGCTTCCTATATAATAATACCCCAAATCAGTGTGTGCTGGGAGCAGTATTCCTCCTCATCATATATCACTGCCGTTCCCTGCTCCCTATATAATAATAATACCCCAAATCAGTGTGTGCTGGGAGCAGTGTTATCCCTCCTCATCATATATCACTGCCGTTCCCTGCTTCCTATATAATAATACCCCAAATCAGTGTGTGCTGGGAGCAGTGTTATCCCTCCTCATCATATATCACTGCCGTTCCCTGCTTCCTATATAATAATACCCCAAGTCAGTGTGTGCTGGGAGCAGTGTTATCCCTCCTCATCATATATCACTGCAGTTCCCTGCTTCCTATATAATAATAATACCCCAAATCATTGTGTACTGGGAGCGGTGTTATTCCTCCTCCTCATATATCACTGCCGTTCCCTGCTTCCTATATAATAATACCCCAAATCAGTGTGTGCTGGGAGCAGTGTTATCCCTCCTCATCATATATCACTGCCGTTCCCTGCTCCCTATATAATAATAATAATAATAATACCCCAAGTCAGTGTGTGCTGGGAGCAGTGTTATCCCTCCTCATCATATATCACTGCCGTTCCCTGCTTCCTATATAATAATACCCCAAATCATTGTGTACTGGGAGCAGTGTTATCCCTCCTCATCATATATCACTGCAGTTCCCTGCTTCCTATATAATAATACCCCAAATCAGTGTGTGCTGGGAGCAGTGTTATCCCTCCTCATCATATATCACTGCCGTTCCCTGCTCCCTATATAATAATAATACCCCAAATCAGTGTGTGCTGGGAGCAGTGTTATCCCTCCTCATCATATATCACTGCTTCCTATATAATAATAATACCCCAAATCATTGTACTGGGAGCGGCGTTATCCCTCCTCATCATATATCACTGCAGTTCCCTGCTCCCTATATAATAATACCACAAATCATTGTGTACTGGGAGCAGTGTTATCCCTCCTCATCATATATCACTGCAGTTCCCTGCTTTCTATATAATAATAATACCCCAAATCATTGTGTACTGGGAGCGGCGTTATCCCTCCTCATCATATATCACTGCAGTTCCCTGCTTCCTATATAATAATAATACCCCAAATCATTGTGTACTGGGAGCGGCGTTATCCCTCCTCATCATATATCACTGCAGTTCCCTGCTCCCTATATAATAATAATACCCCAAATCAGTGTGTGCTGGGAGCAGTGTTATCCCTCCTCATCATATATCACTGCCGTTCCCTGCTTCCTATATAATAATACCCCAAATCATTGTGTACTGGGAGCAGTGTTATCCCTCCTCATCATATATCACTGCAGTTCCCTGCTTCCTATATAATAATAATACCCCAAATCAGTGTGTGCTGGGAGCAGTGTTATCCCTCCTCATCATATATCACTGCCGTTCCCTGCTTCCTATATAATAATACCCCAAATCAGTGTGTGCTGGGAGCAGTGTTATCCCTCCTCATCATATATCACTGCCGTTCCCTGCTCCCTATATAATAATAATACCCCAAATCAGTGTGTGCTGGGAGCAGTGTTATCCCTCCTCATCATATATCACTGCCGTTCCCTGCTTCCTATATAATAATACCCCAAATCAGTGTGTGCTGGGAGCAGTGTTATCCCTCCTCATCATATATCACTGCCGTTCCCTGCTCCCTATATAATAATAATACCCCAAATCAGTGTGTGCTGGGAGTGTCAAAGTCAGAAAAATATCTCTATGCACACTACCATATTTGCACCTCACACAGGTCCGTGCTGCGCATGCGTACGCTCTCCCGTACGTGCGCATACTCACAGTCGCGGGCACCCGCAGGCGCATGGTATGCGTATTTACGGTAGAGTTTATGCGATCGTAGCGTGCGACTCAATCATTACATATTTTCACTATATAATGTATTTTGTAGATCATGGTCCCTTTGATAGATTCTGCAAGTTTGGTTAATATAGAATGTTCATGAACAGAGAAATCCCTCTTTGTTTGATACGAAGGGTCAGACAGGAGTAATACAGTGGTGTTTAGTATCCATCGGAAGAATATTTAATTAGAAATATTCCGGTGTTGGTTTGAAGCAGATCAATCGCTCGTGCGAATAGTTATGGACATAAGAAGTTTATGAACATTTACTTTATTTGCACTTTATTACCCATGCGGCGGGAAACCCAGTTTCCCTCCCACCTGAGCTGTTGGAAATAGTCACAGCCCACCTGTATGAATCAACCTATGACCTTTTGTTATAATGCGAAGCCGAATTCCTGTGTCCAATGAACAATAAGATTGTAGGGACCATTGAATTGTATTGTGTGTGGGGCATAAATAGGCAGGCCGACCGTATCCAGCTCTCTCTCTTCAACGGTTCTCATTGCTGATAATCGGGAGCTGGATATCGAGGCGCATGCGATCGTTTCCCCTTGTGCGTAAGTGTTTCTCCGCAATCATATTGTCTTGATGTTATTGTGAGCCATTTCTCTCTCTCTCTCTCTCTCTCTCTCTTCTATTTCTCCCGTATTTTTCCCTTAATTGTATTGTATTGTATTTCCTGTGTAGTTATCTGGTTAGTTAGTCTATGTTATATTGTAGTGTATGCTTTGTACTGTGATTCTTTTGCAAGTATAATAGTCATAATACATATAATAGGTTTTGGACCCTAAGCCCAGGTATCTGTGTATTTCTTATAGTGTTAAGTATTCCCTGAGCGTCGGTGACGCTCAAGCAGCTTTGTAGTTAATCAGGTTACACCAGGTTGCACTTACACTCTGTCACCACACTAAGGTTTACTGTATATTTCGTTGTTAAAGGTATAGATATAAAGGTTTAACGTTATAAGCGTCTGCACCGCTGGTGACCTCCTCGTGGTCCCGAGCGTCCGCTACGCTATAGCGAATCATTACGTTAGTCGGCAGCCAATAGCGTGCCTGCCTGTGATCTCTGGGCCGTAAGCGAACGTGACGCTTGAGCGTCTCGACTACGGTTGAGCGATCGTTACGCAACTTGCGTACCCTTACGGTACTTCTTACGTAGATAGCGTACAGTGTTCTTAGACCTCTTAAAGTGTTTTATATACGATAAATATTTAGCTTTATCGGGAGCAGTGGTATCCCTCCTCATCATATATCACTGCCGTTCCCTGCTTCCTATATAATAATAATACCCCAAATCATTGTGTACTGGGAGCGGCGTTATCCCTCCTCATCATATATCACTGCAGTTCCCTGCTCCCTATATAATAATACCACAAATCATTGTGTACTGGGAGCAGTGTTATCCCTCCTCATCATATATCACTGCAGTTCCCTGCTTCCTATATAATAATAATACCCCAAATCATTGTGTATTGGGAGCGGCGTTATCCCTCCTCATCATATATCACTGCAGTTCCCTGCTTCCTATATAATAATAATACCCCAAATCATTGTGTACTGGGAGCGGCGTTATCCCTCCTCATCATATATCACTGCAGTTCCCTGCTCCCTATATAATAATAATACCACAAATCAGTGTGTGCTGGGAGCAGTGTTATCCCTCCTCATTATATTTCACTGCAGGGGGAGGTGGTTGATAGTCAGTTAAAAGGTCGACATCATAGGGTCGACAGACAAAACATTGACAGGGTCAAAAGGTCAACATTAAAAAGATTGACAGGGTTAAAAGGTCGACACCATATGACTGACACATGTTTATTAGGGTTTTTTCAACATTTGCTGCATTTACTACCCATGCCACAAGTACAGTTCAACAAATGTACTATCCATGTCACAAACTACTACCTTTAGTAACATTGTGGTGAGCAAAGCGAGCCATGAATCCCCTGAGCCCGAAGCATGGCGAGCGAAGCAATATCGCAAGGGGGTGCATTTTAAAAAATTGGGATAAAAAAAGTTTAAAAACTAAAAATAACACCCCCCACAAAGCCTGCCTTCTGCTTATCCCTCATATACCGACCCAGCTATGTGTGCTGACCCGCCAGCCTGCCCATCTCGCTCATGCTGGCACTTGTAGTTCCATAGAAGCCGGCTGCTGTAGGGAACAGTGAAGATGAGACACTGGAGGAGGAGAGAAGGTGCTGGGAGAGCAGGGCAGAGAGGAGGGGCTGCTGCTGCCTCCTCTCCCGGGGATAGGGACAGACAATGGGCAGAGATAAAAGTGACTGCAGCCGCTGCTGGATGGAAGAGAGGTCGGCTGTCATAGGGACTGTGGGAATACAGGGGAGGGGGGGCGGTCAGCGGGCTATGGAGCTGCTCCCAGCAATCTGCAGCTGAGTCACATGACAGCACTGACCTATGTGCAGCCTCACTAGAGATGGCCATTGACCGTCGATAGTTGCCGATGGTCGATGGTGTTGCCATTGATGACAAAAAGCCAATTGTTCTTTGCCATCGATGGCTGAGTAGAGCCAAATATTTTTCTGTATTGTTACCTGCACAGATCTTAGCACCCGGCTACCCACTAAGCCCTAACCGTTTTTGTTTATTTATTGGCCCACGACCAGATCTACACCTGCCAGCGGTGGCCGCCAAGTGGTGCAAACCATCGATGGTTCACCATAGATTGTTTAAGTGCCATTGTTATCACTGTTGACTGGGATGGTTACTGGGCTTCCAATATCAAATCCATAGTTGGAGGAGTCACAGCTGTCACAGACACATCCTCCTCTCCAGACGTTGTCGAGCACTACAAACTCCAGAAAACGTTTGCTGCAGGGCGCCGTTCCAACGTTCCGGAGTCTGGACCGTTGAGGTTATTACCCAATCCCAGAAAGGACGTATTGGTAAGGAAGGAAAAGGAAATACACATGGATGCGTCTCATTGTCCTCTTTGTCGTTGCCCAAACATCTGTATTACAGACAGAGGCTGCAGGGGCCCGGAATACAGCAAGTGCATGCCTTAGATGTGCTGCAGCACATGTCATACAGTGTATCACACACACGTGTTACTTCTGTGCTAACACAAAGCTTGCCTTCTGCTTATCCCTCACATACAGGGGGTCATTCCGAGTTGATCAGATAGTCGCCGCCTATTGGGGAGTGTATTTTAGCTTTGCAAGTGTGCGAACGCTTTTGCAGCCGACTGCACAATTTTTTTTTTGCAGTTTCTGAGTAGCTCTGGACTTACTCAGCCGCTGTGATCACTTCAGTCTTTTTGGTCGTGGAATTGACGTCAGACACCCGCCTTGCAAACGCTTCAACATGCCTGTGTTTTTGCAAACACTCCCAGAAAACGGTCAGTTGGCACCCACAAATGCCCTCTTTCTGTCAATCACCTTGCGATCGGCTGTGCGAATGGATTATTTGCTAAATCCATTGCCCAGCACCGATCCGCTTTGTACCCGTATGACGCGCCTGCGCAATGCGGTTAATACGCATGCGCAGTTTTGCCGAAAATTAACCTGATCGCAGCGCTGCAAAAAGTTACTAGCGAGCGATCAACTCGGAATGAACCCAACTGACCCAGCTATGTATGCTGTCCTGCCAGCATGCCCATCAAGCTCCTGCTGGCACTTGTAGTTCCATAGAAGCCGGCTGCTGTAGGGAGCAGAGAAGATGAGACACTTGAGGAGGATGGAAGGTGCTGGGAGAGCAGGGCAGAGACGAGGGGCTGCTGCTGCCTCCTCTCCCGGAGATAGGGACAGACAAGGGGCAGAGATAAAAGTGACTGCGGCCGCTGCTGGAGGGGGGAGAGGTCGGCTGTCATAATGAGGGACTGTGGGAATACAGGGGGGGGGGGGGGGGGGCGGACAGCGGGCTATGAGCAATCTGCAGCTGAGTCACATGACAGCACTGACCTATGTGCAGCCTCACTAGGGATGGCCATTGATCGTTGATAGTTGCCGATGGTCGATGGTGTTGCCATTGATGACAGAAAGCCAATTGTTATCTGCCATCGATGGCTGAGTAGAGCCAAATATTTTCTTTTTACCTGCACAGATCTCGGCCCCGGCTACCCACTAAGCCCTACTCTTGTTTTTTTTATTTTTTTTATTGGCCCGCGACCCGGTCTACACCTGCCAGCGGTGGCCGCCAAGTGGTGCAAACCATCGATGGTTCACCATAGATTGTTTAAGTGCCATTGTTATCACTGTTGACTGGGATGGTTACTGGGCTTCCAACATCAAATCCAGCAAAGCGATGACACTAACCACCACATTGCAACCATCAGATGGTAGTACCATCACAATGGTTAGACTTTGTGCATGCGCAGAAGCAGTTATAGCTTTGCACATGCCGACCTAATGGCCGTGTCGACATATTTCTAGTGTTGACCTAGCCACTGTCGACCAATGGGTGTCAACCTAAGTGGTGTCGACCCAGAGTGCGGATACCGCCTGTAATATTGGCACTGTATAGCGGGGGCGTGTCCATAGCGACGTGACCGCAAGCTCCACGCCCCCTGTGCTGCCTCAGCTACTTAGCAACGCACCAGTCACGCCCCCATGTGACATCACACCCGCCCTCCCCCAGCTGTGCCGAGCTGGCTGCTTCCCCCCCAGAGCCAGAAAGTTGGCAACCCTGGCCCTAAATGAGTTATGGGTACCACTTCCGTGTGTCCGCAGCTGAAAAATAACAGCCAGCTATCAGATGGGCATCAGAGAGCTGCATCTGATGGCTGGCAAGTGGCAACCATCGGATTTCCGCAATTCGATGGAAAAAGTATTCCCATCGGATTGAAAACATCGATGGTTGCAAACCATCGGATTCCGATTTCCATCCCTACCTTTGACACAATCAATAGCAACCATCGATAGCCATCTCTATGAACCTGTCTCTTTCATTTAGGGGTATATTTACTATGCGTCGGGATTTAAGAAGTTCATAATAATAATAATAATAATAATAATAACTACAAACCCAGGAGCGCTGTGATTATAATTGTAGCATTTTTAAAACCCGCGGCCAGAACAGCCGACAAGTGGAGGCGATTAGTAAAATATACCATGCCCAGGCGGCGGCCAAAAGTGAATATGGCGATTGGTTCCCAATACAAATATGGCGGAAAATGAACGCCCCAAGGTAGCGCCGCATCACTATAACTCCTCCCCCTTTTGCCAATGGTTGATTTCCGAGCTACAGATTGTGAGCGGAAGTTACCAGATCGATGCGCTCTGCAATGGATTGGCACAGCCTGCAGCCTCTGCTGAGCCTGAGCAGTAGCAAGGAAAGGAAAGGCCAAGATGGCGTCGGTAGTAAGAGCGCGGACGGGTCCGTGCGGGTAGCCGGGAGACGGAGACTGCTGCGAGGGTGATGGGAGCCGGATAAGCCGGGATGTGTGAGAGCTACTCGCGCTCGCTGCTGCGAGTGTCGGTGGCGCAGATCTGCCAGTCCCTGGGTTGGGACTCCGTGCAGGTGACCGCCTGCGACCTGCTCACCGATGTCCTGCACCGGTACCTGCAGCAGCTGTGCCGGGGAGCCCATCGCTACTCCGAGCTGTGTGAGTACCCTGCGCTGCGTGCTGCCAGCTGTGCCCCGCACCTGTGTGTATAGGGAGGGCAGCCAGTGTGTGATGTCTGGCTACCTGCCGGCTGCTGCACACACTGTATGCTATAATGCACAATCACACAACACTGATCGCCCTCCGTGTGTATTGTTATTACCGATCACATGTTACAGTAGCGTTCTGCACACAGTGGCCCCCGGGCCTCATATTGCTGCTGCTACTGTAGGGTAGTCCTAATAAGATGATGTGCAGTCTGAATAGGCATCATATGACCAGAAACATGAACGTAATACGGTATTTCTCAACAGGACATGTAAAGTTCCATGTGATTTCAGTTACTGTAGACTAGCTTGGCAGCCGCACTTCATAACTTAGGTCATGAAATATAATGATGGTTTATGCTGAAACAAGATTCTAGTTGCTGTACAGTTTGAGACAACCCTTTACACCTAGATATGAAGTTGCTGACATCCATCCTCGGATAAAGTGTAGAGATTTTAGGGGAGAGGTTATTATACGGAATGGAGAAGTTGCCCATGGCGACCAATCGGATTCTATAGAATGTATTTAATAAAATCTTTGGAAGTGTATTGGTTACTATGTACAAATTCACTCTTTGGAAGGTTTAATTACTTAATACATCCTCCCCTTTGGGTGAAACAAAACTAGTTATTTACTTAACAAGTTATCCGTTCCGTTATTAACAGCTGTTTTTTGTTTTTCTTTAGAATTTCAGTGGAATGTTATAGATGGCACCACCAAGAATTGCTACTAGCTGTATAGTCTATTAGTTTGCAACAATATTTAATCAGATATTTATAAATAGAATGAAACATGTTTCCCAGTATCTTATGTTGGTATGTTGAATCAGTAGCTGACTGGTCACAGACCCAGCACTGAAGAAACACTTGTTTATTGTTTTCACATTATGAAATAAAAAATAAAACTTAAACTGCAACATAGCTACAACATTCACTGACTATTGGCTTCTTTATAGTGTTTGTCATGCCAGTTGTAAATAAACATCTCTAATGTGTTTTAGGTATGGTATTCAATTAAGGACGTACGGTGCGATTTGCTGTGGCATTTAAACGCCGGCAACAGCGTTTTCGCCCAGCGTGTATGCACAGTGATGATCGCTGACATTGCTTGGCTGAAAAGTGCTCAGTGCATACACACTGAGCGATTTTCCCTCCTGCCCAGCGATGTCAGCGGGGGTGAGCAGCTTTCCATAGCAGGACGCTATGGAAAGCTGCTCACCCCGCCGTTCATCTACTAGTAATACCAGTAGATGAACGGCGGCCGCCAGCGATGGAGCGTGCATCAGTGCTCATCGCCGGGGCATACACACTGAGCTATTTTGCCCCCTGTCCAACGATGTCAGCTGGGGTTAACGGCTTTCCATAGCAGGGCGCTATGGAAAGCCGCTTACCCTGCCGTTCATCTGCTGGCGATACCAGCAAATAAACGTCTGCCACTGGCGATGAAGCGGGAGCGCGCATCAACGCTCATCGCCGGGGCATACACACTGGGCGGCTTTGAGCTGAAAGCAGCTCAACACACCAAAAGTGAGCTGCTTTCAGCTCAAAATCGTCCAGTGTGTATGGGCCTTTAGTCATGTAAATGTAACACTTGCAGGTCAATCCAATTACGTGCGAGTTGGGTTCTGCGAGCTGAACTCACTCCGATTTACATTTGCAATCCAATTTCAAATTCGCATTATTTTTCTAGATGAAATTCAAATTTTTTAGCATAGTATTCTATGAGTAGGTGGAAAGTTAGGGAAGATCTTTGTTAAGGTAAAAAAGTTGGGGCCCAGTGTTAAACCTCTGGTTCACATTTCCTAATGAATAATCTTGCACTTTAAGAGTTTTAAATATCATAACTAGGCAAATAATTTTTTTTTAATTTTTCAGGGGAAGTTGTCTAAAAACCTCAATAGTGGGTTACATAATGTGGGACCAGTACCTGGAGGTGTTGTATTGATGGAAGAGTGGTTTTGGAACTTGCTGATGAGTGTTAAGTGTGTGTTTCAACTTTTTACAAACTTGTATAAAAACTCAGAAAAATGTTTATTTTTCTGTCTAGAAAGACTTTTTAATTTAGTGAAAAATGTTTGCTTGGTATAATTTTTCAACCATAACCATAAACCCACACGTATTTGTGTTACGTATGCGAGTTTCATTATACAACCTTTCTTTCAGGAACTTGCACCAAATTGGCTTGATTACTTGGTGTAGGGTTACCTTGAATTTATACAGCTGTTATTAGATTCAAGGGGGTACCAATCAGATACTAGTAGAACCTGGTAGCTATGGGCAACATGCTTTAGTCAATACACCCCTGCTATCAGTAAGACTCATTTATTATGGTATTTAATCATTTTGTTAGTACAGGTTGAGTATCCCTTATCCAAAATGCTTGGGACCAGAGGTATTTTGGATATGGTATTTTTCCGTATTTTGGAATAATTGCATACCATAATGAGATATCATGGTGTTGGGACATAAATCTAAGCACAGAATGTATTTATGTTACATATACACCTTAAACACACAGCCTGAAGGTCATTGTAGACAATATTTTTTGTAAATTTGTGCATTAAACAAAGTGTGTGTACATTCACACAATTCATGTATGTTTCAAATACACCTTGTACACACAGCCTGAAGGTCATTTAATACAATATTTTTATTAACTTTGTGTATTAAATCAGGATTTTGGTACTTACCGATAAATCCCTTTCTCCGATTCCACAGGGGCCACTGGAGTGTAGTTACAATGGGAAATAGTAGGTAGTAATTGGGAGCTGGCACTTTAAAAATTCTCACACTGTGGCTAGCTCCTCCCCTACTATCTCCCCTCCAAGCCAGTCTACGTAAAACTGTGCCCGAGGAGAGCTGTAATAAACAAACCTTAAGGTAGAGGAGGTTAGCGATGCCCTGTAAACCAGGCGAACCCAAACTAAACCTGGAACAGAACCTGACAAAAACCAGGCTAGCCTGAACTCAACAAGCAGTCATATGGTGATCTGCAAACCGTTAAGCAAAAAACCAGGAGGAACAGCGCTGGGCGGGCGTCCAGTGGCCCCTGTGGAATCGGAGAAAGGGATTTATCGGTAAGTACCAAAATCCTGATTTCTCCTTCATCCACTAGGGGCCACTGGAGTGTAGTTACAATGGGGACGTCCCAGAGCTCCCAAAAACGGGTGGGAAAGCGCTGAGAGTCCTGTAAAAACTGCTCGGCCAAACAGTGATGCAGAGGCCGTAAAAGTGTCAAACTTGTAGAATTTGACAAAACGAATGTCGGTTTGACCAAGTAGCCGCCCGACAAAATATTCATGGAGACCCCGCGGGCAGCTTCCCACGAAGGTCTTACAATGCGCGTAAAGTGCGCTGAAATGGAAAACGGAGGCTCACTAGTAACCGCCAAGAAGACTGTCTGATGGTCAAATGTATCCAACTGCCCAGTGTATGCTGGGACCCCGGCTATTTAGTACGGGAGCATCGTACAGAACAAAGAAGAAAAACACTTCATCGAATAGCCTGAGACCTCTGTAGAGAGAGTTGGCGAGCCCTGACAACATTCAGAGAGGACTGAAAAACACTAGTGTCAGGTTTATATGAAAAATGGACATCCCCTCTGGAAGAAACGACAGCTGAGGCCGAAGCACAGCCAGGGGAGTTGCCAATAGAGTACTCCCTGAAAAAGAGGCCGAACTTACGGCCGCTAGGCTAATTTCATTTGGAAGAAAACCGAAAAAGGCAGAGACCTAAAATTCCGGTCAGTGTGGTTTGAAGCGCAGCGGATCAAAACCTCCCAGAGAAACCAAAGATGAATGGTAACTGGGAGAAGGGGGAAAAACCCCTTTTATCCTTATTATGTCCCATAAAGTTTTCCAAAAGTGGCAAAAGCGAGAAGAGGTAACAGACTTCTGAAATCGGGGCCCAGTAGGCCTAACCGAACTAGGGAACACATCCCTTCTGAGGTCTCGTGAACAGTCACACGGGTAAACGAAACCAGTGTAAGATTGAACAAGGAGAAAAAGGGAGCCTGTTGAAGTAGACAGTCCAGTCGAGGTAGGAGCCAAGGCTCCTCTACTGACAACAGGCGTATCTGTATCTTCAAGTCATGCGTGACCCAACCAGCGCCACCGAGAGGACTAGCACGCATAATCCCCTCCTGTGTTACTGAACATGAGGTAGAAATAGAAAAGGAGGCAGGATAGAATAACCAGAAAACTCCCCGGAGCCCTGAGGGCCTCCTCGCCTACTGCCGCCAGAGCTCACGTCCGAGAGTAATAAAGGGTTAAAGAGTCAGTCAGAACGCCCTGAGGTCGATCCGAAATTTCCGCCTACAGCGGACCAGCTGACCAAACTCCGGGGAATGTTCCCTCACCCAGGAGTCTGACCTGGTGGCCTGACCTGGAAAGAAGATTGTTGTCCCCCGCTCAGAGAGGAATGGAGGCGGCCACTCATTGCGTCGCAACTTGACTGAAGGAATAGAGTACCTGGTGCCGAGGAATGAAAAATCCTCTGACGGACCGTGTTGAGAAACGTCTATGCGGAGCATAAAGGTGGATCTGTGTCGAATCAGAAGCTCCTGGATCCTCCGGATATTCAGAAGCCACCTAATGTACAGAGTGGGATAGTAGCAGTAAATTGTCCCATTAGGGAACCAACGCCACCCACTGCCCTTGAAAAAGAGATATTCTGTGATCTTCCTAAACTCTGTGGGAGCGGAAGAGAGACCGAGAGGAAAGGACTGACAGTGAAAATGAGAATCCTGTAATGCGAATCTTAGAAAAGCCTGTCCAACGGAAATCAGTAAACAGGCATCTCTGAAGACAAGGGACACGTAAAACTCCCTTTCTTGTTCAAACTAGCAATCACAGACTAAAAGGATTGTAAGGCTAGAATAGGCCTGTCCGAGCCACTTGGCTTCGGAACGTGAAAAGAAAACAAGGGCCTGAGAACTGTCCGAATTCAAATGATATGTGAAAAACAGGGATCAATACCCTTTGCGGTTAGAAACCTATGGAGCGCAGCCTGCAGTAGGACTCTCTTGTCATCGTAAATCGGCCGACCCATGCCGAGGGACTCCTGAGACGGTTGTAACCGGCCAAGCCTTCTCCCATCGACCTGCGCCTACCCTGGGACCCTCCAGGTGGTAGGAAAGTCTGTATAATGGGTGTATAGGATGACATAAAATCAGACTGGACCGAGGATGTTGAACCTCTGCTTCAGCCTTTTTACCCTGAAAACCCCTGGCGACGAAGATATCACCCGTGTGGAGTCGAAAGCCTGAAAGGGCACGGAAAAATCTAAAAGAAAGACCAGTAAAGGTCTGTCTTGGAGCTGGGGCAGTAGTAGGAGAAAGCAAAGTGGACTTACCTCCAATGGTTCAAGAAATCCTGCAGAAAGTTCCTTCCCCAGAACCATCTGCCCCGTAGGATTTCATGTTCACCTGTCACTGTCGCAGCCCCAGAGGTCGTCGGGTTAAGACAGCCAAGCGAAGATGCAGGGTCCGAGTCTGCAGACGTGGAGACCTCCAAAGAACATAAAGCAGAATCGTGATTCTGACCTGTACCAAAGTATCAATTGATCCTGATGCGAAGCATCCTGTAACCTAGAGGGCAATTGTTCTCCAACCTACTTGCTCCGGACACGGTAGAACCGCGCTGCCGCATATGTCGATGAATCCCTGAGCAAGGTTGCCTCAGGAAAACGGCGGCTTGTTGGACTGGCGATACATCGAGGGGTATACCCTAGAGAGGTTCTGATACCATCTCCTGCCATCTGCGTGGAAAGGATAGGAAAAACAAACATTGTTTGATACCTGAAATTGTGTATTCGGGTGTCTGTCGGCCGCCTACCGGAGTCTGCCCAGCTCATCCGAAACTGGACCAGTCGCTGTCATTTCGTCATTGGCGTGGAACCCTGATGGACTTGACGTGTCCGCCTCCTTTACCTGCAGTATCAGATGAACTGCTGTATAATGTACCTGGATATTCTGAGACACTGGTTCAGATCCACAGAAAACAGACATCATCAGTAATGCATGGAATGTTAGCAAGGTTCCCTTTGGAAAGGTGAAATGACGTACAAAGTCTCTGGTTAACAGTGACATTACCTGCATAATCTGAGCTGTTCAAACATGGAGTGTCCTGCAGGTGCGTGGAGGGCTAAGCAGATGGCTCCACCGCATACTTCACACCTAAGAGGGAATTCTTTGACTATCCCAGGTGAGACAAACGAAAGGAGAAAAGGTGGGTTAAATAAACACAGCCCTACGTAAGGTCTGCACTATAATGTGTGACCGACACGATTCAACTAAACTTTCTGGAGCAGCGGAGACCTGAACTAGTAGCACTGCGCTGTGGGACAGGAGTCTTAGCCCTAGGCTATAGGAGCTCTCCTTAAAGTTTCGTTTGGATTCAAACCCCTGTTCAGATACCCGCTACTAGCGTACTGAGCCACAGCGCTATTTGTCTGATGCCACACACATTCCCCAAATTACAAATAGCATTAGTAACTAGTGACACCAAGGAATAATAAAGGGAAGGCAACACCCCGCCCTGTATGTAGTGTACCGCTAATTAAGGTGCACCAGATGATTCTCTGAGGTTCCGCTGGCTTTTCAAAATGGTGACCAGCCTGTGAGAAAAGATGGGGGAAAATGTTATGTGGCAAGGTGGGGTATTCTGTTTCTAGAAAACATTGCGGAAGTGTGCATAATCTGTTTTATCCCCTATATCTGGTATTTTATGGATATATCTATATACATACCCACACGCACTTAAATATATAATATATATATATATATATATATATATATATATATATATATATATATATATATATATATATATATATATATATATATATATATACACAAACATAGCTATATATGTATATATACACACACCACCGTGAAACCAACCGGGTAAATAAATACTGTCTATGTGAACCCAATAGGGTAGATAAATACTGTGTATTTGTAGGTAAATAAATACTGCACAGTAGATTTTTAAATTATTAATGAGCTGAGTCCCAGCTACCGTAATAGAGCGGGTTCCCTGATTTGCATGTAGGAAAATGCCGGGTAGAGGACTCTACTGCAGGGAGGAATGTAGCTATATTTCAGCAGCATGAAGTATGGAAAAGCTAAAAACCCCAGAGACAGGGTTTGTTGCCTAGCGACAGTGAGACCTGGGAGCCCGCTGAGTAAAGCGGGTTATAAAACTTTTACTCACCCCTCCTTGCAAAGAAATCCTCCCTGCACAGCCAGGAGAGGAATGAGCCTTCAGTCTGAGACCCCACACACACTGGAGCGGCGTGCTGCAGCGGCGCGGGGAGCGGAGAGAGCCCGCCGTACAGAGCGGGAGTTAGCTCCGCCCCCCCTGCCAATGTATCCCCCGGCCGCCTTGCTGCGGTCGGGGTGCGGGTAAATGTAACCCCCGGGCGCCTGTTTGCTGCTGCCGGGGAGCGCCCGTATATTGTAAATGTAACTCCCCGGCCGCCTGTATGCTGCGGCCGGGGAGCGGTGTGTAACCCCCGGCCGCCTTGTATATGCTGCGGCTGGGGAGCGGTGTGTAACCCCCCCCCGGCCGCCTGTATGCTGCGGCCGGGGAGCTGAGAGTCTGAGCCCGCCGCCGGACGGAGCGGGAGTTGGCTCCGCCCCTCTGTTCCGGCGCCACTTTTAAATTTAAAAACCGCTATGTATTACCCGGCTGCTTTGTATCACCCGGCTGCCTTTATATTATACCAGTGCTTTAGCCCACTAGGCTATTTAGCCTCTCTCTGCTGCAGCCGGGGATTGAAGAGCGCTGAGCCCGCTTACAGAGCGGTCTGAAGCTCCGCCCCCCACATAATGGCGCCAAGTTCAAACTAGAAAGTGCGCCCTCTCTTCCACTGCAGCGTTATAAGGGGGTTAGATGCAGGACACAACACAGTAAAGACCATCACATCTAAGTGCACATATTAAAAACACACATCAGTCTGGAGGGGGGGGAGATTGTACTCACCACTGTCCTTCTTCTGATGGAGTGGCCCCGACACGCGCCGCACGCAGCGGTGTCCGGCCTGAATCTTCTGTGATGGAGTGGCCCCAACACGCGCCGCACGCAGCGGTGTCCGACCATTTTTGATACAAACCGCTGCCATGCTGCCGGAATCTTCTGCTGGATGGAGTGGTCCCGACACGCGCCGCACGCAGCGGTGTCCGCCAACTCAGGAGAGCTCAGTGTCTCCCTCAGCCGGGGCCCATCCCGAGCCGCACGCAGCTGCGATGGGACCCCGCCGGCAGCTCCCGCGGTGCAGACTGGCAGTGGCAGAGCTGCCAGTCTGTGCGTGTGTGAAAGAAAAATAAAATAATAAAGAAAAAAGAAAAATTTCTTCAGCTAAACCCAAGTGAACCAGCTCACCTCGGGCACTAAACTAAGACTGGCTTGGAGGGGAGATAGTAGGGGAGGAGCTAGCCACAGTGTGAGAATTTTTAAAGTGCCAGCTCCCAATTACTACCTACTATTTCCCATTGTAACTACACTCCAGTGGCCCCTAGTGGATGAAGGAGAAACAAAGTTTGTATACATTGAGCCATCAAAAAACAAAGGTTTCACTGTCTCACTCTCACTAAAAAAAAGTCCGTATTTCGGAATATTTGGATATGGGATACTCAACCTGTATATCTTTATGCTGGTTTCAACATGAAACTAGTAGATATTTTTATTTTATTGTTTGGTTTTGCTAGAACCTGGTTTTGTAAATGCTAATGGGCCTAATTCAGCATGGTCGCATCCTGAAGACCTGAGAAGTGTGCGCACATGCAGAAGCCGCACTGATTGACAGGCAGAGGCGTTTGCGGGGTGGGAGGGGATGTCGCGGCGACGTTATCTTGATGGCGTGGTCGCAGCCGCTGTGACCCAAAACATGGCGGGTAGCCACCTGCATGTCAGTGTAACGAATCGTAGATGTGCGATTTTTCACACACCTACGACCCATGCTGAATTAAACCCTGTCTCTTAATTTTGGTCATATCACTGTGTGCACTATATATTCACCTTTAACCTTATGGAACGGTTTGTTTTGATGGCTATTTTTCCTTTCTTTTACTTGTGAACACCTTTTTTTTTTTTTTTTTTTGTATGTAGCTTTAATGCATTGTTTTAACTATGGTGTTATGAAAATAAATGTCTCCTTTTGCGCTGGGGAAAATGGAGTTATAGGTGGAGAACACCATACAAAACTATTCATATTAAAGGGGTATAAAACATGCAGTTTGAAGAAAAAAAAAAGTTTGGTATTGAAACAGTCTATTTCTTATGTAATATTTTTTTGCATAGAACAGAGTAGCAGTTTTGTACTGACCTCTTATGAAAGGTATGAGTACAGTTGTTACTCTGTGAAGCTATTTGGGAGTTAAGTGTACCTTTTTAATAGGTTATCTACCTTTTGGACAAGATTTTTCTGTTTAGTCAGGTCACCTTGTGATTTTTTTTTTTTCCGTGGAGCTAATGCCTATCCTATGGATTATCGGCACTTATTTGCATTCACCACCCAGTTCAAATCATTGCAGAGATGAGAGCAAACCCTCATATGATACTGTACAGTTTATAGCAGTTGATTGGATCCAGTTGCCTAGCACTTGCAGTGCACTTCCCCATTCTATTTGTATAGGTACAAGGGCTTTGAGGGGTAATTCAGAGTTGATCGCAGCAGCAAATTTGTTTGCATTTGGCAAAACCATTACACTGCAGGTGTGGCAGATATAACATTGCAGAGAGAGTTAGATTTGGGTGGGTTATATTGTTTCTGTGCTGGGTAAATACTGTCTGCTTTATTCTTGCACTGCAATTTAGATTTCAGTTTGAACACAGCCCACCCAAGTCTAAGGGCCCGTACACATGGTGAGATTCGGGCATAGCCCAAATCTCCGTATGCGACAGGGGCTAGGTCGGCACATAGTCAGTATCGCAAGCACATAATGAGTGTGCTTGCGATACCGACTGTGCAATTTTGGCTAAGTGTCAATTTTGACTATCTCTTCTATAGAGATAGTCAAAATTCACTTGCCTGCATAGTTTGTCTATTCTTGCGATGCCGACCGCGCATCGGCATCGAATCAGGATCTCAAGGTGACTTTCACCTTGTGATCTGCACTAACTTTTCTTACGATTTTGACTATATAGTCAGAATCGTAAGAAAAAATCTCACCGTGGGTACACACCCTAACTCTCTCTACACATGTTATATCTGCCCCCCCTGCAGTGCACATGGTTTTGCCCAAGTGCTAACAAATTTGCTGCTGCGATCAACTCTGAATTACCCCCTTAGTCTGTTGCAAATAGTAATAGGTCAATGGTAATGACACTTCATATAACACTCCTTTTATCATTTATATGTATAAATACTTTATCTGTCTGACCACATTGCATTGCAAGCATCTAGTCTTGATCTACAAAGACATATGAGCTGGTTAATCTAGTATTTTATTAAAGCAGAGGTGATCGCCATACGGTCTGTTGTCTCCCAGGTGCTCGGGTACGGCACAACGCGGACGGGTAGATAGATTGTTGGGAGGGGCTGGGAAAGACCCGGCGGTCTTTCTGCACGTTGGCACCAACGACAAAGTTAGTGGTAGGTGGGATTTCCTTAAAGATTATAGGGAATTAGGCCAGAAACGAAAAAAAAAAAAGGACGTCTAAGGTAATTTTTCTCCGAAATATTACCAGTGCCACGCGCTAGCCCAGGGAGACAGAGGGAGGTAAATGTGTGGCTCAGAGACTGGTGTAGGAAAGAGGGGTTTGTGTTCTTGGAACACTGGGCGGACTTCTCAGTCAGGCGCCATCTTTTTTTCTCATGACGGATTGCACCAGAATGAGGAAGGGGCTGCGGTGCTGTGGGGTAGGATGGTTAGTAGGTTGGAGGAGCTTATAAACTAGGAGCCTGGGGGGAGGGTTTAGCTAGAAACTATGGGTCATGCAGCGAGTATAGTAGGGATGGTGGTAGTGAGATAAATGGGGGTGGAGAAGGGGGGAGGGAAAGTGCAGCCGGTAAGGGTATTTACATGGGTTCTATTAAGGGTGTTAAGAAAGGTATTGCTAAAGCATTAAATAATAACAATTATGTGTTGTCATTACAGCCTATAGAAAATGTTGTACGGGACTTAAGGGAAAATACTTACTTAAGTCAGGGCGGTGAATTTAGACGGCAACATTAGGTTGACCAAAGAGAAAAGTAAGGTGGGCAATACTAAGTACAGTGGGGTTGGAGAGGGAGCGAGGAGGACAGTCTGTATCAGTAACTCTACGGATACACTAGTTAACCAGGATGAGAAATCTTTAGGAAAACAAAAAAATAAAGGAACAGATAAACTAAAATGTATGCTTGCAAACGCAATAAGTCTAGCAGGTAAAATGGGGGAATTGGAATTGTTGGCATCAAAGGCTGAGTATGACATTATAGGTATTACGGAAACATGGTGGGACGACTCTCACAACTGGGTTGCTAACTTGGAGGGGTATTCTCTTTTTAGGAGGGACAGGGCTAACAAAAGAGGAGGAGGTGTATGTCTTTATGTTAACCTCCTTTAGGTATGGTTTATCTATGAGGAGACTGGCGATAATGTGGAGTCACTATTGGTAGAAATCTCAAGTGGGGGAATTGATGCAAAAAAAACTAGTCATAGGCACGTGCTACAAACAGCCGGATATTAGCATACATGAGGAAGAACAACTATTGCAGCAAATCAAAACGGCTGTGGGATTAGGAGATATTCTTGTGATTGGGGATTTTAATTACCTGGATATAAACTGGAGTAACGATTCAAGTGCTAAAGCGAGGGGCAGCAGGTTCTTAAATATGTTTAGGGATCACTACTTGTCTCAATTAGTCGAGGACCCAACTAGGGGTAAAACTACCCTGGACCTAGTAATTACTAATAATGTGGACATTATATCAAACACTAAAGACGGAGACTTTGGGTAACAGTGATCACTATATGATCACATTCGACATCAGTTTCAGGAAACATAGCTACAGGGGTTCCACCAAAACTTTTAACTTTAGGAAGGCTAATTTCAGTATGCTTAGATGTGCACTTAACAACATAGAGTGGGAGGTTCTGTTTAATAACAAGAACACTTTGGAAATGTGGGATGTTTTAAAAGGGTTGCTAGATAGCAATATTCACAACACTATTCCCATAGGCAGTAAACGCAGGAGTATTAAACCGATGTGGCTTAACAAGAAGGTTAAGGCAGAAATGGATAAAAAAAAAAGCGGGCTTTCAAAGCATTTAAATCTAATGGAAAGGAGGAGTCTTTCAAGGAGTGTAATAAGAAAAGCAAAAAAGCAATAAGAGCAGCTAAAATGGAAAATGAAAAGCAAATTGCTATAGAGAGTAAAACCAATCCTAAAAAGTTTTTTAAATACATAAACGGTAAAAGGTTAAAAAAGGAGAATATAGGTCCATTAAAAGATGAATTAGGAGAATTGATAAATGATGACGAAATAAAAGCGGAAATGCTGAACAAATTCTTTTCATCCGTATTCACCAGTGGAGAACTGATGGTGGGAGTAGAGCATAACAATTGTGACAGTAATGATTCATGGTTAGATACTTGTTTAAGCAAAGTAGTAGTCCGGGAGAGACTAAGCAAAATTAAGATTAATAAATCACCTGGTCCTGATGGACTTCACCCGAGGGTTCTTATGGAGCTTAGTTCACAACTAGCTCGACCCCTATACTTGATTTTCAATAGTTCAATTAGATCAGGCATGGTACCGAAGGATTGGCGTATAGCTGAGGTAGTGCGATTTATTTAAGAAGGGATACAAAAATCTTCCGGGAAACTACAGACCAGTTAGTTTAACATCTATAGTTGGGAAAATATTGGAAGGAATTCTAAGGGACGTCATACAGGAGTATCTAAAGTCCGCTAGGATTATTAGCAAGAACCAGCATGGGTTTGTGAGGGACAGGTCATGTCAGACTAACTTAATTAGCTTCTACGAGGAAGTGAGCAATAATCTTGATCAAGGAAAAGCAGTGGATGTGGTCTTTCTAGATTTTGCAAAAGCCTTCGATACAGTTCCTCACAGGAGACTGATGATCAAATTAAAGGAGATTGGCCTAGGAAAAACTATTTGCACATGGATAAGCAGCTGGTTGGATAGCAGGGCACAGCGAGGAGTGGTCAACGGGAAGTCCTCAACCTGGTCCCCAGTAGTCAGCGGAATACCACAAGGGTCCGTACTCGGGCCACTACTGTTCAACATATTTATCAATGACCTAGAAATAGGCCTGGAAAGAACAGTGTCAAACTTTGCAGATGATACTAAACTGTGTAAGGTAATTAATTCAGAATTGGATGTGGAGTCCTTGCAGAATGATCTATCTAAACTTGAACTCTGGGCGTTTAAATGGAAAATGAGGTTCAATACAGACAAATACAAGGTTATGCATTTTGGGACTAAAAACAAACTTGCATCCTACATATTAAATGGGCAATGCCTAGGGGAAACAGAGTTGGAAAAAGATTTGGGGGTATTCATTGATAATAGGCTTAATAACCGTACACAATGTCAAAACGCAGTAAAGAAGGCAAGTAAGGTGCTAGCGTGCATTAAAAGGGGAATTGAGACAAAGGACTCTGATGTAATCATGCCGCTGTATAAGGCATTGGTACGTCCGCACCTGGAATATTGTGTTCAGTTTTGGGCACCATTGTATAAAAAAAGACATCAGTGAACTCGAAAGTGTTCAAAGGCGAGCTACTAAATTGATTAAAGACCTATAAGGACTGGACTATAAGGAAAGACTTACTAGGCTGAATATGTATACACTAGAAAAGAGGTGCCTAAGAGGAAATATTATTAATATCGTCAAATATGTAAAGGGAAATCATAAAGAGTTATCAGAGGAATTATTTATTAAAAGAACACAGTTTAGGACACGTGGGCACTCGCTGCGACTGGAGGACAGAAAGTTCCGAACGCAACGGAGGAAAGGGTTCTTCACTGTTAGGGCAATCAGGATGTGGAATTCCTTGCCAGGGAAGGTGGTACTGGCGGACTCTGTAGTTGGATTTAAAAAAGGAATGGATACATTTCTGAATGAAAAAAGCTATCCAAGGTTATAATACTTAAAATATCAACATGGCTAATCCTGGGGTAACATGAGTTATAGTAGCTAACTAGTCATAAAACATTATTTAGCAAGTATGTAGAATCATCACAACTTAATACAGGTTGAACACGATGGGCAATTTGCCTCTATTCAACCTCAAATACTATGTTATAAGCATGTAGCCTCAATATGCCATGCCGTGCAAGATGCTTGGCGTGAGTGAGCCGCCAGGACCCGTGCAACTCTAACGTTGGGCATCTTCCCCTCCCCAAAAAATGTCTTATTCGCAACGGGATGCGAATAGGATGCATGAAGTCACTGTGCTGATGAATTTGATACAACACATGCATATTGTGAGACTGTATACAAAGCAGAATAGAACTTTTATTGGAAAAAAACCTGTCTGCTACATTGTAGCACTTCGTACACAGGTTCAGGGACTTATTTGCACACACATATATAAGTGTAATATATAAAATTAATCAGCACAGTCTCCTGATGCGTCCTGCTTGCAATATATTGCGAAGAAGAAAATTTTTTGTCAAAAAAGACGCTCGGTGCTAGAAGGTTAACACGCGACCTGGCGTGCCAGGAGGGGCTGTTTGTTGTGACTGCAGTAAAGATGTATGAGGGGGTGGTCTTCTGTTTGCCGGCGGTCGGGCTCCCGGCGCTCAGTATACCGGCGCCGGGAGCCCGACCGCCGGCTTACCGACACTTATTTTCCCTCGTGGGGGTCCATGACCCCCATAGAGGGAGAATAAAATAGTGTGGCGCGCGCAGCGCGCCACCGTGCCCGTAGCGTGGCGAGCGCAGCGAGCCCGCAAGGGGCTCATTTGCGCTCGCCAAGCTGTCGGTAAGCCGGCGGTCGGGCTCCCGGCGCCGGGATGCTGGTCGCCGGGAGCCCGACCGCCGGCCACCCGTAGTGAACCCGTATGAGGATGTACCTGTATATGTTCCAGATGTGTAGAACTTATAGCAGTCTGCATTGAGTAATAGTGGACTATTACATCTTACAGTTTTTTTTTTTTTTTAATCAGGGTTTTTTTTGTTTTTGTATTTTAACCTTTCCACTCAACAAACCACCATAACATACAGTTGGTGGATAAAAATATTAACACAGTGGGAAAAAGAACACAAAGCATCTTGAAAGCAAAATCATACGTGCAGTTTCTTCAATGTAGTTTTAAAGTAGTAGAGATTCCAGATTGTCTGTTATCCTACTGTTTTTTTTTTATTGTTTTTATTTAATTACACTTATCGTGCATACACACGGGTGATGTATTCTTGCGATTTTGACTACATATCGCACCGTGTGTACATGCCAGAAAACATAGACTGTGCAGGCAAGACAATTTTGACTATTGTGTACAATCTAGTACAGTCAGTATAGTCAAAATCGCACCGTGTGTATAGGCAATATTGGTGCTTTTGGGCTACAAGGGAGTTCAAGTGAAATAGCATTGTAAGTTTGTGAGCAGGGCTTTCCTACCTCCATGTCTGTCTGTTTTTACCCAGTTTTGTTCTATTACTGTTGTTCTAATTGTAAAGCGCAACGGAATATGCTGTGCTATATAAGAAACTGTAAATAAATAGCATAGTCAAAGTCCATATCTCACGGTGGGGCGGTCTTCTGTATGCCGACCTACGGGATCCCGGCGCCGGGATCCCGACAGCCGGCATACCGACACTTATTCTCCCTCGTGGTGGTCCACGACCCCCCTGGAGGGAGAATAAAATAGTGTGGCGAGCGCAGCGAGCCCGCAAGGGGCTCATTTGCGCTCGCCACACTTGTCGGTAAGCTGGCGGTCGGGCTCTCGGCGCCGGTATGCTGGTCGCCGGGAGCCCCGACCGCCGGCATATCGTAGTGAACCCCTCACGGTGTGTATGCACCTTTTAGAAAAGAAAAAAAAAGACAACACTTTGAATAAGAAAAAAACACAGCAGTCCCTACTGGCTACAGGCTATACACTAATTAATAAATAGTGGTACATACATGTGTGCTGAATGATTGGAGCCCACCCTCCAATACACATTTGCCAGAACAACTGAGACTGCTGCTGCCATTTCCACCACACCCACACATTACATGGTATTTTCTACAATTGAAGTACTATAATTGATATCACAACTGAAATGGTCTACAAAAGAGGAGTCTACTGCAGCTCCCACATATTTTGTGTGTTTGGGTGATGCACCTTCTTCATGCTTTTCTGTTGCTCTTTTCTTTGCTACTTTGCAAAGAATACACACGGCTCTTGCAGCTGCTGTACATATAATTTGTGCTGTCTGTGGAGACTGATATCTCAAAAAAGAGGATAAAGGGGGTTACACACAGATTCATGCTTAATTTCTAAGCGATTTGACTAGATTGCTTAGAAATTAAGTACGGATCTCTCCATGTGTATGCCCTACAGCGATAGTGATGCGCGGCCCCGCGCGTCGCTATTGCCGGTTCTAGATAGGCGTGCATGCAGGTACAATCTACTTACATCGCTCACTTTACCTCTGGGTGAAGTGAACGTCGCCACCCCCCCCCACCCCCCCTTTGCTGGGGGGAGAGATGTGTGCTGAGCGTTCTGTGATAGATCGCTCAGCACACATCTCCCCGTATGTAAGTCTAAACTAATTAAAGATTAGTGTTCAAAGAAAGCTCACAATTATTTATATAAGTATAAGTACATGTCTCTTCTTAAAAGGGCTTTACCAGTAAATGCTACAATTTATCGGAGTTGCTCCTTCCCCATAAGAGCTGCAGAATTTCGTTACAGATACTATTTGTAAGGAAAGAGTGGCAGCTAAAATCTTGAAGAAGAGAGCACTAAT